>NW_020799121.1:1424365-1444775 GCF_003259725.1 Athene cunicularia | reverse complement strand
GGGGCGGGCGGGGCTGCCCTCGTAGGCCAGCGCGCTGTCCATGAGTGTGGCCTCCGCCTCGTAGCTGCTGTTCTCCAACTCTGCGGCCACGGGACACAGCTCCTGGTTGCACCACCTGAACAAAGAACACAAACTGTTCATCCGAGCCCCGATAATGCTGCTTTCAACTTGGGGTCTTGCCCAGTTTGGGGCCCTCATCACCGCTAGAATTCAATTCCCCCTGGCAGGGAAAAGCCACAATGTTGACAGCAACCAACCCAGAATCTGTTTGTCTCCATCAATAGTGACACGAGGTTTGGGTTTCACCACGGCTGGGGGTCAGGCCTCAGAGAGGCAGAGCAGAGCCTGCTGCCTTGCACGAGAAATCACCCAAACCGGTCAGGGCTCGAGGAGTTCTGCTTACCTTCGAGCAGTGGCGATGTCGGTGGAGGAAGCATCAGACCGTGCTGCGTGTTCGATTAAAAGAGCCCCTGTGGAAGAGTAGGAGACATCAGTACTCCTGGGCTCCAGCCAAAACAAGTGCTGGGGAGCGTGGGGGTTGCTGACTCCTCCGCAGCACTTGCCAGGCTGAGCTGCCTCAGTTTGAAAGCAGACGGGGACTGAGCTTGGTTTAAAACTCCACCCTTTACCCTGAATCTGTGAAAGCAGGGCATCCTAGGACTGATTCCTAGCCCTCTCCTGGCCTGAAATCCATCATTTTTATCTTCCCCACTACCTGTGTAGATCCTCGCCAGGGTGTAGGAGAAGTCTCTTGCTGCGAGCTCCATGGTCGCTGCCCCCTGGGAACCAGCTGCCTCCATGAACCGCGTGAGGCTGCCGAGGGCATCCCGTGTTTGCTTCACAGCGGGTTCCAGATTTGCAGTGCTCGAAGCCAACTCCAGTTTTTTCTGCAAAGAAAACAATCGCAGGAAAAAATGACAGCATATTTACCTTCTGCAAGGAAACGGGGCTGGTGAAATCCTGAGCACACCCAGCAACCGCTAACAAAAGGCTTGAATCAAGGCGGCTGTAGCTGGCGCTGCCGTAGGGGGAGCGGCCAGGGCACGGCAGCAGGAAAGGGGACGATGCCAAAGGGGAGCTTGTGGGCTTGGAGCATTCCTGGGAGCCAAACCCAGTGTGGGGCTGTTTCCTTGCTGGCTTTAGAGCCACACACGGGGAACAGATCGCATCCCCAGTTCTCCCTGATCGCATGCCTGTATCAGGTTCTAGTTATACGCTATCTCCTCCAGTTTTATATTTTCATTTCTGTGAAGATGCTGGGGCTGTGTCCAGGCAGGAAAATGCAGATTTAAAGAAGCTTTTCTCTGCAAGTCATGCCCGTGGGAAAGACCCAGGACCAGAGTGGCTCTCTTCTGATGGATGTCAGGCCTTTAACTGTGCTGAAAAGCACCACCCAAAAAGCTCCCCTGGTTGATCTAAGCTGCTGTTTCTCCAGTGTCCCAAATACTTTCACAGAATCATGGAATCATCTAGGCTGGAAAGGACCTTGAAACTTCTCCAGTCCAACCATGAACCTCACACTGACCGTTCCCAACTCCACCAGATCCCTCAGCGCTGGGTCAACCCGACTCTTCAACCCCTCCAGGGATGGGGACTCCCCCCCTGCCCTGGGCAGCCCATTCCAATGCCCAACAGCCCCTTCTGCAAAGAAATCCTTGCTCAGAGCCAGCCTGACCCTGCCCTGGTGCAGCTTGAGGCCATTCCCTCTTGTCCTAGGGAAAGGACAAGGGCACTTGCGCATATCTTGTGAAAGCACAAGTGATATTCTGCTTATAGAATCTAAAACCAGTTGCTCTTTCAACGTGGCTGCCTTTAATCTGCATTTCCCGTGTCGTTCCCCCTTAGGCAGGATCGAACGGGCAGAGTGTGTCTCCTGCATGGAGCTGCCAGGCTTGGGGGGACACCTCAGCCCCCCTGAGGTCACACGCGTGGAGGAGAGGCAGCTCTCGCCCTCGCAGCCGCCCCCCTCCATCCCCTGCGACCCCCGCGGCGCTGGCAGCTAGGCTCTGCTGCCGCCAAGCAGGCCATGGCCGTTGGGGTGTCCCAGCCCTGCCCGCGGTCAGGGCAGGCCCTGCCGTCACTGCCGGGCTCAGCCGCACTAACGCTGGAACCCGGCTCTGCACAGAACCGAGGGGCTACCTGGGACAGAACCACAGAACGGAACCCTGGCATATTTCAGTAGTGTAGCAGGTGCTTTTTGTTAATTAGCCTCATTTGTGGGTTATTTATGAAGCTGAAGCCTGTAAGTATCTGCAGCGCAGGACAAATTTTTTGTGGTTTTGAGGCTTTCAGTGCTTAAGTGCTCATGCAGCTCCTTTTGCTAGTATGAAAATGCAGCTTATTGGCACAGTAGGACTCCGGACTGCACAAGCTGAACCCGGTTTTGTTTTCAGCAAATGTCTGTGCCTGACAACCTTCTGCATAACCATTGCCCTGTATTTTCTGACTATTAATACAAGAAAAACACAATCCTCAATGGATGCTATTCTGTGCTCTAGGCAAAGCAGTACATAAATACTCACAGCATATGCTGTACAAATACAAAAACATCATCATTAAAGCGGTTAGGTCTAGTGCCAAGATAAAGTCCGAAGAACCCTCCAAGCCCACAGAATGCTAATAAGAGGTTTTAAAAGTAGCTTGGAGCTTGTTGCTAACGAGGATCAAAGACCCCAAAGGCATAAACATATTCCCAGCAGCTTGGGTGGAAGCCAGATCACACAGGCCAAGCGCAGAGACAACATTCGCGCTTCTGTCAGCACCCTCGTGCTCGTGGCTGGGGTACGACAGCTCCGTCCCACGCTGACTTGCTTTTTAAAGTTTAAAGACCTTTTAGTACGGACCAGGAATATAAAAGCATCATTTTAACCTTCAGGGGAAAAAATTTTTTTTTCCAGATTACACTCATTCTTTTCCTAACCAAAAGCACTGAATCTGCTGAGAGATCAAGCTGGTTTTTTCCACATCCTCCCCTGCATTTGAGAGCTAGAGGCTGTAGAGCTGCTTCAGGGACGATGCTTGAGGCAGAAGCAGCTCCTGGTTTCCCTCCTGCAGGCTGATCTGCTCCAGTTCCTGCAGCGTGGAGCTGCGGGGAGGCACACGCACGCGGCAGCGCTGTGCCAGTTTACGGCTCCTTTCTGGCTGAAATCCTCTGAGCAAAAGAGCCTTTAGAGCGCCAATATTTCTGATTCCTTCGGGTTTTACTGAGGAATTTTAAGATGCCATTCATTTGTTTGCTCTCACTAGCTACCAAGCAAGAGTGCCAGAATGGTTTTTACTTAAAAGATTATTTAAATACTTAAAAGAGTATTTAAAAGTACAGCTACAGGGAGAGTATCCAAAACTGGGCTAGAAGCAAAAGGCTCGTATTAATGCCGCGAGCAAATATGCAGTCTCACTTTAATAACCTACTTTTATTTCCTGCTGTGTTAAAATTGTGGTTATGATCTGAAAAGGACTTGAAAACACTATCACATGTCTTAGATTGTGTGTCCGATTTACAGCTAGTTTCATCCCTGCACAGTCATTCCTGATGCACAGGACAGCTGACTGAGCTCTGAAAGATGCCTGCAGGACTGGCATTCAGAAACACAACATGACCAGATTTAACCTAAAGCCACTAAAACGCAATAATCAAATAATTCCCTGGTGCTATTGTAGAGTAACTTTTCAGATTGTAATTGAATTCTAAAGTGCACCCAATGCTCTGGCTCAAAATTCCAGCTAGTAATTTTTGAGTGTAACATGAAATAACCACCCCTGTGCAGTATCCACCCGGAACAGCCAGCACAGCTGAGCTGGAATCCAGGGCTGTCTCTCACACTTGCTCTTCTTGCCACATGTTCCCCTGAGATTTTGCAGACTAATTACCTCTGGGCAGGCAGTTTGTAACAAACTTGCCTGTGTATCAAGGACCGTAAAAATTCAGCTGCTGATAATCACATTGTGCAAGGGTGGGGAAGTTCTCTGTATTTCCCTTTTCCTGAGGATAATTACAACATTGGGTTCCTGCTTCTAGATCACAGCACCCTCAGCGTTGGGCACCCCATCATGTGCAAAGGTAAGTGACACTGGATAAAAGCAAAAATAGGTTGCAGTGGTGTCAGGGGGGAGGTTACTCTGTTCTTTGTTCACAGAACAAAGTGTTATGCTGTGATAACAAAGTAGTCACTGGGCACAAATCCTGCAAACTGAGAACCTTGGTGGGCAACATAAAATCAATTGTACTAGTTTTGTATGCCTCAATAAAAAGGAAATGTATTGGAGCAGTAAAAATCCCTTTATGAAGGGCTAAATGATTTCATCACTAGATGGGAATGGGAAGGATGTTTCAAAATGAGCCAGACTCCCAGAGACTGAAAGAATTTAGACACCTGGAGCTCCAGAAGAGGTTATCACCTGTGAGTGGAACCCTGATGCTGGTGTAGAAACTCAGCACGTTCCTGCCTGGCGCTGCAGAGGCACTCTGCAGAAAAACCTCCCAGTCTGCCTTCCCAGCGCCTAACTGCCCACGGCCTCAGGGAGAAGCTTTGTGATGTGTCCAGGTTAAATTTTGCCAAGAGTGATCTATCACATCCAGAATCAGTGCAGCAGTGCTGCCCTCCCAGCTCAGCCTGCTCCAGACACCCGCTGTGCAAGTGGAGGAGGCCTCAGTGTGACAGAAACCAGCAAATGCAACGGCGCTTACGGGAATTTATTTTAAGGTCTTACTTTAAAGTCAGTGCTCACTTGTTCACCCTCCAGTCTCATATACAGCATGATTTGTAGGAGTGCAAGAGCACTGATGAGCTTGTTAATTAATAAATCTCAATACTTGGTGTTACTGCTGTGTAGGTACCTGCTCTGAATCACATCACTGTGTTCTTTAATGCTTCTCTGATTATCCAGTTGAGAAGCTGGGGGGAGCTACACAGTGAGGAGCTCTAGGGACTGCAGCACGGCCCCTTTGTGGGGTGTTCCTTTAAATTACCCTAAGTGTAAGTCTCTGGAGGCCAGCTTATTTCCAAGTTATTTTTAGAGCCTACCACTGGCTCCTTTCCTTCTCCACTCCATTACCTTCCGTGGCAGACTAAGCTGCTTTTTATCAACAGCTGGACCAGCTGGCTTTTTAATTAGCAGGTGTGCTCAGTCCTGCTTATGAGCAGATTTGGGTTTCTTGTTTAGTAGTCAAATTGTTTGAGGTATTTTTCCTTTATCCGAAGTTGTCTGAGAGGATGGCAAGCAGACAACCCTGGAGGTCAGAGAGGTGCTCTGTACAGAATACAGCCAAACTGGGGGCCTGCAATGTAACAGAAGCTGCCAGTGGCAGCCACTGGTGAGAAGGAGTCAGGCTCTTGCTGGTGTATTTTTGAAAGACCCATCCAGTGCCAGGGAGTGCTGTGACCCAGACCTCTCCCTCCTCATGGCATCTGGATGAGAAAGTGATGGCTACACATAGTCACATCCAGCACTCCAGGATTCCCTCGCTGTATCTGGGCTAACGTAATCTGGATTGCTCTGCCTGGATTAATAATGTCACCTCTGCAAGAACACCCTCCGATAGGCTGGTCAGGCTGGTTCCGGTCTCCCTTTACCGGATGTATTGAGCTAGCTGATGCTCGTCTACTCTCACGAAATTCTGAGCTGCTTTGACCTCCCCATGACTGCCTGTCATCTAAGCACCTTTAAGAGAGCAGCCTATAGGTGAAGCCAGAGAATGGCAAATCTAAAGAGGAAGCAATGGAGTTCCTTTGGCTCTTTCCATCTTCTCAGTGGGAATAAAAATAGAAAGTCATAATGCAGTAGGAAGCCCTAGTGAAGGTTTAATATTCAGCAGTCTTGTGGTGTTTTTTCAGTTAAGAAACAAAACCACAAAATTATTTTGGATTCAGGAAGGTGACTCTTTCACGTTAAAAATACACATATTGGTGTCTGTCATGAGGAATTCTGACAATGCAAAACTCTTCACTGCTGGGATGAAAGTATCTGCATTTTTTGTAGCACACAAGGATCCTAAAATGAGCACTGTATGTGTTCTGCTTTTGTAAGTGCTATTTAAAGAGGAGGATTGTAAGACACCTTCTGAACCTGTCTAAAGCTTTCAGTTTGGTCATATTCCCTGCCAGTCTCAGCCAGGAGCACGAACACCAAACCAGACTCTGCCAAGGTGGGAAAAATCAGTCTGACCAGCGCTTTTGGTGTGGGCTCACCTGCACTGTGGAGAAGAACACAGCCATCGCCTGTCCTTGGCTCTTGGTGAGGGATCGCAGGACATCAAGTGACAGGATATTTGTTGTTCCCTCCCATATGGACAGCACCTGTGGGGTAGAAGAGACTGAGGAAGAGCATGAAGAACCTTTTGGAGAGACTGTGATAAAGAAAGGGGAATGTGAGGAAACAAAGACATGGGGCAGAACTAAGGGACATCAAGGAAATCTCCAGAGATGTCTTCCACAAGTGGAAAGGAGCAGTGGTGATGAGAGCATGGAGCCCAGCACCATTAGTGAGCTAGGAAATAACCCCAGCACAGGAACGAATCACGTCCCCTCCCTGGTGAGAAGGGGGCTCAGCAGGAAGGCAACTATGAAAGAGCTGCCACACCTGGAGTGAGTCTGGGGGGGACTGTGTGCTCCCTTGAGTGTGTCTTTAGCAGACAGCCACAGAGTGCTGCGCCAGGGATGAGGTGACACACGGGAGCTGCTTCTGCTTCTCCTGCTGCCTTACCAAAGCATCACGGACTATGACCGGCAAGCCTGTGTCCTCCATGTAGCCTTGTCCTCCAAAACTCTCCATTGCCTCAACAACAACAGAAGAAGCCTGCAAAATGCAGAGAGCTGACAGGATCCACATTGCATGAGGGGAAAGAGCGGCCAGAACCCTCCAACATCACACATCAGTTCCTGCTGGGATGAGAAGGACTGGATCCCACTGATTTACTGAAGCAGGTTGCTCATCATATGCAGGAGGAGGAGCCTGGGGAATAAAGGTTGAGTAACACTGAGAGAGGACCTGCAGGAGCAATCAGACCTTGGGAGAAGATGCAGGGAGAGTCTGTCTCAGTACAGTCCTCTCTAGGTAAGGATAAACCTCTGGTTTGTTTGGTACATGGGAGTATGTGTCTCTAGTCCAGGAGAGTCTTTACCTTCTGCTTGCCTATGGTGTGTCAGCTTCTGTGTATTTCAGCAACTAGAAGAGGGACAGACCCCCAAAATTAAGGCTAAGCTATTAACACCTTCCCTTCCATGTATTCATAGCTAGGGGAATGATATTCCCTGTGGCTCAGTGCCTGACCTTGGTCTCGGGGCAGCCCAAGCAGCATTTCTCCATGGAGTACTTCACTGACAGTGCTGGCTCCATCTGCTCTGATCAGATGGCTGAGAGCAAAGGGACACGTCTCCTACCCACAAAGTCCAGCCTCGGTGCAGAGCAATAATCACTGCAGGCCCTGTAGGTAGAGGTCACTGCCAGTACCCCCTGCTATCGCTGTCCTTCACGTTGGCCGTGTCCACCACTCCTCTTTCCAGCTCTGTGGTTGCTGATGTGCCACACAGCCCCACTCTGGGCTAATCAAACTGGCTGTTCCATACCTGCTTCCCAGTGTACAGTTTGGCAACTGGTATCAGCAGTCTCAAGAGAAGCTGGTCTTGCTCTCTCGCCATGTTGGCTTCTACAAGTCCAAGCAGACGAACGATCTCCATAATCAGAAGAAAGGCCCCTCGTGTCTGCACCTGCAAGCAGAGGAGTTGGGGAGCTTCACTGGCAAGGATCTTTGACTCAGGCTGGTTCCAGCCTGGTCTGCTGAAGTGCTGTGAGACTATCTCAAAGGGATGTGCAATACTTGGACCTGGGAAAAATGCCACCCTTGCCTGTACAGACCCACAGCTTCAGAAACAAAGACCACTGACCAGCCAAGGCATAAAGCAAGAAATACTAAAGGTAGTCTGGAGCTACTGCTCTTGGACACTGCAGTTTAGCACGAGGAAAGGGGCAATGCCATTTCATCAGGCCTACTTGGAGCCTTATCAAGCTCCTATCAGGTATCCAGGTCACAAATCCACATCTTTTCCATGGCTAAGGGTCATGAGACCACACATCTGATGGCCATCCTCTGAGCACCAGGATCTGCAAAGTCTTTGACAAATTTCTTGCTGAGCAACTTACTTCCCTGGCAAGTTGTGATTTAGAAAGCATTAGGATATGGAGCTCTGCAGCCCCTGTGCTGTGGGACTATATGGGGTCTGGCCTTTCTCTCTGAGTTGGTGTTCTGGCCACAGGCTAAGAGACGCTGGAGCTTTAAGTTATGTTTGACAGATGTTCACCACTTTCCCTCTCCCTCACCTTGCAAGAGGATTTTTAAATACTGTTTTAAAAATTTGCATGAACCTACTGCAGCCCAAGGGCAAGCTTTGGTGTTACACCACTTAAAAGAAGTAGTACCCAGATGGGTGAGAGGACAACTTTGTGTCACCATTTTGAAGTTTTAGTAGGGGTGGGAAGCCACCTGTGTCCTGTGGATTTAGTGAGCTGCTACAGTTCAGCGTTATAGCAAAGCCATGAGACATTCTGCTGGGAGTGAAGGCCCATGTGTGAAATTCCTCCCAAAGCCCAGAGCCAGAGTGCCAGTTCATGCTGCTCTCTCCTCCATTGCCTGCTATTGCCTTAGATGACATTCACACCTAGAGGCTGTACTCAAGCTCAGCACCTTGTGGTGATGAGCACTGTGCAGGTACACAGTGAAGACAAACTTCTCAGAAGCTGAAGTGCATGGTGACTACTCAAGAATTCTTCAAGCCTGCTGGGAACAGCCCATCTCCTGGTGCATGAGCTACCAGGGAAGTTGGATGAGTCTCTGCCAGTCTTGGACAAAAGTCTGTTAACTGCAGTTTAGGAGACTGGTGTCATGATGGGACTCTGATACTAACGACCAACTTCAGAGGTCATGGCATATCATAGCAGGTGCATGAACTCTGGCACTACTCTCAGGACAGCTCCCAGGTAATTGTTTAGGATAACCTAGCAGAGAAGCTAGGTCTATCATCAGATCAAACCCCACTAGAATAAGGCAACTGCCCTGCAGCATATGTCTCACTGTAGCAGGAACAGCCTTCTCCATCTGACTGTTGCACACAGAGGCAGGCTGGCTGTGCTCATCAGCACCTGAGGATCTCTGCCCTCTTTCCTCCCCAACAGGTTCAGCTCAGCTCCCAAAAGCCTCACCTCCATCCGGGCGATCGTCTGCATGTGCAGGGGATGGTCCTTGAGGAGCTTCCCAAAGGCAACACGCCTACGGGCATATTCCCTGCTCAGACTGATCATCCTAGAGAGAAAACAGCCAGGGAAAGCAGTCAGACCAGCAACCTCCCACTTGTGAGCTCTCTCTCACAGCCACCCACACTGGAAGAACCCTGCTCAGCTGTACCACACCAGCCTAGGTCCCCCCACACAGGCCAACCCTCTCCAGCACTGCTGGCCGCCAGACCCGAGCCTGCAAAGGCATTAGAAGTCAGCTGGCTGCAAAGCTGAGCATTGCAAAGTCCCCCTGACCAGATAAGCTCCTCCTGCAGCTCTGGGGGGATCCGTGCTGCCTTCACCTTCTCATGGAAGCTGCTGCAGCAATGGCATTGTGGATCCGAGTTATGTTCAGCATGTGGGAGATGGAGGCCACGCCATGACCCTCTGCAGAGATCTGAAAGCATCAAAGAACAAAGGCTGATGTGAGCCTTTTGCACAGCCCTGAAGGGGACTATCTAAGTGAAAGTTGTGTCAACAGACAGATATAGGCTGTCCACTTCATCTCTGTCTGTCCTCAGGCACCACAAAGATCTGCTTGCTTTAAAATATGGCTGTCTCATTTCAGCCAAGTCTGTGGCATGACCATGTCAGCACGATCAGTTCTGGTCCCTGTTGCTTGTTCCCACCTGCACGCTACACAGAACTGTCTCTCAGCTGGGTCGATGCAACTGGATTAGGTAAATGATCATCTTAAAATTACTTTTCTTTCTTTCTTCCCTCCTGTCTTTTCCTGAGCTGTTCTCAGCTCTGTCCCACACGCAGCCCCACTGGTGAAGCATTAACAGCTGGACACTGAGGAGGAAGAGAGGAACTTTTCCAGCTGGTATCACTGCCAGAACCCCCCTGAGTGCCAGGCCAGCCCAGTCCCAAGAGGAAGGTGAAACCCTTTCATACCAGCTCTGCTTTAGCTCCATCTAGCCATAGCTCTGCTGTTGCCATCTGCCGCGTGCCCAACTTGTCCTTCAGCCTTTGCACTTGGATGCTGTTCAGCTTCCCCTCCTCATCGCAAACCCTCAGGAAGAACAGGGACAGGCCCCTGGAACCCTGGGGCCGTTGAAAGGGGTGCAAAGAGAATTTCATTACAATGAAACGAGGAAGACAAAGACTGCCCCTACTCCTTCCCCTGGTTCCACCATCAAACAGACCTGCTTTACTTCTCCTTCAGCATCTGCTACCCTGGCCAGGGTTAACGCCACATCAGAATCAGCAGCTGATGTAAACCATTTAAAACCATAGAGACGATATGTACCATCTGGCTGCTTTCTGGCCACTGTCTCGGTGCCATTCGCTGCAAGAAAGGAGAAGATCATCTTGGCTTTACAGGAACTTCTGTATGCTGATTTTCAGTTTAAGCAGAAGCTCTTTCAAGTCACCTCTTGCTATCAAGATGGAGCATGGATTAGCTGCTAATCTCTTGCATTGACCCTGGATAAGAAATGCAGCCAGAGTTAAGCACTAGAAAGGAAATATGCTCTGTTTAACTGTGAGCCTTTCCAGCACTTGCTCCAGACTAACAGCTGGTAATAGCAGTGCTTTGTAATGAGTACTGCAGTGTGGAATCCAACACCTTCATTTCTTCAGGAGCTACGATGACCAAGAACAACAAAAGGTGCTACAGAATCCTGCAGTGATGCACATCTTCCACACCGCAGCTGACCCTTTCACTTCTTCCACCAGGAAACCAACTGCAGCTTCATGAGATGCAGGTGACTCCCCTTCCACATTTCTGTCTCCACAGTGGAGTTTTGAGGTTTCCTGGCCCATCATGCTATTACTAACCAAGGAATAGAAGTTGAAGGCCAAGAATGCTTTCTGGGTCCCAGTTGGGATGGGTCTGACTGTCTCGCTCAAGGTTTAGATTATGGAGCTAGGCATCTGTCTGATATCTGTGCAAGGAACACAGCTCTGTACCTGCCTGTGTTTACTGCATGCATCAGTGGACAAAGCTGGGCCTTTTGTTGGCTAAAAAGCAGAGATATGCAGAGGATTTGGATGATTCCAGTTGAAGTTTCCTAAACCAGCTACCTGGCGTTGTATGTTCCCCACACTCTTAATTTCTCACCAACACATGTATGTGCTGGTGCTGCAGTTGCTTCCCACCTCAGAGCACATACCAACATCAGAGCCTCCCCTGCGCTCAGTCATCCATTGGCCAGAGGTCCAGAACTTCTTGGGGTCACGGGAGGTCAGGTGGTCAAAAGCATTTTTCATAGATCCAGGAATACCTAGTGACTATTTTGGGGGAGGGAAAGAAACTAAGATGATCATAACACAGCAGATGAAATTAGACAGTTGCCTTAACTACCACTGGTGTGTCCCAGGCTCAGAACGGACAGTCCGCAAGCAGGGGAGGGGGCACTGCGTGTCCTGCCCTGCCGTGCACCCGCAGGGACTGCCGAGAGTACCTGAACCTGCCCAGCTCCTGCGCGGCAGCTGGAGCACTGTCCAGACAGAAGGGGCAGACTTGTGCTGCAAAGGAGAGTGCTGAGCATCCCTACACCCCTTGGATTTCTGTACTGCTAGACATCCGGACAGAGAGCTTTCAAAACAGCACACATACCAGGGTATTGGCATACGTTCATATTTCTTTTTACTGAATTATATGGCCAGGGTAACTACTTAAGGACTAGCTTTTCTCTGCATCTTACATAGCCACTGACATAGTGCAAAGGGTGTCACTAAGATGCAGAGACAAATCTTCAAACTGGGGAAATTCTTGCTAGTTTGTTTAATTTACATCAGGTATGGATCTGGCCCAATAAATTTAACTGCCACTCCACACAAGTATCAGAACAACAAACTATCTCGTAGTGAAAACATGTTGGACAGCTTTCCAACTACCTGCAGCACCACAGGTTTTATGTGCAGCAAAGGTTTTATTGTACACAGTGTTGTAAGTAAACATAAAAGCTACCCTGGGCACAAAGACTTTGTGACTAAAGGAGAAAGGCAGTGGGAGCCAGAGCTGAGTCACAGAGCAAGGAAGGGCCATGCCCAGAGCCAGATGGCAGATGAGCTCTCCTCCATCCTTGGCCAGTGCTCCAGCCTCTACCCAGCACTTCCAGGACGTGGGCTGTGCCCTCAGAGACCAGCTGAGCTCATACCTCAATGACTTTGGCGGCCCCATCAGTCATGGCCAGTGGACAGCTGAAACCTCCAGATAAGCTTGAAAATAAGTACAGTTTGACAGCCTGATGCAGGCGGCTAGAAAAGAAAGTGAGTGAAAATAGACAGGTTAAGAAACAGTTCAACAGCAGGAGGGAACTAGGAAGAGAGGAACAAAATACAGCCAAACCAGGTGAGAATGAGACCACTCATTTCTGAGAGGGCAAAAAACTGTTTCAGCCAGGAAGAGAGAAGAGGAACAGAAGAGTTTCTCAGTCCCAGAGGGATTGTCAGTGCAAGGCTGGATGGAAGGCATTGCCTGCCAGCTGGTGCACATTAAGTGCAGGTTTTAGAAATAAATAAGAAATGTGGGTCTATCTCCAGAGGCTGGCATACAATGAAATTGTAAGTAGAATCCCAGACCTTTAGCTGTGTTACAGCTAATGCATGTAAAGCTGGAACAGTGCAGGGAACTGCCAGGCCCCAGAATCAGGAAGGTGACATCAAAGAATATTATGATCAACTGTAAGCCATTAGTCACGGCTTATCATTGCTGGAGTGGAACATTACAGCGGACAGACACTGCTGTTCAGTACAGCGGTAGGTGTGCTTTTGTCCATGCATCATCTGTTACCCATTATACAACAACAGTCCTACCCTGCTAAGAATAGACAGCAAGGCACCAAGTCACACCCATTGTCCCCCAGTTACCTCCAGTTGGAGTATCTTCTTTCATAGGCCTCGGCAATCAGCCCCTCTTCTGCTGCAATCTCCTTCATCCTCCTCCAGGCCGAGCAGGTGACAATGTGATCCACCCGCTGCCCCCAGGCATCATACTGCCGAAACACAGGGGGGTTCAACTCGCATTCCCATCCTAGAGGTTTGATCGTGGTTAGCAGACGGTTTCCAAATCTCTCCAGATCCTGACTTACCTCCTCCAGTACCTGTGAAGCAACAAGAGCAGCCCTTCAGCACATCTTCAGAAGGCAAGGTGCCTCGGTCCTCACTGGAAAGGCAGAGGACCAACCCTATTGTCCTGCAGTGCTAGTAGTCTCTTGACACTTGGTCCTTCCATGTGTTCTGTAACGCGAGCAGGACAGCTTGTCTCAGCCTCTGCTGGCACAGCTGTGCTCAGCTGTCACTCTCCCCCCCGCCCCCAAATAATTTTTTCAAGTTACATTTGGCAGCATCTCTGGATTGCAGGAAAGACAGGAGAGGTTTTGTATCAGGGATGAGAATGACACAGATGCACATGAGCAGGAGGGCTGGGCAAGACGATCTCCAGAGGTCCTTCCAACCTCAGCCGCTCTGTGATTTACTGTTGGAGAAGAATGCCAGGGGAAGAGCTGCCAAAAACGGAAAGCCTTCATCTGTATAGGAAAACTTCCACTGGGCTCAGTGTTACCTGCCTATCAGGTTAGAAAAGGAGGGATGGAGCAACCCTTTGAGCTCCAGCCTGGCACCCAGGGTGTCCAGATTCAAATTTCCACCCTGCATCCAGCTTCCTGAACGGCCCTGGATAAGGATTCATGCTCGATTCTGCCAGGCTGGGCTGACTGGGTGGAGTAATCTGTCCATAGCTGAAGGAGGGAAACCAGCACCCACAGAGCAGTGATTCATTCCAACCTTAGATACCTATTTCAAGGTGACAGGAATGACAGGAACTGCTCTTCACTGTCTGTGGCCAAAGCCTAGTGAAATTGCCCTGACTTACATAACCTGACTTGTAGATAGTTAAAATTAGGCCAGGTGGACACAACCTCTAGCAGTGTTTGATCCTTGTTACCATCAATACATCCAATACTGTATTGGGGGTCTGAGAAGCACCTGATCTAGATTTGCTTTCATCAGAATAATATTTTTTTGCTGTTCTCTGCCCCTCAGGAGATGCTTGTTTCCTCCTCAACATAGCAATTGTGGAGGTGAATGCTGTAGTTGCTGTACCCAGAATGGTGCAATTATAAAACACATTAATTTGCTGTTTATAAAATACAAACACTGTTTCTTCCTTTCCCTGCCTCCTCCTATATTGACTTTTCATTAAGATTCTTTCATCCCTGTGCCGTTCAACGTGTGTAATGAGGATCCAACAAACACCTTCCAGTTACTACTCTGGAAGTCTCCATCCTCAGACCAGCCAGTTTTCCTTCAGGTAAACAGTGAAATAGTGTTTAAAATGACAAAAGAAGGCAAAACCATTCACAAGAGCCCTGTCAGCTGGTACAGGTCCCACTGCACTCCTGCTGTCAGGGGAGCTCAGCTGGGATGGATGTATGCCTCCAGTGCTTATCATATCTTGACAACAATTTGAAGGTTGTTTTAGAGAATAACCTAAGAACCCAAGGTTCATGGCCTTTGCTGATCCCTGAGGCACAGGAACCTTTGAGCTGTTTACCTGGTGGGTTTTTGTGGGCAGAAGAATATAAGTCTACCAAATAAGTCTCCTGGTCAGCACACTACAGGGAACTCAAACTACAACAGTCCCTTTACCTCATCCACATTTTCTAAAAAAATCCCTGACTGCCTAGCTGTGAGCTCATGCCCTGACCACATGCAGCCTTACAAACCACCGTGTTACCCAAGTGAATGTGTTTATTTCCATGGCAAAAGAATAAAATCAGAGCTCTTACATTTGTAACTGCTGAATGCAGCCCGGGTGCACCAGAAAACATACACCAGGATACGGAGAGGGCACCTGTAAACCGTCAGGGTCAGAAGCTGCTACCTCACAGCATCTGCTGGGCGGGCTCATTCTGTCAATCTGTCCTTTGATGTCCCAGGGATTAATACATTGGAAATGTGCAAATTATTGCACATTAAGAGTGCAAACAGATGATCCTTTATATTAAAGGATATATTTTTAGGGGGATCAAAGACCAACAGATACCTCCACAACAGTGCTCAGAAAAGGCAGGTGCTTTCCTCTGTGTTCTGCAGAAATCTGCTTCAAAGAATGAAAGAAATCTTTTGCTCAGTTCCAGGAAAATGACTCTGTCCACCGCTGAGCACAGGTGAATAGTACAACAGGAATCAACCTCCAGCGTGGTGTCTGCTCAGTGGGACACAAAGCTTCCTCCTGCTCTCCTGGAGAGGAGGTGTTAGTAGGGAGAGGTAGCTCTCAGGCTGCAGCCAAGCGGGTGCTGTGTGTAGCAGCCAGCACACTGGGCTCTCCTCAGCGGCGAGGCAACACTGCCCCGCTGGGACCAAGCACAGAAATGTAAGGGAGATGCTGCTGATGCTCTGGTAGCTTTTGCAGCTGCTTTGTCTCTTTGGGGAAGGAGTGGAGAGCAGTCCTCAGCCTCGGCAAAAGACATCACTGATCCTTTTAAGTCTTCAGGAGATCTGAACCTACTTCCAAAGGTGCAGATGAGAAGCAAGATCTTTATGCTTGCCCAAAGGCATCCACCCTTTCCCCCATTTTCTCTTCTGGCGAGAAGGCCATGCTGCTGCTTAGGGAGGTCTCATTCCCATCTTTCACAGAATCATTCAGGTTGGAAAAGCCCCTCGGGATCATCGTGTCCAACCCTCAGCCCGACTCTACAAAGTTCTCCCCTACCCCACATCCTCCCTCAGCTCATCCAAACGGCCCTTAAACACACACCCAGGGATGGGGACTCCACCCCCTCCCTGGGCAGCCTGTTCCACTCCCTGACCACTCTTTCTCTGAAACATTTTTTCCTCATGTCCAGTCTGACGCCCCCCGTTGCAGTTTAAAGCCGTTCCCTCTTGTCCTGTCCCTGATCCCCTGGGAGCAGAGCCCAGCCCCAGCCTCTCTGCAATGTCCTTTCAGGAGCTGCAGAGAGTGATGAGGTCTCCCCTCAGCCTCCTCCTCCTCACACTGAACACTCCCAGCTCCTTCCATGGCTCCTCACAGGATTTACTCTCCAGGCCCTTCCCCAGCCTCGTTGCCCTCCCCTGCACTCTCTCCAGCCCCTCGAGATCTCTCTCGTACTGCGGTGCCCAAACCTGGACACAACCCTCCAGGTGTGGCCTCCCCAGTGCAGAGCACAGGGGGACTGTCACCTCCCTGCTCCTGCTGGTCACACTATTTCTAATCCAAGCCAGGATGCCGTTGGCTTTCTTGCCCACCCAGGCACACTGCCGGATCATATTCAGCTGTTACTCGGTTAAGAACCCCCAGATCCTTCTCTCCCAGACAGCTCCAGCCACACCTCCCCAAGCCTGTAGCTGTGCAGGGGGTGGTTGTGGCCCAAGGGCAGGACCTGGCACTTGGCCTTGTTGAAGCTCATCCCGCTGACGTTGGCCACCGATCCAATCTATACCGGTCTCTCTGCGGAGCCTCCCTGTCCTCGTACAGATCGACACTCCCATGTCACTTGGTGTCACCTGCGAGCTCACTGATGACACACTCTGTGTCCTTATTGAGATCATCAATGAAGATGTTGAACAGAAATGGCCCCAACACCGAGCCCTGAGGACACCACTTGTGACCGTCCGCCAGCTGGATTTAGCTCCACTGACCACCACTCTCTGGGACTGTCCATCCAGCCAGGGCTTGACCCAGCAGAGTGTTCACTCATCCAGGCCATGGGCAGACAGTTTTTCTATGAGAATTCTGTGGGTAACTGTGTTGAATACTTTCCAAAAATCCAGGTAGAAAATATCCACAGCTTCTCCCTCATCCAATAGTCAGATCGTTTTGCCATAGAAGGAGATCAGGTTTGTCAGGCAGGACCTGCCTTTCATAACCCCATGGTGCCTGGGCCTGACCCCCTGGTTGTCCATTATATGACTTGTAATGGCACCCAAGATGACCTGCTCCATGTCCTTCCCTGGCACTGAGGGCAGACTGACAGGTCTATAGTTTCCTGAATCCTCCTTTCTGCCTCTCTTGTAGATGGGTGTCACCTTTGCCACCCTCAGTCCAATGGGACCTCCCCAATCAGCCATGGCTCCAGGTAAATCATGGACAGCGGCTTGGCGAGCACATCTGCCAACTCCTCAGCACCCTTGGGTTTAACCCATCCGGTCCCACAGACATGTGTGCATCCAAGTGGTGCAGCAGGTCTCTGACCTCTTTAATCATGCTGGCCTCATTCTGCTTCCCCTCCCCATCTCCCAGCTCCTGAGGCTGGGTGTCCAGGAAACAGCCAGTTCCATGCTAAAGACTGAGGCAAAGTAGGCGTTGAGCACCTCAGCCTTTCCCTCATCCTTAGTTACCATGTTTCCTTCTGCATCTAGTAAAGGAGGGAGATTTTCCCTAATTCTCCTTTTGCTGTTAATGAATTTATAGAAATAATTTTTATTATCTTTAACAGCTGTAGCCAGGTTGACCTCTAGCTGCTCTTTGGCTCTCCTAATGTTCTCCCTGCATAACTTCACTACATCTTGATAGTCTTTATGAGATACCTGCCCCCTCTTCCAAAGGTCATAGATTGTACTTTTGTTCTTGAGATCCAGCCAAAGGTCTCTGTTTAGCCAGGCTGGTCTCCTCCCCCACCTGCTTGTTTTTGGGCACACGGGAACAGCCTGTTCCTGTGCCTTTAAGACTTCTCTCTTGAAGTATGTCCAGCCTTCCTGGACTCCCATACCCTTCAAGGCAGCCTCCCAAGGGATTTTGTTAATCAGTCTTTCATGATGGCTGTGACAAAAGCCAGCTCCCAGTGCTGCCACCACACTCTTACTACGCCATGTCTGCAAGGCCTCACAGACCTGGAGAGCAAGTGGTGGAAGGAAGAGAATCACTGAACACCAGGTTCTGCCCCTTTACTCACTCAGTGTCATTGCATTGCTTCTGCTGGAATAAATCATGGAGAGAGGTCATACTCTGCTCCATGAGATATGGTCCTTGAAAAGTGGGAAACAGTTGCAGTCCTTGGGGTGACAGCAGAGGACAGCCAGAGAAATGAGCTGCCTCCTCCCAGGGGTTCCTGTAGGATTGGACCTCACAGAACGGAGACCCACAGCTCAGGGTCTTACCCCACCTCTCTGCACACCTGCAACCTGTACAGAGCCTTCCCTGTCTGAAAAACAACCCAGGAAAGCCAAAAACCTGCACTAAGAACAAGCAAACCCCAACGGGCCTTTGCATCCTCTTGAGCGTTCAGCTAAGAACAGCCCTGTTCCTTCTGAAAGGAATCTCCTTTAAAAGCCTCTCTTCCCTGAGGGCAGAGAAGCAGCACCTTAGTTTTCTTCCCTTTCTCTGAAATTTCTGTCTCTGGATGACTAGACAACAAATGCCTGCACTGACAATCCCAAAACAACACTCTTGTTGCAACACCCAGACCAATCACAGGAGATCACTAAGCCACTTGCTATTTCTGTTTATGTCCTGGTGATATTTTTCACACCTGCAGTGATTCAAAACTAACAAGTTTTAAAGAATGCTGATAAATTCTCCCCAGTTAAATGCTCGGACACAATAAGGCTCAGAGAAATGTTCAATTCACAGTCTTAAACAGTGACCTAGCCAGAACTGTAGCAAGTACACACAGAACAGAAACATGCACGCCAGACCTTGGGAGGAAGGTGAGTTTTCAAGTAACTCTGAAGAAAAGCATCTTCCAAATACTGGTTCCCAGTCTCGGGCTGCTCTTGGAAGAGGGTCTCCATTTCTCTCCTTGCAAGGGGCATATCCAGATCTTCTAAGACTTGTTTCTCCTGCATGCCAACTTGTTGCCCCTGCCGCGCAGTCGCGTTGATTCCTTTACAACCTGGTGGTTGGCACCTCTCCCAGACGCGAGGCAGAAAGCCACCTGCCTGCCATAGCTTGCAGGTAGCGCTGGATCTCCACCAAGGCAGGCGACAGGTAAACATGATCCTGCAAAGCCCGGAGTGTGTCATGCCAACAGCTCTTAGCGCCAGACCCTTCCTCGGTTGACAGCAGCACCAATCCTGTTTTGTTTAAATGTTGTGAAGTTATTCTTAAAAAATCAATTATGTCTTTTCCCCTCCCTTGGGGAGGAGCTTTCCAGCAGCTGTTGTCAACTGAACTAGGGGAAAGGTCTTTGGAAAGAGATCAGAAAACTGCCTAGAAAAACACAAGTACTCTTCAGAAAACACTGTGTTCTCTCCTACCAGCTGGGCAAACCATCATAACCAGCTGACATTTCCAGAGCTGGGGGAACCGGGGCAGTGTTCCCACCAGCATCCCCCTGAATTGCTTGGGATGATAATGGGGTAGAGATGAGAAGGAAAAAATACATTTCGTCATCTGAAGGATAATAAAATGCCTGGAAATAGGACGAAATGGTTTAGGTGGGTTATTCTGTAATTAAGATACTGGTGAAATAAAAGAATCCACCCTCATTGCCTGGGTTGTGATGCTAGCTCCAAAATAATCTGCTGCTTATTAAGTCCCTGGTATCTTTGAGTTGAGATGGTATTAGAGGTCTCCCTTTCCCTAGGGAAGTACCAGAATGTTCTAAGAACGTGTCTTCTGGTTTTGAGTAATTTAAAACCTGCACCTGATTTAGTGTGATATGCTGCTAATAAAAACAGTATTTTACTTTACAACAGTTTTAAATGAGTATGATACTGAACTGCTGTTACAAGCTGTTGAAGCATGGGGTGAAACCCAGGGATGTGTCCCAGCCTCAGCATGGAACGGAGAATAGCTGGAAGTGAGTGAGTGAAGCAAACCCAGTCAGCTTTCACAGAATCACAGAATCGTGTGGGTTGGAAAGGACCCTGAAGATCACCTAGCCCAACTGTAAACCTAGCACTGACAGTTCCCAACTCCACCAGATCCCTCAGCTCTGGGTCAAGCCGACTCAACCCTGCAGGGGTGGGGACTCCACGCCCTCCCTGGGCAGCCCAGTCTCACAAGGCCATGCTGATTTCTCGTTTGAATGTTGTTCTTGTGCGCGGCATCTCAGTCCGTTCTTGGCACTGGTGCTCCAGCCCCCGCCGCCCCCACCATGGCCCTGCGGCTCGCTCTTCCCCGGGTCACCTCCTCCTGCCTCAGGTGCGGCGCGAAACCCCTTGGGGAAGAGTCCCCACCTCACACCAGCCCTGGGAAACACCCGCGGCCGCCTTCCAAGTTTTGAAACGGCAGAAGCGGCCCCGCCAGCGC
>NW_020799121.1:1379984-1424315 GCF_003259725.1 Athene cunicularia | reverse complement strand
CCGCGGGCAGGAGGCGGAGGCCGCGCCTCAGGGACCCCCAGCGCCTCAGGGACCCCGCGGGTGCGGCCGGGCGAGGCGCAGGACCCGGCACCGGAGGGGGCTCGGCCGGGCCCGAGCTTCACCTCAGAAAAAAAAAAAACAAAGCCAAAACAGGAGGAACAAAACCTACATCTTTTAAAACTACGTTTGGAGCCGTGGCTGCTTTTTGAGGGCCTGCTGTAGCCTCGCATCGCCTGAAATCAGGCATAAGGGGCAGTCGGTGTGTGGGCGCAGGGCTGAGGGGGTGAAGTCCCCAGAGACGGACGAGTGCCTGGGGAAGAGGTTTGGTTTTTGCCAGTTCATACTTATTTCCTGATATTCGGGGATAAAGGGGTTTCCGAGTGGATGAGCTGTGGGGAGCCAGGGCACCTTCTTCCCTCTCTCGCAGGCCAGGAACAAGCGCAGGCTTGGCGAGGGTGAGATGTTGATGCTGAAACCTTGGAGCATACTCTGTACCAAAACACCCGGGGCAGAGTAGATAAACTCAATCTAGGGGATGTTTCCTTTGCACAGTAAATCATTTATAAATGTGGTTTGCTGTAGGAAACATGTTTTCTTATCTGACTTGCTTAAATCAGCTTTATTTAGCTAATAACCTCACGTTGGAGTAATGCCTTTGCTTTAATTGCATTCTAGTCATGTTCACAGTGCTTAGCCAATCATGAGAGAGAAAAAAACCCAACACTTTCCTAAAATATTTAACATTAAAAATTTTGCAGGTGTATATTTGTTTAAATGTACTTTTGTAGCTGTAATCTGTCCTCATTACTAAATGAAGTGCTAAATTTAGCATAAAAGCTGTCAACATGTTCCAATCAACATGTCTTAATGACTGCCAACAAATGGAAATTAGGATTTCATGGAAAAAAGCTGAAAAGGTACAAATGCAGAACAAGATTAGATCAACTGTTTTGATAAAAGTCCATTGCTCACTGCCTTAGGTCATGATTTAAATCAACCCACCGTGTTTATGCTATTATTTTATTTGTTAATAGAAATATTGACTGGCTGCGGACAAGGCAGTGCTTCTCTGGGGACCAGTTTGTGGTGTTTCCTTTCATCAGTGTCTCCCCGTTAGCAACTACATGTTGAGATTTCCCAGCGAGCCATTTTTCAAACTAGTTAACGGGCGCTTTGTTAATTCCATCTAATGGAACTTTTTAATCAAGATGCCAGACGGTGCTAAATCAAGCACCTCACTGAAGTGCGAAACATGTAATGTCCACTTACTGCCTTTATCAATTAGCTTTCCATTCTTGTAAAAAGAATATTTTCCTCTTTAATCCAGGCTTGTCTAACAGGGCCCGCTTTCATTGGAAACAATGTGGACTTCTCCCTTTTTTTTTTCTTTTTTTCCCTCTTTTTTTTTTTTCATTTCAAGGTGTCCCAGAAGAATCATTCCTTTATTCCCACCAAGATTGATGTTAGTGCGTTTCCTGCTTACGCTTGCTAAAATATTGGCTGCTATTGGCAGACTTCCAGTTCTTTCACATTCCCCCTTCACACTTTTAATGGTTGTAGGAATTAACATTTGTGGTTTGGAATATGAGAAATGCATTTTGAAGTGGCACCAGCTGACACCAGGTACAGTTGTGGCCCTGAATTTCAAATACTATTGATCGTTTACCAGTGAATAGAGAATTTTCTTGCTCTGCAGGCTCTCAGACAGTGCCATGGAGTATCCTTGGTTTGCTTTGCGTTAGCTGACCTGCCTGGCAATTAGCTGAAAAATCTTATGCTTAGTTTAAAATGAGAAATAAAAGTGACTGCGTATTTTCCAGGTGTCTCATATCTTCTGGGTTTTTTTCAGGTTTTAATTACAAGTGGAAGGCAGGTCTCTGAAATACAGGATGGCTACTCATCAGCTTTTACAGACTAAGAAAAAAAAAAAGCCCTCTACGGTAAGAACCTTGAAATGTGATGGTACTGACAATCTTAGCTCTCAGTTTTGGACCTGGCACATCTGTGCCTGGTGAGGTTGGAACACTCTCTCTTGTCTGCACTGTTCTCAGTTCGATTATTTCCAATGTAATGAGTTCAGGAAGATACAGCACGAGGCTCTGACATGTATTTGACTAAATAAATGTAGGCTCATTAGGTGTGCACAGAGCTTTTTAGCACGAAGAAAAGCAATGAACTAATAGATGAACTAAATTTAGTATACTTTCTGCTGAGATTGTTTGTGTTAAAGTCACACAGTGGTTATTATTTACATTAGCTCCAGTCATAGACATGTACTGTTTACAACTCTGAGTTAAAATCACTCTAAAAACTAGGTCTGCATACAGTGTTGACAGGCTCTGTCTGCTGTCAGATCTCAAAAAAAGCTGTGACAGGCAGTGAACTTTGGTACATCAGTGAACACCACACCAGCACTGGCACTTGTTTGACTCCACAACTAACTCTGTAGAGCTAAGTTGGCAGAAAACTATATACTTTTCTTTTTTTAGGGGTGTTTGTCTGTTAAGTGCCAGCATTGGTGCAATAGAGGGGGTGGGAATGTTCAACCATGATAAAAGAGGAGGGAATGACAAACCAGTGCAGTCTTAATTTGAGTAAATTTTGTCAGATTTATTGATAACTATCCATAAAACATTTCATCCCACTCGAGTTGTACCTGTCTTCCCTGTGTAGTATGAAGACCACAGAAATGTTAAAATTACATTTCTACGTTACCCCCTTTTTCCACCTGCTGAGAGTTGTTTGTAAATAAAATCCCTGTGACACTAAGATGGTGCTATTTTTTGCTATGCCTTTCTTTTTCAGGAATCAGTGTTGTTTCCCAACAAAATTGCTACTGAGCAGCAGTCTGTGGTGCTGGTGAAAAGACTTCTGGCCATCTCTGTATCCTGTATAACATACATGAGAGGGCTGTTCCCGGAAAGCTCTTATGGAACTCGCTATTTAGATGGTAACATTTCAATTTGTGCTGAATTCTTATTTCTCCTTGCTATATTTTAGCTATAATCTGTTTTACACGTTAGCTTCCAGCTGCTCATGCACTTCTGAGTTCAGTTTACTAGGAAGTTAGCTATCAGGCCTTCTCAAGTCTGGATGCAGACAGTGCTTCTGCATCAGATAGCATAGAAGACAACCTAGAGCTGTTGACAACTTGTGGCTTTTCTGTTAATGTTTCTTTTGGTTTATGATCATTCCTTGGCATTGCCAGCCCATGAATCAGGTCTCAGAGTCAGGAGATTGACTTAAAAATCAGTAAGTTTTAAAAAAATTAACTCTGATTGGTGTGTTTTATTTTCCTTTGTACTTTTGAGCACTTCAGATTCACATTTTCAGCTTTCCTGTGAGACTGAAAGTAGATTTGTTTGGTTTATTGTGTTTTGTTTTTTTTTCTTAAAATCTCACATAGCTGCATGTGCCTGGGCTTCAGAACTTTAAGAAATAAAAGAACTTTAAGAACTAAAGTCTTGTCATAACATCACAAGGATTAGTGATACTTTGATTCATCAATATTTCTGTGTTCATTCAGGATGTGTTGGTAAGGTGTGAAATGTCTCCATGCATTCCCATCTGTTTCCATGTTTTCACTTATGCACTTAGTTGTCCTGAAACCTGATCACTGTACTTTGTGGACTTGGTTGAGGGCATGGGAAATGCAAAATTGGCTCTTGATCACCTAACCCTGAAAAGCTACTAGCCTTTCTGTGCAAATGTCAGGTCTTTCAAAGTGTTGTTAGGGGTTGGTGGAATATGTGGGAGTGGAGAAGAGAAGGGAGGAGAGGACAGAAGCTGTGGTGTTTCAAAATCAAGCCATAAGTCTAGCACTTTTTCTGGGAGAGCCACAGAGCATCTTAGGAAAGTCTTGACATTTGAAAATGCAGCAATAAGCTTGTGTCAGCCCACCTGGGACTCAGTGGAAAACCAACATTTCCGCTCAGGAAGGACCTCCAGATAATGCATTTTATCCAGAAAAGGGAGGGTGACTGGCTTAGTTCCAGTGTTTGCCCAACAACTGTGATAAGGATTGTAACTACGTGCTAAATCTGGTTTTGCAGACCTCTGTCTAAAAATTCTCCGAGAAGATAAAAACTGTCTGGGATCATTGCAGATAGTCAAGTGGTAAGTGAGTAACAGCGAAACTAAGACAAGATTGTGCTGAATAGCAAGACATCTACCCCTTGCATTCTTCTTCTTCCTGAATTTGAAAATATTGTGCCCAGTAGCACTACCAGCTGTGCCAGGGCAGCTCCCACTGCTGCAGCGTGTGTGCTTGGCCCTGTGCGTAAGCAAGACAGAATTAGCTGACAAGGATCATGTGAGTCCAAGGTCTGTTGAAGCGTTGGCTGTAGTGAGGTCATGGTCAGGCCCCAGAGCACACAGGCAGTGTAGGTACAGAGGGTAAAGAAAATAATGAGATCGATTCTGTTGTTTAGTCTTTCCTAGTTTAACTTTTATAGGGATTCTTGTAGCTTGTTTTTTAGTAGGTACGATATATTATCTCCCTGAATATTGAATGTCTAAGTACCTTACAGCTTCCTTTAGGATGTATTTCAGAGTTGGCATGTTCTCAACAAGCAGAGAGTCTGACTTTGATGTGCTAAGGAGATACCTGGCTGCACATCCTTTGACTCAGAGTAAATATCTGACCATTGCGACCTCAAATAATATTTACTACTTTGAGAAAATCCGTAGCTGTAAACTCTTCATCAGATAGCAAAAATTTACAAGACCAGACATGTCATGCTCTGTTCAGAATGAAGTTTCAGCCAAATTCTGTACACTGCCAGTGGGAAAAGAGCCATTGGAGAGCAAGCTGGGGAGCCAAAGTAGAGCACTGAGCAGAGAGCCACTTGGAGCCAGCCTTAAGTCTTGAATCCTTGTCTTCATCTGGATTTAAGTGGTCTCCAGGCTGACAGGATATGGCCCTACAAGTATAAACAATGCACAAATGCAGAAGGGAGGACAGTGCCTTTATGATGGTTGACCTGAAAAGGACTTTACAAGCCCAAAATGTTGATAGCTGTGTTGTCTTAATTCCAGAAAAAATGCACTTTAAAGTGTATCTAATGTGTGTTTACAGATCAGGAGATAAATATTGCTGGATAATATTAACATGTTTTTCCCTGGCAGGATCCAAGGTTGTTTTGATGCTTTGGAGAGGCAGTATGTGAGTTTTTTTCACATTTTTAAATGCAGTTTCCTATTTCTTCATGAATTATGGACAAAATTGTCTTTCCATTCCTGCTTTATATTTTTGTAGTGATCTTGAATGCACACAATGCAGATATACAGCTGTGGGACAGGGGGAGGACACATGAGATTTGGAATTTTATTCCTTGATCCCAAATACTGACCACTGTTGCTGTCTAAGCTTACTTGTAAATGGTGTGTGATTTCCCTTAGCTCTCTGTTCTACATTTGCGTTCTCTAATGTCTGGATAGAGACACTGCCAGTCAGAACTGAGATCTTGATCTCCATGCCTGTTTTCTTGGGAGAGGTTCTTCTGTGCTGCTGCTTTTCTTCTTCTTCTTTCCCCTAGTCTTTTCCTTTCTTCTCATTTTCTCTAACTCTCCTAGATTTTCCTCTTGGGTTCAGGATTTTTTTTTTTTTGAAAGTAATTAATCAAGTAACATATATAACAGGTTCTGGGACAAAATCAGCTAGTAAGTAATCATATTCCTCACTGATTCTCACATAAAAACTGCTCTGCACAGGAAAAAGCACCAACTGTTGTCATCGCTATCAGCACTGATCATCAGACCAACTCTCATCTCGATCAGATGAAGTGGTGTTAGTTTTGGCACTGGTGATCAGATGGGCTCTTATGCATCAGTACAACTGTCGGTGTGCATAAGATAATTCAGAATGTTGTGAACTCAGTTTATTGCTTGCTGACAGTTCTAGGAGGTATTTAGTCCTCTGCTATGTGTGAGAGACATAAATTAATTCATATTTGACAGATATATTTAATCCATGTTCTAGGATTGTTTTCAAGAGTAGTCCCATGTACATTTTCTTGCTGCATAAATAAAATACCTTTGGGGATTTTCATAGCAGAGAGAAAATACTAGTCTTCAGTAGGGATTGGTGCTCTTGTAAGAGAGTTTTAAATAGGCACAGGGTTTGGAGATATGTTTAGAAAGAGGCTCAAGAGAGAAGTCTGCACATGCAGTTGTTTTCTTGGGAAACTGCAAGTAAAGCCAAGCGAACTGGCCACTAGGTGTTGCTGATGCTGTGCTATGGAGAATCTGCATAAGATTTTTAACTCCTGGTTTGTTGAATGTATCTATTTCTTCATTGTATGTAGGTAGTTAGATTTTGATAGGTCTGTCTTTTCCTTGCTCACTAAGGTTAGAATTTGATTTTGTGTTTTGGTTTGGTTTTCCCTCCACAGTTACACATTGCTGTCCTTGCAGTAAGTAAACAAATACAACATGGTTTTCTTCCCCTACCCTGCTTGAAAGAGATACGGAATCAAGGTTTTGTCAACCCATTTGTGCCTATTTTAAGGGGAAGTCAAAAATGTTTGTGGTTTTTAATAGAGTGGTGACCTTTCTTAAATATGGTACATACGAACTTCCGAGGCTGTGTGGGAATATTTTTCTCAGTATGTCAGACGTCTGACTGCGGCCTTACATGCATCCTTAAAGTCCTAGAAGTGCTTTCATGTGCTTCATATTGTCACTTCCTTTAAACTCTTGTCTCCCCCCTTGGAAGCTGCTGTGTCTTCTCCATTTTCCCCTGCAGAAGAGCCCTTCTTATTAACCTGATCCTGAAGAAACCACACACTGGCCGTTACATAGCAAGTCTTTTGCCCTGCTCCTTTGTAGAGCACCAAGGGCTGAGCTATGCTATGCATCTATTCTGTGCATAATCTGAGTAGTTAAATCTCAGGCATCCATAGTTGCCTGTGAGGGTTGGAATGGGAATTAACCTCATTCCTACACAGTTACACAGATGAGCATCTTCTACCTGTCTTTGAAGTGGTAAGTATTGACTGCTGATAGAGGAGGGCAGTTTCTCAGCCATTCCTTTCTCTAATCCCACGCTAAAGATAGTACAAACTCTGCTGTAAAATTAAAATATCATTGTTTAGTCACTTTTCACTGGTTCAAGCTATCCAAGAGGAGAATGCACTCACTGTGCTTTCTTATAACAGATTTACACCAATCCCAAGGAACCGGAGGTAAGAAAAAGTCTTAATTAATCTCTGAGGCAACTGAAAGCATGGGTGAGTAGATTTGTATTCAGAGTGGACTTGTAGGCTTAAATTCTACCCTCACATAGCTGCTTGGTGACCCTGTTTCTCTTCTTCTGCCTTCACTCAAGAATGACAGCTCAGTGAGCTGGATTGTGATCAAACGCTCCTACCAGGCACTAGGCTGTGGGCCCATCTAGGGCCTCAGGCAGGGATGTTAACAGGCAACTAATGGGCATGTTCACAATTTTGTTTTTCTTTCCCGAAGAGAAGAAACAGGAAGTTCAAAATAATTCTTTCATGAACCATGTTTTTAACAGCAGTGTTGAAAAGAGAGCTGTTTTTTCATGCAGAGAGGTTTAGGACAGAAGTTAGGAATCACTTCAGACCTGGGATGTACATGTTGCATAACGCCTGTTCGTATCCTTTTAGTGTTCTCTTTTGTGTTTCTGTTTTGTCTGCATCGAGCTGGGTAGTGTGACAGATAAGCAAAGTTCTGCATCCATGCTGTCTCCACAGAGCTGGGGAGAGAGCAAGAGTTTAGTCTGTACCAAGGCTGGGATTTGTGAGGAAGGCTCAGAGTTAAGGGCTCAGCTCAGCTCCTACTAATTGACCTCATTGCCTCTGGAAAAACTGAATTATAGGCATGGAATTGGACTACAATAGAGCCTTTCTCTGTGGTGAAGCAGTCCATTCTTCCTAATTATTTTATTCTCTAAATTTGTAGCAAATCCTTTCCTTTTAAATGGAAAATCATCTAGTTTTTTTATCTCCCGCAGAAAACTCTTGAGACTGGTGAAATTCAGCAACTTTTGCCCATGCAGCATTGTTTGTATTTCCTAGCAGGAAGAGTCTTTCAGGCCCTTGTCTCCGTACAGAACTCTGGGCCAGGCTTTATTGTGACATTGCATCACCCGTGAAGCCTCACGTTCTTCCTTTTAGTAAGGGGGGACGTACGTACATTGTGATGTAGCCCCAGTGCCTCTTTAGAGATTTAGGCCCACAGAGGAAGTGGAAGGAAGAAGCAGGAAGTTTGTCTTTTTTTGTGATTCTTTTAGTGCTAGGTAAGCTATGGTGGTTAAGAAAATTTGCCAAAGCCTGTGCAAGCAATAAGAGTTAAAGCTATCATTGTGTCATTAAATTAATGATGTGTTCTGGCATAAAGTTGTGAAAGGACACTGCTAGGTTCAGTATGCGTCTTTAAACTTGTTATTGAAAGAGACCCATTTCTTCTTTTCCCCTCTCTTGTTAAATCTCTAGACAGTGACTGAACTGTATCAATTCAAATTCAAGTACAAAAAGGAGGTGCCCCAGATGGACATCATCAGGTAATGCTTCAGTTTTATTTCTCAGAATTACACTGAAAACTATGCTCTTGAAGCATTAAGAAGAAACTACACTTTATGATTAGAGCATATCTGAGTTGCTAAGCAGCTGTAAATATTGTCTGAGTTGAGGATGGTCACCCTACAGGATATGAACTGCCGAGCTGATGAGCAGAAATGTTGTCATGTAGCACGGTGAGGCACTTATAGTCCACCAGAACTGACTTAAAGACAATTTATAGAAATGGTGCCTAATCAGGGCAGCAGTGCAGAAACCAGCACTGTTTGTTGAGCTTGCTACTGTCTCAACTAATAATGAGTGTTCTTCCACTTTCGCAAGAGACCCTTGTGCTTTCAAATGAAGATTTTTCAGGTTTGATCCCTTTCACCATGATCCCGCACCCAGGATATATTTTCTCCTTGGGCTTTGCATACATGTATTCTTCTTGAGCAATCTTGCATGGGTGACCTCAGAGAACTTTCACTTATGGTGCCTGACTTGATGCTGCAAAATGTGGGCAGGAAGCAGCAGCTTTTTGCATTTCTTTGACTCGCTTTGTCTGTTAGAAACTTTAAAGCTGTGTTTAGCAGGCCATAATCTTGTGTAGTTTAAAATAAATACTATCAAAGGCAATTGGGTATAACCAAAGCAAAGAAAAATAATTTGCTTCTGCAGTTGCCATTGGTGAAAGATGGATCTTTGGGCCTTGGAACCTGTCTGTACAGCAACAGAGCTCTGCTATTTGGGATGCTTCTCAGAAGACTCCTCTGCAAAGCTGTAGCGTGTCATTTGCTGCTCTAAACACATCAAAATAATTTGTAGTATATGACAAAATGATTTTCTGTTGGGAAAATCTGAACTATGTCTGAGTCTAGTGTCCTGTTGACTGTACCTTTTGTTTCTGCTTTGAAGCTGCTGTCCTCACTACACTGAGGGGAAGAGGAGACCTTTGGGTTTTAATAGATGGCTCTTGACTGCTTTGGTTTTTTTAATCAGCCGTAGTCAGATCAGTCATTAGTTCCTAGAAATAACAACAGTCCCCAGATGAAACTCAGCATCCCTTGTGTCCATCGTGCTGGCCGAGGAGAGGCTAAGTAATCTTGCTGTTGTGTTTCTATCTGCGCCATCAAAATCTCATTACTGCTCTGAAGCTTCAAAGCCCGTGGCATCAGATTCCTGAGCTCTGCTCTGTTTCCTCAGTGACTGACACTGCTATCACAGGATCATGCGTGTGCCTGCAGTCATTAGTGAACTGACGTTCTGGCATTGATCAGAGTATTGTGTCATCTTTGTTATCAGCTCCTTCAGCTGATAACCCTACTTTTATACACCTGCAGTGTTTATTGTCATGGGCAAACTCTGAGTTAATCATTCCAGGAGAGATGTTTTGTGGGGCTGCATCATCCTATCTGAAGGGTAAATGGAAACTTTCTCCTAAATGATCTCTGCCTTATTTTAGATGGATTTGGGAGGAATTCCTTACCATGGATCCCAATCCAGGTTCAGTTCCTCAGCTTCTACCTTTTGACACGTGCCTGCATCAAATCCACAGTGTTATTCCTGTATTGAACCAGTAGTCGACCTGTTAATTCCTATGGAAGTCTCATCTCTTTTTTGCTTATACTCTTTCTCCTTACCATTTCTATTCTTCTAATCCCAAGATTGCAAAGGTGATGTGTAAGAGAAGGCCTACCTTCTCTTTACTCCATCTTAGGCCTTGCCAGCATCTGTCCTCTCACTTGATGTACGTTTCTGAACATATAGTACTTCATCTCATAGCACAGTGTTCTCAGCCCAGTTTTGCTGTTGGCAGTTGGGAGCCTACCAAACCATGCCCTGCATACCCTAGGAGGTCAGGCTGTTCCACAGCCACTCTGTTTCCATGACAAACCAAGAAGCTTCAACTGGAAGTTACACTGTACCTTCCAGTGGTCTAATCAGTCAAATTTAGCCCTGGGATCCTCTGCTTTCTTAGCTTACGTACTACTTTTGAAGCAATTTGGGATGATTGTGTTAGGGACCATGCAGGCAGTGGTCTTCCAGAGATGTAATGAAGGACCTACTTTTTTTTTTTTTTTTAATGGCCCCTTCTCATAGAAAGGTAAGGAAGTTTAGGTTCCTTAGTCACACAGTGATTCATCTAGTCCATCTTCTACTGTCTCAAGTTAGCTGGCTGATCTGAGTTGCTCATCTCATCTACTGTAGTCAAGAGGAACAAACTCCTCCAGAGGGCGATTCATCCCACTTCTGTTAGACGTTTATCTCAGTCTAGACTGCTTGCTTAGACTAGCCAGCTGACATTTGGATGGGTGAAGGAGGTGAGAGGAATGCCCCTTAGTCACTTTTGAAAAATGTGCTTCTGAGCTAGTTTTTCTTAGATGGAATTGAAGTGAGAACATGCAATTCACTTCTCTTCAAACTACAAAATGGACTTGAAAATAGCCCCTGTGATGAATCGGCTTTATATGGGATTCTCACCTCATTCCTCTCATTCCTGAAATTGCTTAGGTGAAAGGCACTTGTTTTATGGTCCTTTGATCCAATTTAATCATGTTCAAACAAGTGAGTCATGACATTTGAATAATGGGGTCCAGTGCCCCAGCTACAGAATCTGTTCAAATGTAAATGGCATGCCTCTTAGTTTAGAGCTGTTGTTTTGCTGATGCCACCCCATCCCTGGAGTCTGTTTCACTTCCCTGTTTATCTGGAAATTACATAAAGGCATTGTAGCTTTGTCACTGCTGGTTTCAGATGAGTCAGTGGGTGCTCTGTATTTGTAATTAGATCGTGAATATTCATGACTGAGGAAAACAAATCTGTTATTCTTCTTCCAATTGTAGCAACCAAATGAACTTTGTGAATGGGGTGTGCAGCGAGGATGTTAAACAGGCCAGCAGGCTCCTGATCCGTAAGCTGTACCTGTTAATGCAAAACCTCGAGCCACTTCCCAATGACATTACCCTGACCATGAAACTCCTCTACTACAATGATGGTAGGTGGAGAACAGTGCATGCTGTGGGGAAAAATTCCCTTTCCATCACTTTCTATAATAATTGTGAGCCCCTATAAAGTATATAGAGCATAGAAAGGTGAAATGGTAGAAGCTGTTAGCTGATAATAGTGAGAAATGGTGTAAAACACAGTAAAGTCTTCTGACACATGGGGACGACAGATGCTTTTTAAGAAAGGTTTCAACATCCATGTAAGAAATACAGCCATGCAGTGTGAAAAGGAGACATCCTTCTCCTTTACTGTTGGGTTTTGGTTTTGTTTTTTTAAGGAACAGGCAATGTCAGGTTCTGCTTCAGAAAGCTGAGCACATTAATGGTATCTCAGCATCCTAGTCATTCTTTCTTTGAGCTCCCTGATAACATTTGATCAGCTCACTTTTTCCTTTGTGTTCTCTCCCTTCTTCCTGAAAAAAAACCCAGAATATTTTTAGTAGCTGATGTTACTCAAGGCTGGTATACACTTATTCTATATAAATCAGATTAAGGTGAGATGGAACTTGATTTCTCTGACATCAGTGGGTTCCTTCTCCCTGTGCAGTAACTCCCAAAGATTACCAGCCCCCTGGCTTTAAGGCAGATGGCAGCCCCAGTGACCTGTTTTTTGATGGTGATCCTGTCAACCTGAGAGTAGGGTCAGTCTCCACTGGCTTCCACCTCATGAAAGTGAGAGTGACAACTGAAAAGAAGAGAATTAAGACAGTTGAGAGCAACTTGGTCAAGAAGAATGGCCCTACTGAGATCTCCCATCAAGGGTTAGACTGCGATGAAGAGGAAGAGGAGGAGGGCACAAAGGTACAGAAATAGCTCTGTTCAGTTCTCACTGGAGAAACAGTTTATCTAGTAAAACTCTCCTTAAGAGAATAATTTTCTCTGAATCCTAGTTTAATAAGGGTTGCAGGTTGTGTTGGGCAGCAGCACTACAACGGATTGAACTCTGAGGCTGGAAGTCCATAGACATAAAATTAATTTCATTCCAGGGTACCCACCAATTTTCTAAGTCTGGTGTGCTCTCCCAGAAGAGGGCAGTGACTGTACGGAGAGACCCGACACATGCGTGTGTGCACACACACACATGCACTTATACACAGACATGCACAAAATGGAGAAAACTGCAAACAATTTTGCATTTCCACTTGGCATTTCTCAGGACTAAGCCACGTTCCGCTGTGTAGTTAGGTGAGATTCCTTCCACTTACCTCTAGGCATCTAGAAGTTGTGTGTTGTGTCTAATTTCTCTAGGCCTCTTTCTGAGCTTAGTGGAGGAGGAGGCAGCAGCTTTAGCAGGTGATTCGGGTAATTTCCTTAGACACCACGGTAGGCTGGAATGAAGGGTCCTCTGGTGGGGCCTCTCTCAAAATGGCAGAAGGAGCAGCCTGGACTGGTAGCTCAGAGTTGACAGTTTAATTTTAGGTGGTCAGTACCAGGGAATAAACCCCAACATAATTAACTTCTGAAAACAGGAAGACATTTAGGTCAGAATTCATTCTTGTCTTAGAAAGTTTCTCTCTTGAAAGACCTGTGGGCTTGAGAGAAGGAAGGCCTGGACACTGAGGAGCTATGAAAATCTCATCCCTATTAGTGATGGGTTTATGGATTTACCACCTGGGCATATTTTTTAGGTTATGCTATTATGACAAAACATCATTTGCTTTACAGAATCACCCCCTCCCTGTCAGAGCAGATTCAAGTGAGCGTGAAGAGGGCAAAAGTGACACCCATCCAGGCTGGAAAACAGAAGCATCTTCTTTTTACCTTCAAGATACAGGTAAAGGCCTAGTTTCAAAACTGAAGGAGCTTGTGCTCATGACTGTTATCTAGCCATAATAGGTTTTCTCACTTAGTTTGAAATGGATAAACAGAGTTTGTTAGGTTGTATGAATTTTGTGTCAGATCAGATTGAGCTGTAATAAAGGGTTTGTTGTATGCTTGATTTATTAACAGAAACATTCAAATTTTTATCAATATCTTTCCACCTCTTTATCGCAGCAGCTTTTTTCAGATATGGAGGAAATGCAGTTCATCAATACTGAGTAACATTATCTACGTTTTCACCAAAGCCCTTTTCCTTTGGCAGTTACAGTTTGATTTTGCTAATGACTTCCATATGTAAAAAAAGTACATGAAAATAAATGCAAAAAAGCCTTTTCTCTCACTTCAGCCAACCTAGCTTCTGATATACCATGCTGTATTTGACCTCTGAGGCTCTCAGCTATAGCCTGTGGAACAATACCATCTAGTGACAAAATGGTAAATAGCATTCCTGAGATCCCCAAGCAGTGGAATAAAGAAGCTTGTCTGCATATGAAGTCACCTTTCCAGGTCTTTCTTCTGCAGATTCTCCGATGACTAATAAGGGGTGAACTCGTACTGTCACATTTTCCACTCTGGGGAGATTAACTGCATCCTCCTCCTCTAACCAGTTGCCTGTTTCCATGAAACTGAGGTGCTTTGGGACCCCCATCAAATTTTATTGAAACTGTCTAATAAGGTCAATTGTTTTAGTCACAGGACAGCTCCCCTCCTTCCCCGTAGGCACACACGCTTGGACATAGCATATGCAGGCATAAGCTTTGTTTTCTTAGAAACCAGGTTAAAATGGAGTTTAAGTATAATTGATAGGAGCTACTGCAAGTTGATGTGTTGCACATTCGGATGACACTTTATTCTGAAATCTATTTCCAGGAATAAACTGCCAGTGTTGGCAGTGCTCAAGAGCAATGGTTATGCTATTTCAGATCAGGCATGGGATTTTGCTACAGTGGTTTGGTCAGGCTTCTGTTTGGTTTTTTTTCAATCAAATACAGGGTTTTGACTTCGAAGCTAATTTTGATTTTGGATTGTAGGTGAAAAAAAGAAGACAGGAGTAAAGAAAATGGGCAAGATGTCTTGCTCAACGGCATCTCAACAGGTGAGGAAGTTTTAGTGGCTCTAAGATACACCAGGCAAGGTGGAATTCATTGCCACAGAACATTATATCACCTAGGATGGCACAAAATTCAACTAACAATGGATTTATTGTGCAGTATCAAAATACAGAGAGGCTACAAAGTATTAGAGAATAGGGATATAAGCATGAACTGGAAGCATTTAGGAAGAAACTTTCCACAGTCATCTTATTTCATGCATCCAGTACAAGAATTTTGTACTGTTCTCTGGGGTGGGCACTTGTGAATTACACATGCAGACTAAATGTGTTGCCGTCCCAACCAGGATGGTTTACCTGTGTGTGGTTTTGGATTAAAATTTTGGATTGAAATCACCACACCGTTTTAGGTTTGAAGGGTTTGTCTGTCTGTTGCCTAACATGGTCTTCACTTCTTCTTTCTTGTTTCCAGACTATCTTTACGTGTGAGTCACAGGTACTTACTGGATCCTATCCCTTTTTGGCTACCTCTCTAGGATAGAAAGAATTATCCCCTGGAGGTGCTGGTCTCTTTTTCAGAGGTTGTTGGGGCAACACAAAGAACTAGGGTAGACCAGACATAATTTTAGATAAGTAAAGTTATGTGAAATTAATTCCATCCTGAAGGCTGCCCAGGCCAAACCCTGAGTCAGAATCAAGAAGTCAAATTCATGGGCTTGTGCAGAGTTTTTTTTCAGTGACAGGGCAAATCTTTCAATACCACCAGACTTGCCACTTGATCCTCCTCCCATTCAAATTAGTTGAAAATCGTGTGAGCTTGAATGTTCAGAAACTGAATCTTTACAGGATAAGTTAATGAGAGTAGGAAATTGCTACTAAAATTTTCCCCGCCTCTGTTGAAAAGAATCCCGGGGTGTCTAACCCAGACAGCAACTGGAGACTACAACTTAACGTGTCATTCAAAAGGCATCTGTGAAGTATTTGCCTTGACTGTGGATCTTAGAAATGAACTTCTGTGCCTAGGCTGGTATTTTTCAAACTTTAACCACATTTTTTTTCATGTCACATCCTCCAGTTTCCTTCTGATCATTGTTTATTCTGTTGTCTGTGTGAAAACAGGAGCCTTTTTTGTTTGTAACTCATGGTTGTCCCACTGATTCATGCTCTGACATTCTTTCGGGTCTGTCACGATTGTAAGCAGAGCACCAGACACCTCTCTCTTGCAGCATGTGAATTTCATTAGAATACAGTAGCAATAGTGAGAGTGTCTGAAGGTGGTGGAAACAGCATTAGTTGCTGAAATATGGAAGAGTCACTTTATCCATTGTATGTTTCCAAAGACTTAAAAAAAAAAAAAAAAAAATCCCTTGCCCTCTGCCTGGTAGATTCTGCATGACAGAGGGTTTTTTTTAATGTATTCTTTGATACTGTTTTTTAAACCATCATCGCTTAGAAGTTGGCTAATATTTCAGTCAGTTTAGGGAAAAATGCAGTTAAGTCACTAGTTAAAAAGTGCAGATCATCATTGTAAAGCCAGCACTAATAAAAATTTGACACTATTTTCCATATGAGAGGGACTTTCCCTTCTTTTCTGAGGGAAGTGGTTAAAACAAGTGACCATTGTCTATTCCACTTGAATCAGGAAGCCAAACTGGTGAGTGAAGTTTGTCTTTAAAAATGAGGACAAGCTTGAGTGGATGGGAAGTTTGAATTAGGTGTTATCTAACAGGGTCAAGTACAGGTAAGGTGGGTAGAAGTAGTCCTGTTGGGGTATGAATGCAAACACCTTGTTGCTATCCAGACTACAGTGCAGTCAAGAAACAGTGTTTTCCAACTGCCAGGTGTGTTCAGAGAAGCTCTCTGCTTTAAAGAGCTGTAAGGTGTCTTGTTTTCTCCTGGATTTCAGAATTTAATTAGCCTGGTCTGTGAGGGGCCTTGGGGAACAACATAGCCTGGTCTGTGGAGGTTGCCTCTTTGTTGGGGCAGACATGAGTCCTTAGACTTGCTGTGCTAGCATGCGAGTTTGAGTGTTAGTTTTTTACCAGAAGATCCCTTTGAACTTGCTGATGGCTGACGTACCAGCACTGCTGTAAGGGAGCGAGCAAGCCTGGGTGGCGAGGAACGGGCAGAGAGGGGCTGGGAGGGAGACCTGCCCTTCTGGTGGCAATGCAGTGTTAGCTGTTCAGCGGTCCATGGGGCAGCACCTCAGGGGCTTGGGTTTAAAGGTGCTCTCTGTACAGTTAAACGTTCATACTGAGATTTTCAGAACTAACTAAAACAATTTGGAGTGTCCCAGAGTTTGATATCAGCACAAGGACTTGATATTGAAGAAGTGCTGAGTTCAGAAATGGTACCCACAGTCACAAGCTGCTTTTGGAAATGTGAACAAGCCCATTCCTGCTCTTCATCTGAACTGCTTTATTCCTTCTGATTCTCTGGTTATCAAAAATAAAACCTGTGCTGTTGGAATTGAGTTTATTGGTCATTATCTTTGTGACCTATAGCTCTTCAGGAAAACCAGGAATGAAAGTATTAAAGGCTTATTTTTATCTAATCAACATGGGAGAGTCAAAGGATGCGGATCTGCCAAAAGAGAAGCAGCTATTCCTGTCCAGTTAGAACTGTAACTGGCCTTCAGCGATGGCCATGCAGAGTCTCTGACAGAGGGCTTTTCAGATTGGAGAAAAATTTACATGTACTCAACTGGCTTGTTATCTGCAATCTCATGATTGATGATACTTAGGATCAAATGAGAGATTGCCCTTTCCCAGCAAAGCATCTCTGTACTTAATCATCCGGAGTTAGACACCAGCATGTAAATTAGCCTACCTCTGCTGACTTTGGGAGAGTTTCTTCTGATTGCATCAGCTAAGGATTTGGCTCGGTGTGCTATCTTTATGCATTTGCTACTTTCCACTGGCATTCTAGGAGTTGTGAAGTGTTGGGTATAATAGGGAATTGCTGCACATTGGTATAACTTATAGAAATCTGCTGATGAGAATGGGGTCCTGCACTGAACTTAAGATAGTTTTTTGAATTCTTCAGCATACTCCTTTATCCTCTTATGAATCCTTTAATGTTTTTGGTCTGCAAATTGATTTTGGTCAGCTTTGTCTTCATGCAAGCAAACATGTTGCAGTGGAATGAGATTGGAATGAAACAGAACTAGAAGATGAGTAAAATCTGACCATGTGGACGCCTCTGCAGGGTTTTATCTCCCATCAGGAAGCTGTGGGCTGAAGTTCTGGGGTGGTCCTTAGAGCACAGAGTCTCAGTGCACAGTGACGCAGCCGTGCAGAGAGCCCTGAATCGCCCCTGACCAAGCCTGCGCCAAAGCTGGAAATGGTGTGGCCGTATCAGAACAACACAAGTCAGCTCTGCCTCCCAAGTTTCTGGCTTCATTAGCTAAGCGCCAGACACTGCTTATGCTACTAGATTGCTGTGGGATGTGAGGAAGTGTTGACACTTGGCGTTGTGTGGACATACCAGTTTGGATCAGTGATAGCTCAGGGATCTCTGCACTGCGATTCACTGCCTGCTGTAGGCATACTTCTGCCATGCGGATTAGCTCTCTTAACTGGAACTGTCTGAAAGTTAGATGTCTAGGGAGAGACTCATACCTAAATGTTGTAAATCAGTGCTGTTTTAGACCTCAGAGGACAGCCTGTCTGACCTCCAGCTGCTGCTCCTCACACAGAAGACTTGGCTACCTGGCCACGTCCTCTTCCTCCAAGGGGCTGTGGCAGTGATGGAAGCCGGTCTGAACACAGTCATTCATGGAGGCAAATTGTGAGTAATATCTGTTGTGTTTGCCAGAGATCAGTGTCCTCTTGGTGCTCAGGACCACAGGTACCCTGATGGATGTTCTTGTGCCTTTGCTGAGCTTCCATGTTGTACACAGCTTCTGTCTGAAAGTGAAGGTCGGCACAAGTGGATTCAATTGCAGAATAACAGCTTGGAGATCAAGACCTTTGTTGTCTGATTTTTCCCAGGCAAACCACTTTTAAAATTGCCATGACAGAAAGCAGTTGAAGGGTGAAGCCTGCCATTTGCAGAGCAATAGAAAAGCATTTTTCTGTGGCAATGTCATTATCTTGAACTTTTGCAGAAAAGAAAAAAAAAGAAAGGTTTATCTCTAACTGTCTATCAAGAGAGCTGTATCTGATGAGAAGTTCCCAGAACATTTTCTCCTACAAACCAGCTGAGGCTACACAGACCCAAACAATGAGGAGAAAGATTCAGAGATGAGCTTGCCTCTCTCCTTCCTGTGAGCTCAGGCCATTCTGGGAGGAGTGAGACAGGGAGGTCAGGAAATTCCTGGCTTCTCTCAATTCACGTCAGATCCTTAGCTGTATCTTGGGGCCATTCATCCCTTGCATGAGTTATCCCAGTCTAGTGTGCAGGAAACAGTTTCCTAGTGATCATTCAGAGGTGAGGCCCATCACCCTGTGGATCCGGGGAGATTTAACCCTTGAGCCCTCAGATTCCATGACAGCTACCCCAGAGACATCTACAGGAAGATGTGGAGCTTCCACACTGACTGCCTTTGCATATGTTCATAATGTACATGCTAGCAACTCAACCAGACCCTCTAAAGAAATCTGCATAAATTAAGTTTGGACAGGTCTAGGATCCCATGAGGGCCTAAGCTGGGTAGCAGCCTAGTAGGCAGAAGGAGCGTCTGTTGCTTTTTGCCTCCTCGGTTACAATGCTGTAATCTTATAGGGAAAGCTTCTGGTTTTGGGAGCATACTGGATTGTGATCCAGCAGTCAGAATGGCTGGCATGACAGCGTACAGTGTGATTGAGGGCCCTGGAAGAGATTATAAGGAGAGAGATTGATAAATATTTTTTCAACAGATATTTTTGAAGAATTTTTTTACACTTTGGAAAAATCTGTCGTAAGTCCTTTAAATGCTGCAAGATACATGAGGTACAGAGTAGGCCTGTGAAACTTCCAGTTCATGAAAAAGAAATTGCATTGAATGTCAAAGATTTTAACAGTGATCTATGGAAAAGGAAGAGGACCAGTGGTAGTCAGTGATGTGTTGGCATGGCTTCCTGGGGACAAAAATGTGGCAAGTTTCCACAGAAGCACCACACTGAATGTCTTTCATTCTTCCACCTGCATAAATTGGCTTTCATGCTAACCAGCATGATTGTCCTCTGCTTGTACAGATGAAAATCAGGATTAATTTTACTGATGTCAGTGCAGTAGCTTTACTGGAAACTGATATGAGACCAGTGGTGAGCCCCACCTTGGGCATTTAACCCCTGTGCCACCTTTGCAGAATCACTGAGATCAAAAGGGACAATTGGAGATGATCATGTCCAACCTACCTGGTCAAAGCAGAGGGAAGTGGAGCAGGTTTCTCAGGACCTTGTATAGACACGTGTTGAATTTCTCCAGGGATGGAGACTCCACAACCTCCCTGGACAACTTTTGCCAGTATTTGATTGCCCTCACAGTAAAAAAAATTAAAATGTTTGTATGTTTAAATGGAATTTCCTGCATTTTGGTTTGTGTCCATTTCCTCTTGTCCTTTCACTGGGCACCGTGATGTACCTTGTGAACCTGCTGTCCTCGGAGAGCATGGGGCAGCCAGCTGTCAGTGAGTAGGTGGGAATTACTGCCTTCAACCAGAGAGAAGTGGCTGTTCACAGGGATGCCTCAGGTCTCAGGATCGATTTAGTCACTAGCTTGATTTTTGAAAGTGGCAAGCATTTGCCATGCTATCGAGTCAATGTTAGCTGCAGCTGAAATCACAGGATGCATCAGGCACTGGCTCTCAGATTAAAGTTTCCTGATGAGGATAGACATCCCCTGCAGATACTGTTTATTGTACTGACACCTGAGGATCATTTTGCCTTATTTCAGCAGTGAAGTCTCAGTTCTTATTTTTCTAGCTCACTTGATGGAACTGGACTTCTTTTGACATTAATGCACTTCTGAATTTGTCAGGATAGTTACAAGGTACCAAAGTAAACACTCTGTGTCCCTGACAAAGGGAGCTCTTCTGAGGGCATAAAATTTGCCAAGTGCCAAACCTCAGCATGGGGCAGGCCAGGGACAAAGAGGGACACAGCCGAATGCTCTTGTGCAATTTTCTACATAGGATGCCTTGGGAAGCAAAACACATGTCAGAAGAGCTGTAAATTTGCTTCAATTTATGCTGGGAATTTTTGGCTGGAATATGTGGGGACACTGGGGATTGAAAATTGCAGAGCACAAAACTAGGTCCTGATTTTGTCTATCTAAGAATAGCAGTGTAGCTGTGGTCTGCTCGTTCTGTTTCATCCACCAGTCTGCCTTGGGAAGGCTTTAATCTAAGTCTAATCTATTTTTAGCCTGATATCTTCTCCAGACAATGTGCAGCTGTCCTGTTAGTTTTATGCCAGAAATTAGTAACACTTGTATGATTCACAAGTTAGCTGTATTTTTACAGAAAAATGCTGTGGCAACATACTACTTTTTTACACGTAGTTCAGTATTGTAAAACAGGAGATTCAAATTCACTCTGTGTTCGTGGTATGACCTAGACCCAGAACTGTGCCTTGGACTCATAGTCAGGAGGTCACAGATCTGTTCCTGTCTTTGCTACTTGATCTGGACTTGTCCCACTTGTCCCGTTGTCGGCGTGTTCCCTTTGCAGGGTAAGCGTGCGAGGGCCTGCGCCCGGTCCTGGGTGCTTTTATAGCACCTGGCTCATCAGTGGAGCTGAGGGCCCGTAGTGGTTGTGTAAGACAAAGAACCAACATTTATAGAACGCAAGCTCTCCCATCAATTATTCTAAGTCAAGCATCCCAGTACATGAGAAAAATCAGAATTAATCAACTCCTGGAATCTTTGATTGTATGTTTAATCAATGGGAGGGATTTCCTGCTTTTCACCACACCGTTTAAGAGGTTTACTTTCTGGTTAAAGTCAAATAAACATACATAGCATCTGACTTAATCCCATTTAGAGCAACATTTCTGTGGAAGAAGCTTGAGTGTTTGGTTAAGGATGGGACCTGGAAGATGGACTTGGGGTCTGTTCCTGGTGCTGAGTTCCTACGTGAACTTATAGCTGGGCAGGGGCAGGACAAGACATGTTGGCTTCGGTGAAATACCTCACACAGTTGACGTCTTATTCATTCAACAGATGAATAGTGCTTGTCTAGAGCACTTGATGGCTTGCATAGATGTTTTTACTCTTCTCAGGTTCCTGTTAGGTGGTCATGCTGCCTGTGGTAAACGGGAGGAAAGTGGTCAGAGAGTTGAAGTGGACTCTGCATGAGCAGCTGCTCCTTGTGACTGTTTCTTCCTCCTCTAAACTATCCTGTCCATGCAAAAAATTTAGGAGGAATAGCAAAGGGGTAAAAACTGTACTGAGTGGTTGTCTGTGCTGCAGAAGATTCATTCCTCAATAGAGGAAATAAACACACCAACTCTCGCTGATGCTTTTTTTATGTGGTTTAGGCTAAAATAGAAGGAGAGCTGACTTATTAAGGTGACTGGAGGCTGGGTGACTGGGGATCATTGCCTTGCTTTATTGTGTGGCCAGCAGGACAGGGTACAAACCCTGCAGCTGTGTTAGCACTGGAGAGTTTTTGGATGCAGTGTTTCCCCCTCTGGGCCCTTTACTTCAAAAAAGGAAGCAGACAGGTTAAAACGATGCCAGGGAGAGGAAAGTAAATAACTGCCTAAAATGCCAGTTTGAGCAGCTGGATATCAGGTCGGGAGCTGTAACACAGAGATCTACTCATCACTCTTTCCTCAAGCAAATACGCCTTGGGCAGTGTTGGAAGTTTTGTCAGCCTGAGTGTGCGGGATGAGGGAGAACCTGCCTGTCCCACTGCAGCAGATTCTTGTTTTCTCTGTTTTTATGGAAAGGAAATTGTACTTTCTGCATTAAGCAATATTGTCTTGCTCATAATGAAGAGGAGGGAAGAGGGGAGGAAAAACAATTTGAAACATGATAGAGAGGCAAAGTGAGGTTGTTTCAAACTATGTTGCTGTTAATCCACAATCAGAGTTATTTCACACATTGGAAAGACCATTGCTATGTAGAGATTACTGAAGCCTCATACCAAGGTCACATAGAAAGAAAGCCTTGATGACGTGAGTGGGGAATTCTGTAATGACCACATCTTGTAATCTAGAGACCTTGTGCTTGTCTCCAGGATGCATTCTGGAATAGCTCTTTATTAACCCCTTGTGTTTATCCTGCTTCAGTTACAGGATTCTTCATGCTTTATGGTGAAACTGGAGTTAGAGCAGGAACTTGGTTAGCACTCTTCTCCCTCTTCATTCACCTTATTTTCATCCAAATGAACTTTCTCTTGGAGGCAAAGTTGAAGCAGTGTGCTGTGGTGTGTCCCTTCAGCTCAGTTCCAGTGAGAGCAAGAGAGGTTACATTGCCAGACTGTGTGCTTTGTGCCTTCTGGGTGGGCAACAACACATGCTACTCTCTGCAGCTCCACATTATTATTGTAAAAATGCAAATATGTTATGTGATAACGAGGATAAGTAAGTTTGTCATTTGGCACAACCAACACTTTGACTGTTGTTCTGGCTGTCCGTCTCTCTGTGGTCTGTCTGAATTGCCTGTACCATTGATCCATTTATACTCTAACATGTATTTATCTGTGGTTTTTAACACTTTGGTTTGTAGGCCCCTCAATGGTTTTGAGGGAGGTTTGTGTCCTTCTAGAGGGAAGTTAAGCCTCTTGGAAAAAAGCTTGCTTTGCTTAGTTATTTTTTTGCAGATGCACAGGTAGTCTTTGAAGTCTGGGATTGACCAACTCGTGCTGAAATTCCCTGATGTACAAAGAGAGGTACTGCATGTCTCCTCATGAAGGTTGTTTCCAGTGACCGCAAATTTGACATAAGTGCCCCCCTTCTTTTATGTACTTTTATGATTATCTGAGGTTGGTGAAACAGGCTATGCCCTGTAAGCTATTATATTTCTCAAAGGTCTTCTTGCTTCTGGTATTTTCTGTCGGTGGTGGGGAGATGGGTACTGTTCCTTTTGCCACCAAAAACATTCTCTGTCCCTGCAGCTGAACCTGTTGCCTTCACAAATCTTACAGTCCCAATCCTATCCAGTATTCCAGTTTTGATTCCTTGCCCAGTTGCTTTTCTGGAGAACAGGATCACACTGAGCAAACCCAAGAGGATCCAGGAAAACACATTGTAGTTTTGGAAGTTGTATTTCTTGACTCATCTAACAGGAGCCTGTACCATGAGAATGATCACTGTTTCTGGTGGTTCTTACAGATAAGCTGCCTGACCCTTGCGTTTAGCCAGGAAGAGGTGATAGGACCCAAGAAGAAAAGGAAGGTCAGTGAACCAGAGAAGCTGCTTCTGGAAGACAGGAAATTATGTTAATTCTGACACACAATACATTTTGGAAGGTGTGAGTTGCATTGTCATCTGACTAGTAAAGACCTTTACTGTCATCCAGTATTTAACTCTTCCACGTACCACGTGTATCTCTGCATGTTTATTTGTCTAATGAAAAGTTTGGATTGTGAAGAGACACCAAGCACCATAATTGTCATGACAATGTCAACCAACAGCACTTGTTTGATGTTCTAAAGTTGAGGATTTATGATTCCATGTGAACGGTGTCTGTGTGCTTCTTTTTCTCTGTCTCTCTCCCTCACATCCCTCCCCTCCCATGAGCTAAGCGTCCTCCTCTGTGGCTAGACTGTCCTTTGCCAATATGTCATCAATATTTAATGGCACTCTTTCAAGATGAACTCTGAGGTATCAATGCCAGCAAGCAACAAGTCTCATGATTCACTAGATTGTTTACCTTCATCCTATCTACTGTTTCCGGAGCATAGATTTTTTTTTTTTTTTCAAAGCAGGGTTTTTATCTATATTGAATACAGAGATAAAGTAATCTATACACATTTTCTGCTGGTGCTGAATTTTTTTTTTCTGACTCTGCAAGTGGTGTTGCTATGACTGTATTATCAGCTTATTCAGCAACCTACCATGTACCAAGGGGCATAGGCAGTTGTGTGATAGAAATACTGTTGCAATACACCACATTTAAAACCTAACTTTAATGAAGGTATCGTACCTTGTGATTGCAAGTACAGGTAAGGAGAGCAACAGCAACAAAAGAAAAAAATTCTGTACCCCTTGGAGCAAAAGTGCTGTGCTTTGTGTCATGTAGATTGCCTGGCAGGCACTTTGTCCAGACCTAATGGCTATTACTGGAGAGAGAGGAGTAAAATGATCTTAATTGGTCTTAGACATTTTATAATATATGTTCAGGGAATAGCCTTTGCATTATTTTAGACACATCACAAAAGAGATACTGAAATTTGAAACACTGAAGAAGAGAATGTAGAGCACCCTCTTCTCAATGTAATGTTGATTGCCTGAAGTGTTCAAATCTGATGGTGACAGGGGAATAAAAGCACTAGAGCACAACAGAGTAATGCACCCAGTAGCGTAGCAGCATCCCTGACATTTCAGATACACAACAAAGGCATTTCAAGACAGGACTGGAAGAGCAGCAGTGGTTTGGGATGTTGTTTCTTTCGTGGTGTATGTCAGACAGCTCTGTAGAAAGCAGTGAGGATCCCTTGACAAGTATCTTCCCCATAGTGTCTAGAGCATCTGATTGAAGGGCCTCACCACCAGTGCAATCCTTTGGCACATCGGGTTCCCTGTCACCATTAGCAGGGTGATGGCTTCTGCATGGCAGTGCTTAAGGTTGGCTCCAGACATCAGGGATCTTCCTCACTGCTGACACAGCGATCTTTCCTTGACTAGATAAAAGCTACCAGGAGGTAGGGATTAATGCATCTCTCTTCTGCTTTTACTTTGGCCAGAATGAGTTGAAAGCCCGACTGGAACTGCTTGACTGAGTAGAGATAATGCTGAAATAGAACACCCCGAGATGTTTAGTTGACCTCCAGGTAGCTGAGTAATGCATTGTGATCCTAATGCTCATCCCACAGCTGTCCTCACTTGGCCCAGGGCAGACAGACCACTGACTGTCCCTGAGCCTGCAGCAGTGTCTGGCAGGTTTCATGGCTTGATGCCTGTTTCACAGAACTTGTAGGACATGAGAGTTCTCCATTTTCTCCTCACTTTCAGTCCTATGTTCTCATTTTTGCACCTGTGGCCTAATAAGCCAGTTTGTTCACATGCCAGAGCAAACCAGAAATCTTCCTTCTGCCCAGATTTTGTAATGATATTTGCTCTCGCTCCTGCACATCCATGGGAGGCTTGTGTTCTTTGCAGGACAGCTACAGCTCAGGACCTGCCTTGACCTGAAAGCTCTGCCCTGGCACTGTTGGGGCGTGTGCCCTCCATATTCCTTCAGCCCACTGACTCCTGCCTGCACCCAGAGCCTTGTCATGTTGTTGCGTTGTGCGTGCAGGAGAAAGTGAAACGTGTCTGTGACTGTGGCTGCTCCCACAATCAGCCTTTGGCCTGTGTGCATGGGGCTTAGGGGCACGCTGGCTTGCTTGGTGCATGCTGGAAGATGCAAAGTGTCTCGTCCCACAATGAAAGTGAAGTAAATTATCTTGTGTTACCACATAGTAAGAGTGTGCACACAGACACCACGAAATAAATCCACAGCTTAGTTGACTGCACGATGTCTTGGTCTTGTAGCCATGGCCAGAGACTCACTGTCTCAGTTCACGTTGGCTTCTAATCAGCTATTTTACTGTAATGACTTGTAGTCATTTTCATTTCAGGCTTGGTTAGAAATAAAGTAACTTGTGATGAACTGCCACAGTAAGCGTCTGATTTTTCTTTCCCACAAACTTGTGGTTACCATCAGATTCTAAGAAAAGTCTTTCCACTGCAGATTGGAATCACATAAGCCACTTACACATATCCTTTTATTTATTAGCAATTCTGCTGGGCTAGCTAAAGGTAAAAAACCCTTTTTCTTGTGTTTCAGTCGCATTTCTAGTTAATACTCATTAACTGACTTAATGTATGTTACACATCATCAACCTGATTCACTACTGACATAAAACAGAAGCAATTCGTTAGTAACGGTCCCTTGCCAATTAGTGAACTAAATTACGTTTGAACAATTTTCTTCAAAGATTCTCCTCCTCCCCCCATGCATCATTTGGCAAGTCCCCTGAATGCTTACAGTAATTATGTGCGTGCAGTGAAAGGAGACTGTTACCTCTTAAACCAAAATAAATGAATATGTGATCTTTGTGCTAATGTAACAGTGAGTAATACAAAGAATCACAGACATCCTCCCTTTGATCTCCCAAAGATATGAACAGCAATTAAGATTACAAGCCGCTTTAAAAGCCAGAATATTGGGAACATTCTGTAAGGGGAAAGTGAATGCTTCACAGGGGTTTTCAGAAAATCACAGAAGAAGGGGAACCCTTTCTTGTTTATTGTGACCACAGGCTTTTTAATAGATATAATATGGATATCCTTAACCTGCTGAGCCGCAAACAGGTTGGTGGTGCTTCTGAAAATCGTTCCTTGTTTCTGGGATAGTGTTTAACAAGAAGAGTAGTATCTCTGTTTCAAATTGAAAGTCAAACTGAAGTCAAACGGAAAATGCATTGTCTCAACCACATCCTTAAATACACTGTCCTCAACAAGAAAATAACCCCGGCCCCTGGTACTGCACCGTATGGACAGGTGTCAACATTCGTTTTTCACCTGAAAACAGGATTCTTTTGGGATTTCCACTGCCATGTGTGATCTAGGAAATCATTTGATCTGTTTGCTGCTGCTTTCAGTTTTGAAAGTAGAGCAGAGAGAAGAAATGAAACACAGCATAGGAGTAGGAGAAACAAAGATCCTTTCATGCTTAAAACAGGAGAATTAAAGAGTTTTGCACTGATTGTCCTGGAGCGTAGAGGGACCTCTATCCATGGTGGTAATACAAAAATCATACTGTAACACTGTCCAAAGGAGCTAAGTGATCTTTTTTTCTTTTTCTTTTCCTCCAGTGGCTTTCTGAAGTGATAGCAATAAATACCTTGGATATACCTTGCTATAAATGTGGTTAGAAATCAGCTAGTATTTTCATGAGTATAATTCTAATCACAGATCTTTACCTGGAGAACTATTCTGTGAGATTACCATCTCGGGATTTTGGCTGGAACTTTAATTTTTGTAGGTTCTGCATTCTTCCTCTTGAGTCAGCAGGTAAAGTATGTGGTTGTGGCCTGCTGCAGTGGAGTGCCTGCATTTGTCATGCCACAGGGTTGCCATTCTTGGGGGCCAAGAGCCTCGTGCCAAAAGCATAATGTCACCCTGCTGGAATCCCACCCACGTGTGTCGCTGAGCAAAGTCTTTTTTGTTAATGGATGAGTAAAATTTCATCAGGCTTTTGTTGTCATCACGAGGTAAGTAAGAGGGATTCGCATCTGAGCTGGCACATTTTCCATAAGCAGTTTCCAAGGCTAATTTAAGTCAGGTTGGCACGTATATCTTTCCTTTAAGCGGAGGCTGAGATTCCAAAGCCAAACAGGAGTTTTCCATAGGAAACGCCGCCCTGGGTATCCGTGTGCCAGACATGCCTGTATGGCATTTCCCGGAGCATCAATGACCTTCTGTTCTAATGCAGAATCGATTGGCCAGTTTCTGATGTCTTCTAAATACCTTGCTGTGGAGTTTGTCATTTATATGCTAGAAAAATAGGAATTGAGATACTCTAGCTGTAAAATATCCTGGATTCAAGACAGTGATGGTTTGGTCAGGTTGTAACAGAAATAATACAACCATCCCAATTTACTTTGTGTGGTTTGTTTTGGATTCTCTGTGCAAGCCTCTTGATGTTTTCTTGCCTGGTCAGCTAATGGTTTAGCTCTGTATTTAACACCTTGTTCAGGAAAATATCTTTGTTAGGAGACGACATACCCTTAAGCACAGTTCAGGAAGGTTCAAGGCCTCTTGCTTCCATTTACAAGAAAGCACCCAAAACTTGCCCTGGAGGACTTTGAGAAAGCACTTACCAGTGGGAGAAGGGGGATGTGGTAGGCAAATATAAGGTACCAGTTTCTTTTACAAGAATGTCATGATATATTCTGTTCATGTTACTTGTATTTCTCTACAGGACGTGCAGTGAGGGGATGTTTATTCTGATGAAAGTCTAGGCTTGATAACAGGAAACCAAGTCCTTTGTGCAGTAAATTGACCTCGAATCACACACAGACCTTTTTTCAGTAACAGAGGGTAAGACTGTCTAAAACACAGGAAAATGGTGTCTCTAGAAAACAAAGTGGCATTTTGAGTTGGCTAGAATCTCCCTAAGCCTTTGCCAGCCTCAGAACTGTGAATGTCAGCCTGAGCAGGTGGTAGGGATGCAGCCGCGGGTCAGGGACTTGTCAGGAGAGCCAGGGGGACAGTTGCTTTTTGTCCCTGAATACTTTTTCTTAAAAGTTCAGTCTATCCAGTAAATTGAAACTGCCTGTCCCTGCGGGTGAGGCACAGCACTGGGGTGTGGGAGACCTCTCTGCGTGGGCCAGTGGGGGCATTCAGTGGTTTGTTGAAGGCCTCCCTTCCCTTCCACTCTTCCCACTCTGTGGAGAGCACTGGGGTCGGGAACCACATCTCATGAGGTCTGGTAGGAGATGTCATTATAGGGCTTTGATCTCGTCAGACATTTCTTGATACTTCCAATTAATAAAACAGCCTAATGGGGTGCAGTTTCATTAATGACTTTTCATTAATGTATTTCCAGAGTGACATTTCATTAAAGTATTTCCAGAGTGAAGGAACTCTGCTTACGTGCAAAAATCAGCTTTTTTTTTTTCCTCTCTGCTGTTCCCCCATGGCATCTGAGACCTTTGCTGAGCTCTGCTCACACATCTCCAACTGTCCTCTGCTACAGCTCTCCAGTTCCAGCATTCTTACCCCCCATTTATTGAAGAGTGGATCTTGTTCATTAGAGGCAATTACTTGCCATTCCTAGTAGTCCATAAGATCAGTCATCAGCAGGGCTTTGGTGATTCCTAGCTGTGTCTCCTAATCAGAGAGCTGGTAAGTGACAGCACAGGTAGCTTACAACTGCTGCGTTACTTGTCTGTTCTCCTAAAAGCTTCATCAACTACCTATTTGTTGGGTTACTTTTCAGCCAGAAGAACCTTTGCTTGATCTGGCTCACCCTGTGGCCATCGGGCTCATGGTGGTACGAGGGGACTGGTGAAAACAAGCTCAGAGGCTGTGGGGCAGGGGACAAGGACCTCTGGCTTTGGCACCAACCTCTATGTAGATCGACTTCAAGAGGAGCAGGAGACTGTAGCAGCACAGCACAAGGCAAAACTCCCCTGAAACAATCTTGGTGTTATTCCATGGTAAAGAGGTTCTGAATCAGTGCAGACTTCAGACGCGTGGAAGATATTGGTAAGCACGACAAAGCATAGTTGCCTGTACGCAACCAAATATTTCCTTTGGCTTGTGGTTGCTTGGCTGTTACCTGTTTTCCCTGCAGATGCAGTGGAATTACACTGAAGTAAAAAAAGAATTAGTTGCCTGACAGCATTTACTTTCTATTTTCAAAGTACTGCAAAGAGAGCTTAACCTGAGGCTTTGGGGCAGGAATATAGAAAAAAAACTCAGGCACACTCAGCATCTCTATGTTTTGGATAAGGCCAGATGGGCTCATCCAAAGATTCTTTCTGCTTGTGTAAAGTTTGGGGAAGTTTTGTGTGCTTAGAAGCTTCTGGTGACTTGGAAATCGAACCCACAGTCAACCTACAATGTTTCTGTGAAGGAGGTCCAAGTACGAGCAAGGGTTTGACACGGATGCGTCAATTCTCTGGTTTAAAACAGATGTCAGTTTGCAAGTAAATTTGCCATGTCCATGGTGTTTCGGAGGGCCATTACCTACTTATTTTCAGAAATTATTTAGCCGTTTGGCTGGCCAGCTTTCCTTTTCCCAGGCTGTTTGAGAGCATGTAAGAGCTGAGCTACTTGGCTACAGGAGATTTTCTTCTCTGAAATTGGCAGCTGCTCATTCCGGAAGAGAATCAGCATATTTGGCCACTGATTGCAAAGGAAAAGGGAAAACCATTATTTTTCCATTTCACTTATTTAACTATCCAGTGGGAGACATTGACTGTATTTGGGTGACCCTTATTACTAAGGCTTTGCTAAGGCTTCCGTCCTCTGCCCTTCACTTAAAAGTAGAAAATAAAAATATTCAGTTCTCAAAAATGCATATATTCTCCTTGGCTGGATTAGGAGTTGACTGGTGCCAAGTATCTAATTGTATCAGGCCTTACACATCAATATATTCAACGTCACGGCTTCATGAGTCAGGATTTTCTATCTGAAAAGGATCACGTCAAGAAGCCCGGATAAAAATTCCCTATAGCCCAGCAACAGAGCTTGCTATGTAAGAAGCTCTGTTAGTAAAGAGAGTTAGATGTGAAAGTCAGATATTTCTGCCTGGGCATCCTTCCATGTTGGACAAAGGAAGTACTCAGTAACGGTCAGTGAGGCTTCTCATGACTCAAGTGCTTTGATAATTGCTCCTGGAGCAATGTGTGAAACTCCACAAACCTGCAATGCAGCCGGCCGTGCCGGTGGAAACGCGAAGGGTGGGTTTGCTGATGTCAGGATGCCTTTGAAGTCACCCCGTGAAGGCCCTGCTGCCTGAGTTTCTCGAGCTGAGGAAATTGTGTTAGACTGAAGTGTCATGGCTGTTGTTCAGACTCGCTGTGATCTCATGGTAGCGTGCTGAGAGCTCCTTGTCGTTACATCATGAGGCCTTTGCTTGTGTCGTAGTCAGCCCCATGTGCATCACCATGGCAGGAAATGCTGCCTGTGGGCAGACTTGGGAGTTTTCAGTGTCCTGCAACTGGTATTTCCTCTGCTTTCCAACAGTAATTCTGTTAGTCCATCAGTACTTATTTCATCTGCAGATCACAAGGTTCTTTGCAAGGGAGATTGAACATCTTTATTCCTGCTATAAAGAGGGAGAAGCTTAAATTCAAACTGGAAGTGACTCTCCTGAGGTCACACAACTCTGCCAGGAGTGATGTGGCAGAGATCTCGGTTCTTCAAGGTGCTGCCATCAGATGCTCATCTGGAGTTTCTGATGCTGCATACACTTCTGTTAAGAGTTTTCTTTGTTAATATGGAATTTTGCTAGAGAGCCTTGTGAAGCAGGGCTTTGTGAAATAAAGTTTTTGTTAAATTCAGATCTTTGCTGGATGATGTCTCATTTTCGCCTGGGGTCTGCACCTTAGTTGTGTGTTCTGGTGACATTTTATATTTGAGGGAGGCATCTAAGAGAGGTCCCTAAAGAGGGATACTTCACTGAAGCTGAAACTCCTTCTGGTGGTGTATTCACCCTAATTTGAGATGTTTGAGGGGTCTAGCTGAAGGCCAGTGGCCCTAAACTCCGTATTTGGTCAATGAAGAGAGATCAGCCTTTTCCAGGATGATTCAGAGCAGAGATGGACTTTTTGTCTGAATCACTCTGAAGGAAGTCTTTCATCTCTCTTTTTCTGTTATCTGTAGAGGGTTGTTTCCCCCCTAATGTTGGTCTTTGAATGAGCTGGTGTGAATACCCATCCTCATCACGCTGGTCTTGACTATCAAAGCCAGTGGACTTGCTCCTGTGCCCTTGTATGGGATGATGAGAAGTCACGCATGGGCAGATTACTTTGCTTCTATGCACCAAGGAGGCTTTGCACCTTCCTCTGGAGCATCTGGTGTAAGTTACTGCCAGAGGCAGGGACTGGCTGCATGGGCTTTAGGTCTGATCCAGCCATTCCTGTCTTCCTTTGATCTAAAATAAGGTTTAGCCATCACTTACTGGTGCAGGAAGGACAAAAATGTTGTTGACTTTAGTATTTCTGCAGCCTTTTGAGAAACAGAGTCACTTTATTTGGGTTTGGTGATCCTGGAGATGAGAGTTGATCCCCAGAAATCCTGCAGTGTATACAGCGTTCCTGGGAGGTGTGTACGGGCCACCTGCACCTGCCCCGTCCCCTGTGAGTGCAGCCTGCCTTGGGCAGGCTCATCGGGTGGATGTGGGGTGGTTTGGCATATGGCAGCAGAGCAAAGATGGAATGGAAATGTATGGGAATCATTCAGGAGTCTGAGCTGCGGGTTGTCTTTGGGTGGTTTTGGTGACTCTTTCCCACTCCTCAGAAACTCAGTTTTCAGGTGAGAAAACTGACTCAAGGAGAATTTGTGAGAGAATTCTCCAGTGAGGCACTTCAGAAGCCACTCTGCACTTGTGGGATGGATTTTTGAGCCTTATTTACTGGCATTTTCTGAAGAAGATGGTGGGCTAAGGAGGATGATAAAGTTCCCCTGGGTCCAGCCTTCTGCTTCCAGGATGCAGCAAAGGCTGCATTGACCTACTTAAGCTGAAGAAGAAGGGAAAAAATGTTCTTCATTCTTGGGGGCCCACCTGCTCTTTTGCTGCTGTTCCTGCAGCCAAGGAACATACCTTTGCTAAGGAAACGCATGAACAGGCAGCTCTTTGCAAGGAACTAAACCCATTTGCGTGGGCTGGGAGGAAGAGGGAGGCCAGCCACAACAGCTGCCCCTCTGGTAGGCAGGAGGTTACAAAGAAGCCTTGATGCCTTCTGAGTAAGAGCAAATTCTTAAGCAAAGCGAGGGTGCAGATTCCCCTTCGCTGGGAGCAAGGCAAGTCTGTTCTTGGTGGGAAGTCCCTTCTCGGAGATTCACCTGGGGAAGAAGAAGGGGAATATGGAAATCGCCGGGCTGCCTGGGACCGCACGGCCGCAGCCTGCTCCGTTGATGGGGCAGAGCGGGTCCAGCCCTGCGGCAGGCAGCGGTGGAGCGGCTTCCCTGGTATGTCGGGAGTGAGGTGGCTCTGTGCCCTTGGGCTTTTGGGCTAGACATTTTACCCAGGGACATAAATGCACAAACAGCTTTGTAAAGAGGGCGGAGGACCTCGGATTTTCCCTCGCCCAAACTGCTCTGCTTCTCAGTGCTCTCCTATCTAGAGTCAAGGAGGAGTAACTGCCTTGCTCTTCCCATCCTCCTCCCGGTGCGGAACACTGCCAGGAGGGAGCCAACCTCATGGACCTGGGCACTCGGCTGTGTCCCCGTGTCAAGGGTGGGCAGCACCAAACAGCCTCCCCCCCTCTTTTCTCCAAAAGCAACCACAGTTCAGGCCTGAGAGATGCCTGAGCTCCGGGCAACAGTGGGGTTTCACATGGTGCCTCCTTCCTGCGTTCCTCCTCAGGGTTGCTCCTTAAGCGGTGTCACGCTTCATGCTTAGACCAAAATCCTGGCCTTTAGACCAGGCTCAGGGCCTGAAAGTTAACTGTGCCAGCACCAGCTCGTGAGCAGGTCAGGATGTCTCCCAGCAGTTGGGCTGTGGGCTGACCCCACGGGGCTGCGTTGGCATCTGGCACCCCCATATCCCGGTGCAGATGGTAGGTCACCACCGGCCAGCCTTTGGGGCTGGGATGGAGCAGCCACCGCCTGCCTGCACGTGGCGGCCTGTCCCTCCCCGCCAGCTGCCTGCAGCACCCCGAGGAAGCAGCTTTGCAATTCGGAGCAGCGGAAGTGGCTGCCGGCACATCGAACCGCTCCTGGCAGCGGCGCGGGCCACCGCCAGCCCTGGGCAACCGTATTTCCTTCCCCTCCAGCTCCCGGGAAGGGAAACTGCAGTGCCTTTGCCCTCCAATGCTGCCCCAGTAATGTGCTCATCAGCAGAAAGGTTTTGGGTGCTGTGGGGGCACCGCATCTGTCTCGCTGCCTTTTGGACCAGTCCCGAAGGAACTTCGCAGAAATTGCCCTATAAGGGGTGAATAACAGGATCGGGAGAGCAAGGGGTTTTTGGAGATAAAAGCGGGATGGATCCAGCCAGCTGGCTGGGTGCATGTGGAGCTGGGGAGGGCTGGGTGGGAAGACTTATTACCTCAGGTTATTTTTTGGAGGAGTTTGGATATTTCTAGGGAACTGCCCTGCCTGTGTTTTCTGCCCAGCTGGCTCCCTCCTCCCCTGTGGTTATGAAAAGATGTTTTTCAGCCAAAAATGACTTGGTTCCCCAGCCCGTCTCTGCAAGCCTTGTGACACTGCCTTTAGCGGAGGCAAAGTGGTGGTTGGTGCTCAGTGCTTTCCCACAATAGGCTGGACACTGCTGTAAGGAAGCCAGAAAAACCTTCCGGCTCCAGAAGGGATTTAGACCAGCAAACCCATTCTGCTGCCTGAATTGAGCGCCTCACCCTGGACGTCTCCTGAGTGGCTCTCACGTCCATCTACTCTCAACCAAGCCGGTTGCACATCCCAGCCAGGAGGCTGAGGTTGCGAGAAAGTCCGTGGAATTGGGGACTGATGCTTGGAGATGCTGAGGCAAGCGGCTCCTGTGCGGGAGCAAGCTGTCTGCTCTGCATCCCTGTCCTGCCTCTTCCTGGGGCTCTCCAACAGGCAGCAAACCCAGCACATCCCCAGCCTGGCTGTAAGAAAACCTCCCCTAAACACCTCTCGCTGTGGTCAAAGTCCAGAGTTTCTTGTCCCACCCTCTGCTGACAGATAACAGATTGCTCTGCCCTGCTCCGCCGCAGCCCTTGTGACTCCTACCCCATCTTTTCCAGGCTAAGCGAGCACCAGGCTTCTCATCCTTTCTGGCAGGCTGTTTCCCATGCCGGCTGGGTCAGGGCTTTCTTGAAGTGTTCAAATCATCCCACGAGCTGGCAGCTGGAAGAAGAGGGATTCCTGTGCCCCACCAACTGCTGCCAGGGTCACTGCCAGATCACGCTCATCCCTACTCCAAAAGGGCTGCCTGCACCAGCCCTTCTTCCCACCGCTCTCCCATCCTCTGGCACCATTTTGGTGGTCCCCACCACCTTGGCCCCTAACCCTGCGCCCACACCTTGCTGTCTCCCAGCTTCACCGGTAACTGAACCTGTGCCCAGCGGTTACCTCCGGCTGGATGTCGCCGGCCACGTGCCCGCTGGGACAACGGCAGCAGCTCTCCTCCCAGCTCACTCTGGGCGTTTGCTGTCCAGCGCTCGCATGCAGGCAGCTGGAGGACATCAGAGGAGCTGGTTAGAGAAAATCTGGGCAAAGACAAGGGAAAAAAAAATCCTGGGACCTGGCAAGATCCTACACAAGTTTCCGTGAGAAATCCAACGTGGCCATCGCCGGCCTGCGTCTGTGCTGGAGCCCTCCCAGGCCTCTCCCAGGGTCAGTGGTGCTGCCAATGCCCACCCAACTTTTGGTAGAGTCCCAGCCAAGCCTGGTCCCGTGCCCATGGCTCCAGCGGCTCCGCAAGTCCCTTCTCCCACTGCCACCGCTGCCGCCAGTTCCCAGACGCCTGGGGAGCCGACTGCCTCTTGTTGCTCCCGTGACATATTTATTGCTATCAGTACAGTCTTTAATTTCCTTTGTTACAGAATATCTGACGGCGCAAATAAGAAGGCCTGAAGGGAAGCGTGTGTGCTCGGTCATCATCCCTGCGGTTACTGTCTGTCTGGAAGCGGTGCTGGAGCTGAACAGCTCCAGGCTTCCAGGGAACAGCTGCCAGGCTTCCAGGCTTGTTTTCATTTTCTAAGAGGTTAGCTGAAAGCCCAATGCGAAAAGACACCCATACACACCCAGAAACCCCGCCACACACACGGAGCCACACGCACACATACGGAAACACACACATAAACACAGATGCGGGCTGACACGGGGAGACGTAAACAGACCTGTGCGCAAAAGCAGCCCCGGAGACGTGGGACAGGACCTGCACTATCTTTGGTTTTAACAGGTCACAGCACAGCGGGACAGCGATGCCACCGGCTCGGGGTGGGGACTGAGGAGCCTGTTGCACTTTGCACCTCCGAGCCGTGAAGTGCAGCTTGTTCTGCCCCAGCTCTTGGGGTGATGGGGCAAGTCCCTCCCGCCGCTTGTCCGAGACCTTTTGGGGGAAGAGCTCGGTCACAGTAGCTGCAAAGAGGCACAGCTGGGGCTTATTTCCTCCCGGGCTTGGCTGCGATGCGAGCATGCGAGGATGCGCGCGAGGATGCGCCTGGGGTCGGGGCTGCGCAGCTCTCGGCACCAGCACTGGGAGACAGGCTGGTCCCCTCTGCCTGGGTGCGCTAGAAGGGGGGAAGAATGCTTTAATACTATTGTATCAAGTTTAAAAAAGGGAAGAGCCTTTCCCTTTGCCCCCAGAGGATGGTAAAACCTGGTCCTTGAGGGACTGTAGCTCCTGATGCCCTGGGGACCGGTGGGGCTGGGGTGATAAGGGACCAGTGGTGCCAGGGTGATGCACACTGGGGAGACCCACTGCTGCCCCACACGAGGCTGACGTACAGCAGTGCCCAGTTGGGGTGTTTGGCAGCAGAGTTTGGCAGCACTGAGGTGGGGTGACTGCAGCTTCCGCATGGAAAGCCCCATCGTGGAGCCCAGCGGGCATCTCACCACGGATGCCAGGAGGAGACGGATTTCGCCCACCCAGTGCTGCCCTCCCTGCCCCACAGCCATGTGCGGAGCCCGTGTGGGAAGTGCCAGGCTGGGAAAAAAGTGAGCAGAAATCTTTCTAGGAGCAGACAAATGAGTCAGGCATGTTGTTCCCAGCAGGTTTGTGCCTCGCGGCACCCCGGCTGCGGAGGAGGAGAGTCTCCGGTGGATGGTAAAGGCTGGGTTCATGCTGCAGCTTCACCACTGCCGTGGGGCTCATTTGGGTCTCACTCCTCTCCAGCTCCTGTCTTCACGAGACCTGTAGGAACCTCCTATCTCTGGAGCCTCGGGCCCTTAGTCAAATCTGGTTGGCAGCTGCAGGCGCGCATGCGCTCGCCCGGCAGGATTGCACGCACACCTTGTTTTCTTAGGAATTGAGACTCAAAGAACCAGTTGCTGGGGAAAGGAGAGCGTGACCTGTGCCGGGTTAGCACTGTCAATTCATTTCATTTTGTTGCAATAAATTAACATGTCAACTGTTCTGGCCCTAGAAAGTATCCCAGATGTAGCTAAAGCCAGGAGAGATGCTTGGCATCCTTGCAGGGAGCAAGCGAGCGCAGCCAAGCTCGGTGGGGACTGCAGGGTGTCCATGGGGGCTCAATCCTGCCCTGATGCTGCGGTGGGTTGCGGTCCTGCTGGGGGTTGGGTGCCATGCGGTGGAGGCGATGAGCAGGGTGCTGTAGGGTAGGGCATCCCCCCAGTTTTAGCTGGGAGCGTCTCCCTCTCTCCCCTCAGTGCCATGGGGCTGGAGGAGCTGCCAGTCCCTGGGGTCAGAGAGCCTGGGGAGAGCAAATGAGTGGGCACTTCAGAGATGGGCAGATGGGTCTTCTCTGCTGTCTCCCTTTAACATCGAAAGAAATCTCTGCTTTCCTTTTTCTCTGTTTCTCTGGGAATCTCCACTACTTTTGCTAATTTTCTGAGTGGGAGAAATGATGGCAGGGGCTCATCTTCCCACAGAGCCACGCAGTCAAAGATGGTACAACCGGCTCTGCTCTGCTCTGTGGGGCAAGGGCCACAAGCTGTGGCAGCAGGAGGGGCACGGGGACTGCAGCAGTGTGTGCCCCTTCGGCCCTGCTGTGCCACCCTGGCTCCAGGGACCACAGGGAGCTGTGCTTGGTCCCAGGTCTGGTCCTTCCCTGCCATCCCCACCATCCTGGTGGGTCTCTCCAAGTGATGTGCACTCCTCTAGGAGCCTGTTCAGGGCTTGGTTCCACTCTTCACCCTTGCCAGTCATCTGCCTTTCCTTCGTTGAGATCTGCTCCCTGAGCCTTGATTTTTCCTTTCCCCAGCCGGGGGCTATGTCAGTTCAAGCCATCTGAAATGCCTCTGTTAAGCAGATGCACCTCAAATAGCTTCAGCCCCGCAGGTCCTGCTACATTCTGGGCTTTGGGCTCAGAGTCTGCAAGGGAGACTCAGCGTCCCATGAGACCCCAAGCAGGGTGGGGATGGAAGAGCTGGGATGTTCGCTCCCTTACAGACACTGCTGGCTGGGAGCTCTGCATGCTACGTATCTTATTGGGGTCTGGTCAGGGCGCTGAGCACTTTATCGAGGCTCCTCCATCGGTGGTGAGAGCAGCCGGAGCTGTGGAAGTTTCCCCTTCTTCTGTTTGAGGGTGATAGCTGTGCTGAGATAACCCCTGCCATCAGATACCTGGATCCGGCCCCCGTGCATCACTTCTAGCAAAAGACAAAGCAGTACGTCTCATCCTTGATGCAGGGTGATGGAGAAGGGTCCCCGAAGCCCTGTGCAAGGCGTTGGGGGGGTTCTCCAGGCAGGCCCGAATTGGGGTGCAGCAAAGAGAGGCCTTTCCAGCAGCTCTGCCGGAGCTGGATTTGACCCTGCTCCAAGCTCCCTCACCGTGAGACTAAACACTTGCTTAGCAAAGCTGCCGACAAGGGTCTCGGGGGACACTGGGGATGTGTCATCCATCTCCCGAGCCAGCCCCGAGCTCCAGCGGTGTCACACAGTGAGTGACTCCACCGGGGGGTCCGGATCCAGCCCTGTCCTCCCCCTGGCTCTTGCTGGCCCATGCCAAGTCCCCCGCCGGGCACGGAGGCGACTCTCGGAGCTGGGTCCTGCGACAGAGGTTGCGTTCATCTCGCCTCCAGCCCATTGTCTTGTTTATTTGTTACGGTTGGTCTCCAATTAGGAGTTTGAGCCATTCGAGGCGAGGGCTGTTTCTTCCCATGCGAACGTGCGGTTCCCGCGCCGCCGAGCTGTGATGTGGTTGGGGACTCACAGGAGCATCTGCTATTGCAGCAACAGTGCCCAGGGACGAATGCGTTTCAGATGGGCTCGGCTCTTCTTTCCGTGCTTGGGCCGGCATCCAGCCCAAGACGGTGAGGAAGAGCTGCTGGCCAGCCCTTTGGATGTGATGTTCCCCTTCTTGGGGACCTGCTGGGACCCTGTGTGGGGGCGGGGGCCTGACAGGGAGATTTTTACCAGCTGAACGTGTCTCCCAAATATCAGAACCTTGTGGGGACCTCTCAGATGAGGAAGGGGCTCTGCCGTGGGCACCATCAGGTCTGACCCCATCCTGGGTGGACACAGGGGCAGGTGGGATGCTTCAACCAAAATCTTTCATGGAATGGCCCAACTGCCATCCCTGGCTTTGCCGGCAGGGTCAGCCCTGGTTGGGATGCTCATGCTGGCTCAAGCACTGGGGATGCAGCACAGGGCACCCGCCACCCTCCCTGCGGGCGATGCGGAGCTGGCGGTGCCCCGGCACAGCACCTGCAGCCCACGGACGGCAAGTCTGGTCTGGCTGGTGGCCCCAGGGCAGCGGCGTGGACCCGTCCAGCCGGGCTGCGCGCAGCGTCAGTTAGCACATGATCTGCGCCGCGGGGCCAAGGTCTGAGGTCAGTTAGTCACACCCAGGCAGCGGCACTGACTTCACTGCGGGCAGGAGCAGCTCCTCACGTACTGTGCTCCCCGAAGGCAGTGCTGACCCGCCGCTCAGGGCTGCGCGCCGATGGTCAGACTGCTCTGTTATCGGGGCGCAGGCATCGCTCCCATCACAACGAATGGCTCCCCGGAGCCCCCCTGGCTCTTGTCCCAGCCAAAATCTTTTCTCCAGACCTGAGGCCAAAGGAGAACCACTAATGGGGTCCTGCGGTCCCACCGGGGAAGCCGCAGTGCCGGTTTACCCCTGGTGCTTGTGGTCCGGCTCGCTGGGCTGGCCCGCTCCCACTGAGCACCGGCTGGGTGGGATCGGCCGCTGGCTGAGGTCATTGAAAGCCCTTTTCCATCTCCCTCGAGTCTGGGACGTACACTGAGAGCAGGGCAACGGTCCCAGGAGCCAGGGCAATGGCAGGAGTCAGGGTTTGCCTCCAGCCCCAACCCCAAAACCCCAGGGGAGGGTGAACAATGGAGTTTTTGGAATTTTAGGGTCTCATCCACGCTTTGGCTTTTTCCAGGGAAGGAAGAGTTAATCCCCCGCCCGCCGCTAATGAGCCTTAACTGGGAATGACCCGACACAGGGGAGAAGTGAACCTATTGTCCTCGCCTGTGTTTGACTGTCTTCCAGGGAGACTCATGAAACGCAGAGCCCGGGCGTGAGTTCCCGATTTATGTCAGGAGGCTCTGATTTATTCTATTTATTTATTTTTGCCATCTGGTTGAGGAGGGACGTTGAATGCAAGCGTGAGAAATCCAGATGTGCACAGCTCCTTGCTGCTGTACTCGCCGCACAGGACCTTGTCTCCAGCCCAGCTCCCAACCCTGCTGAGCTCATCCTGAGCTGCTCCAGTTGCTGCCACCCCTTGAATCCCTGGAGCCCCGTCGGTGGCACCCCCAGGCACCTGCCACATCCCCGGTGGGGATGAGATGTGGATATTTACATACAGACAGGCTCAGCCTGGATGTTCAGCCCTGAGCTTCCAACATATGAGATGTTGGCCATGTGATGGTCCAGCAACAATAGCCATGGGGACACCAGCGTGTCCCCAGCCATGGAGACATGGTGATCTTGGCAGCCATCATGGTGCTGGCATGTGCTGCAGGGTCTGGCCCCGTTGCATGATGCCTGTCCCAAACAGACGGTACTTTCCCCTCCGAGGCTGTCACCATGCCCTGCTCTATCTGTGCATTTGGGAGGGGTTTTGTATCAGTTTGAGGACATCTTATCTCATGGTGCAGGATGGAAACAGGCCCCACGGATGTGCTGTAACCCTGGGCAGGGCAGTGGCACAAGGGACAGCCCGGGTCCCTTCCCTGGTGACAGGATGGGAAGATGAAAGAAAGCCACATCTTGCCTGGGGATCCACCACGGCATCCGGGGATGTCCCTGGGTGCCTCTGCCGTGGGGCAGGGAAGCTGGCTTCATTTTAGGGCTCACCCCTGCCATGTAGGGACAGCAGGGCTGGGGTGGAGTTGGGCATCACTCCCCCTGCTGTCACTGCTGGTGTGGCACGAGGCTGCTGGAGGCACGAGGCTGCCCACAGCAGTGCTGCTCTGGGGGGACAAACCGATGCTGTGAATCCTCCTGTAGGAACTGGAGGACACAACCGGGCAGTGCGACCCTGCAGGGCAAAGCAAGAGGGGTTCTGGGGGACCCTTCTGAATTTTTGTGATGGTTTTTTAGTCGGGGCTCCTCCGAGACACAAGAGATGATCACACAGGATCTTAGCTCATCCGCTTGCTGTCTCATGCCTGGGAGGTTTGGCCCGAGGCCCGAGGGCTCCGGAGGAGGAGGAAAATTTCATCATCCTGCTCCAACGTCTCCTGTATAATCAGCCTCTTGTTAACCAGTACAGCCCCATCCGAGACACTCACAGAGGACCGAGGCACTGATGGAGCCTTAGGTGGTCTTGGCCCTGGCGAAGCTTTGCTGAGCCTCTCCCAGGGCTGCTTGGGAAGTGGCTGTGATTTTATCTGCCTCCCCTCCTGCACACTCTTGCTTGCCTCCCTCTGCCTCTTCCCAGCCAGCTTCGGCATTCCCCCATATCCCAAGGCACTGCCAGAGCATGGATCCCCACATCAGGACAGTCCCCACATCGCGATGCTCCCCACACCATGACGGTCCCCACACCATGATGCTCCCTGCACCATGGTCCCCAAACCTTCCCAGTACTCTTGAGCAGCCAGAAACCGTGATTTAAACATCCCCTGGGGAAAATGCCTTTGCATCACACAGGAGATGGGAAGGGAAGAAAGAGCAAGGGGACATGGGGCAGTGACCCCCAGCCCACAGTGATGCTTGAGAGGTTTTTAGGGCAGCCCCAATGGTGCCTTGGGGTAGAAACAGAAGTGTTTGAGGGTGAGCACAAAAGGAATCCAGCAAAGAGGAGCCAAATACAGTCCATTTCTGTTGGTTTATTTAAAAAAAGGGGGAAAAGCAGTATAAAAAAATAAATATTTAAATAGAATTCTATTTTTATATATTACCACAAATCTTATTAATAATTATTAATAATTATTATTATTAATAACATTATTAAAAGTCAGGTCAGAGCACTCAGTGCACCCTGGGCTTTTCACCGAGGCAATAAATAACCCTCACAGCCCGCTCTGGTGCCAGGAGCGAGCCAGCGCCTCCTGCCACCGGCCTAGGGCCCAACCCCGAGTCCCCATGTCCCTGCGTCCCCGTGCCCAGACCGCATTCGGCTGTGTGAAGCCCAGCCCTTGGCCGCTAGTACATTCAGAGCCATCCGATAGGAAAGGCACTTTTCTGAAGGGGAATGACCGGCCCACCGCGCCCCGCCGTACCCGCACGGGGGGGGGGACAGTACTCCCCAGTAGGGCAGCCACTGGCTCTGTCCCAGCAAGTGGCCTTGTCTGAAGCAGCAGGACCCAGCCCCAGCCGCCACGGCCACCCTGGTACCCTCAGTTCGGCTCTCTGTGGGGGAGCCCAGCCTCAAAATATGCAGGGGGAGCATGTCCCCGCGTCCCCATGTCGCCACCAGCCACAGCATCTCGGTGTCCTTCAGCCCAATCCTTTTTCCCAGGGAAGTGGAGGCTTTTGGACAATACTGGAGGATGTCCATCAGGCTGCTCTCCATGATGGAGGAGACCAGCCATGGGGGACAGAGTCTGGTCCTGCCACCAGCCCCTCACAGCACCCGCAGCTCCCTGCACCCTGTGGGAGAATGGGGATGGCCGAGACGCATCCCAGGACCAGCCCGGGCCCTGGCATCCCCTTGGGGAAGTGCTGCCTCATCCTGCTGGATGCTGGCCCCAGCTCCGCTCCGCCCAGGACACACTGGACTGCAACGTTCACCCCTCAAGGGGCAAATAAATTACTGGAGGGTGGATGGGCCCAGCGTAGGGTCTGGAGTAATAAATAGAAAGGCGGGAGTTCAGGAGGCAGAGGTGGGGGGATGGCCGGTGATGGGGAGGCAGAGGAGCCGGGGCCGGTGCTCATGCAGGGCTGAGATGAGGTAGGAGGACACGGGCCGCCTGGGCAATGACCTGCACGTACTTCCTGAGCACCTGGCAGCCCTGCTGTTTCTTCTTGAAAGAACTCTTGCCCTTGGAGCTCTCCCCGTAGCTGACATCCACCTGGAAGATGTTGTAGTTCTTGCAGAGGAGGCAGGTGAGGTTGGAGATGAGGCCTCGGGTGGTCTTGGTGGTGTTGTGGAGCCTGTCGAGGAGCTCCTTGGCCGTGGGGTTGAGCTCCTCCTGGTCACGCGTGATGTTCCCCAGCGAGGCATTGAGGAAGGCGAAGAGCTTGTACATGGCTACCATGACCTCCTTCTTCTCGCTTGTCCGGTTGACACGGAAAGCGGGGAAGAAGACGCCGCTGGGGTTGCAGAGCTTGTCAGTCTCGCTGCTGAACGGCTCTCCCTGGCACTTCAGCTGGGAGGAGAAGCGAGCGTCACCCCTGTGTCCCCTGTCCCCCCCTCAGCCACCTTCTGCCACCACCCCCGCAGTGTCCCCAGCCCTCCCCCTTCATGCACTTGATGGAGCAAACAGCCCCGGGGGGCCCTGGCCATCCCTGAGCACCACTTACGTAGAGGCTGAAGAGGTCCTGGGCGGTGGCGTTGAGCAGCGCGACCTGCCTGCGGGTCTGCTCCTGGACGTTGGAGCGGCACAAGCCGTGACCGGGACAGCCGGGGCCGGTCACCAGCAGGGCCCGGCCGGCCACCGGCCGCCGCTGCAGCAGGAGCAGGGCCACGAAGGGCACAACGCCTGTGCGGGAGAGAGGAGGGTGTCACAGCGGGGACCGACCCGGTGCTGATACCCCCATGATGCAGAACATCCCCCCCGAGGATGCCCCCAGCCCCGGACACCCAAGAGGAGGGCTTCTAGCCCCCAGATCACCCCATTTTGCCATCCTGGCTGTGCTGAGGCTCCCATCCCGCTCCTGTCCCCCTCACCTGCCCCCCGGCAGGCGCTCCCCCGCCTCCCTTCCCGGCGGGGCTCCCCGTGGCATTCCCACATTTCGCAACTGGCCCGGTGACGACCTGTCGGGTTTGATCAAATATGCAAAGCACTTTCCCCTCCGTTATCCTCGGCTGGGCGCTGCAGGAGCGAGGCCCCACCCCAGCCCCAGCTGACTCAGTGGGGGCGCCCGCAAGGAAACCTGCCTTCGGCATACCCTCCCCGC
>NW_020799121.1:1375034-1377815 GCF_003259725.1 Athene cunicularia | reverse complement strand
ATGCCAGGGGGTGGGCACTGGGGAAGGGGTGAGTGGGTCCAGTGCCCCTGTGCCCCCACCCCAGGGAAGCCCGGGACTGAATAACTGCAAATAACTGAATAACAGCAGGGCCCGAATTCCCCTCTGACTCACGATGTTTCCCTGCCTGGGGCTGCCTCCCTGCTGCCCCACTGGTGTCACCCCACAGATGTGTCACCCCACTGGTGTCACCCCACTGGTGTCACCCCCCAGCATCACCACACAGGCAGGCACTCTGCTGCTTCCCATCCCAGCCAGGTGGAAGGGCCCCGTGGCCATGGTGGGGTGACCAGCCTTGGGGACCCTGGCCAAGGGACGTCTCTGTTGGGGGGTGGCTTTTCCCAGGGACGGGAGCATGGGGTGGGCACTGGGGTCCCCCTGGGCGGCCCTGCAAGGAGGGAGCCTATCCCCGCGGGGACACAAGGACTGCCAGCACCCCTCCAGTGACACTCAGCCTGGTGTGTGCTCCCTAGCTGGGGGTCCCCTCACCCCTCCATGCCAGTCCCGGGGCGGTCACATACCTGCGCCCTCCCCTCCGCAGCCCATGCAAGCTGCCTCCTCTTCGGAGCCCGGCGGGCAGCTTGGTGGGGGACAACAGCCGGCGGGTGGTGGCACGGTCACCCACGGCACGGCAAGCCGGCCCAGTTTGCTTCATGGTGACATCGTCCCCACCCGGAGTGTCCCCAAATGGCAGCGGGTGCCAGCGCGGCGGTGGCCGTCCTGACGGCGATGCTCCCCACGACTGACTCAGGCAGCAGTGCCGGCGGCGGTGCCGGGCAGCCCAGCAGGCACCAGCACACGGCGGGGAACGAGTGACTCTGCGGTGCCACATGACCAGGTCTTAGGATTTTTGACTCAGCAGGAGTGGTGGCAGTGGGGTGGCCTGGTCCCCACGGTGGCCCTGGCCGGGCGGCAGGGATGTGGCGCTCTGGTTTGGTTGCGGCCATGGCCTGGCCCGTGCCGGGTCACTTGCCACCCAGGGCTGTGTGGCACATGGTGCCATGCAGCGTTGTGCCACACGCCTGGAGGTGCCAGGCCATGCCATGGGATGTCACCTCTTGCCACGTCACATGCCATGTGCCACACTGTGCCATGGGCTACACCGTGCCATGTCCTGTGCCGTGTTGTGCGCCACATGCCATCGTGTGTCACATCCCAGGCTGCTCCATGTGCTGCACAGTGCTGTGCCATATCCCACACCATGTGCCACAGCAGGCCAGGCCCCATCCCACCCCATGCTGCCATCCCACGCTGTGCCACCTGCCCTGGCAAGCACAACGGGCACAGCCTGGCCACCCGAATACAGCCTCTCTCTGCCTACAGACACAGACACAGGACACCCAGACACAGGGACACAACCGCTCAGTGGCCCATGGGCCAAGGTCGACACTTTATTTACTTCTGCTGTTATACAAAAATACAGGGGTGCCACATGCCCGGGGCAGACACCCTTCTCACAGTACAAAAAAATATTGATATTCATAAATAAAACCTTGATACATTCATAGTTTAACACCATACAAAAAAGTTATCATAAAAATAGATATTTATATATTAAAAACAGGTCCTTAAATATTTCTCCCCACTGTGGGGATGTATTAAATTAACACCAAGATTCAATAAATACAATAACCACACAAATATTAATGTATAAATTAGTGGGGAGGGAGTGGGTGCCACCACCCACCGTCACAGTGTGGTGGCCAGAGCCAAGCCCCTGCCTGACACAGGCAGGTCTGTGGTGACACAGCCCCGGGGGCTCACAGACCCGGGGGACACTGCGGTACAGGGATGCTGAGAGCATGGGGACACCAAGAGCATAGGGTCACCAAGTGTGCAAGAATGAGCACAGGGACACTGCACAGGGGGACACTGAGAGCACAGGGACAAGGACGGGGATGCTGAGGGCTTGGGGACACTGAAGGTACAGGGATGAGGACAGGGATGAACACAGGGACATTGATCTTGTGGGGACACTGAGTTGTAGGGACACCAAGCACACACTGAGTTTGCAGAGCAGGCAGGGACAGGCAAGCTGGAGGTAACAACGCTGGTGGCACTCACTGGTGCCAGCCGTGGCCTCTGTGGGCCGGGGCCGCACCCCGCCAGCAGCGCGGCGGGTGCTGGGTGAGCGGCTCTTAGTCAGGCTGGGTCACCAGACTCATTGAATCACTGGAAAATCCGTCAGGGCTCGGAGACAAGGGACGGCTCCATCCCGCAGTGCTGGGCACCTGGGGGACACCCGAGCATGCCAGAGTGCGCAGCTCCTCGTGGCACCGGGGCTGCCAAAACGTGGGGCAGGATGTGGGGGAGCTGCCAGGAGAGGAGCGGGGCTGTCCTGCAGCCGAGCGGTGGCACGGGGACAGCGTGGTCCCCACGACAAGCCGAAGTGATGGCAGCTGGTTTGAGCGCGCTTGTGTCCTCACCTGGGAGAGCTTAAAGGGTCTCTGCGGTGCATCCCGGCTGCTTGGAGAGTCTCCATCCTGGCGGTTGGGTGGGATGGAGATGGAGATGCGGATGGTGACAGGGACAATTCTGGTGGCCGCGGGGCTGCACTAGGAGCGTGCCAGCAGCTGAGAGCCCCTGTGCAATCTCTGCTTCTCCCGGCGCGCTCGGCGGTTCCTGGCCTCCAGCTGGGCGCTGAGCTTGGCCATGAAATGGGAGTAGCTCCAGAGGATCCGGCACCCCTCCAGCTTCTGCCGGAAGACCTTGGTGGGTGCCGTGGGGCCGGGCGGGGGCCGACGGCTGGGGCGGGGGCTGGAG
>NW_020799121.1:1367037-1374984 GCF_003259725.1 Athene cunicularia | reverse complement strand
CGGGGGCAGGAGGGTGGGAAGAGCCCCTCCAGGTTGCTGAGGAGCCCTCGCACCTTCAGGTGGGTGCTGGCCAAGCGGCGGAGAATTTCGGCACCAGGGGGGTTGAGGTCACGCTGGTGCCGGGTGATGTCCTGCAGTTCCTGGGCCATGCGGGCCATGGTCCCCCGCAGCCCCCGCAGCCCCCCGGGCCCTGTCACCGTTCCCCGCAGCCACTCAGGATGGCGGTTGGTACGGCAGAGATTGTTGATGGCCAGGTGCTGGTTCTTCTCCTGCCCAGGGATGGCGGGGAAAAATCAGGGATGTCAGATGGGAGCAGCATGGGGACCCCCAGCCCCCACCCAGCACCGTGTCCCCCAATGGAGGGGACAGGAATGACCCTTGTCCCGGGGAAGGGGACTCACGTAGAAGGTGAAAAGCTCCTGTGCGTCCTCAGCCATGTGCCTCACCAGTGCGTGGATCTGCTGCAGGGTGGGGGGCTGTGGGGGCCGCCCCCCCTGGCCTGGCACTGCCCAGAGGATGAAGAGCCCTTTGGTGACAGCTGGGGAGGAAGAGGAGGCAGATGGGGGACACTGGGACATTGCTGGGTGCAGGGAGGCAGCCCCCTCTCTGCAACAGAAAGGGACGAGTTTTGGCGCATGGGCACCATGGCCCTGGTGCCATGGTGACAGCTGCTGCGGGGACATCTTGGTCCCGTGTGCCCATCAGCCTGGCATCAGGCCTGGAGGTAAGAATGACATGTGCCAGGCACACGCATCCCCTGTGCCAAAGCCTCCCGGTCCTGCCACGGGGACAACCAGCCCCTGTGCCACAAGGCTGCTGGGGACCCAGTGGGGAGGAGGAGGATGAAGGTGCCATTGAGCAGCCAGGCAGCGCAGCCCAGCTTGCCCCAGCAGCTCCCCCCGCCAGCATGGGCCACCACAAAGGAGGGGACAGCAATGACACTCCCGGATCCAGCCCTCAGACCCTGTCCTGGCCCTCGGCACGCACAGACTTTGGATGTGGCGCTGGAGCGGCGCACAGCCCCTGGCCCGGCTGCACTGTGGGAGTTGCAGGGCTCGGGCAGGGTGCAGGATCCGTGCCAGTGAGCCCTGATCCTCTGCCATCCATTCCCAAACTGATCCCAAAGCATGTCCCCTCCTGACCGTCCCCCCCGGGGAAGAAGGGAGCCCCTATGGGGTGTCCATCCACGGTGCTCCTTGTGCCGTAGGGGGCAACGTCCCCGTCCCCCACTGGCCCCCTTGGGAGGTGACACCGCCACAGCACGGCGGGGACAGCCTTGGCAACAACATCTGCCGCAGCACGCCAACCCAACCCCACGCGGGCCCCCGCTGCCACGCTCCCTCCTGCCGCTCCGGGCCGGCTCGGCACAGCCGGCGTGCGAGCGAGAGGGCAGTTAGAGGACGCCGGCAGACACCTACCTGCCAGCACGCCCCAGGGCCGCCCGACGCACCGCATGGCCGGGGCAGGGTGTTTCGGCACGGGGCTGCCGGGCGCACAAGCGACTTCCTTAACTGCTCGGCGATGGGGAAGCTCGCCTTTTAAAGTGCACCCATTCGCCCCCACCTCCGAAGGAGGCACCCGGACCCAACGGCAAGCCAGCGAGAAGTGAAGCCGTGCCCCGGGGGCCAATGAGCGGGGTGAGCCACCTCGGCGGGAGGAAATGATGCTGGCCGGCCGATGGGGTAGTTCTTCGATTCAGTTCCTCGAGGGAGTCCTTGGTGGGTCCAGCCCAGGGAGCCCACGGTCCCGCTGCTCGTCCCCAATCTGGCTGCGCCGGTGCCACTTCATCCCCACAACCCACTTTCTTGGGAACGGGCTGCTTTGAGTCACCCCGGTTTCACTGCTCAGTGTCCAATGGGCTGGTTGAACCACAACCAGCCTCAGCTGCTCCGAAACTCAAATGCAAAAGAGGGCAGCAGCAGTAGCGGGGCTGGGACCCAGGGATGGGGACGTCAGCTGTACAGGGGTACCTGTGTCCCATCCCGCGGCTTCACATCCCGAGCCCAGCTGTGAAACCCAAAAATCTGGCCTGGGAAGGAGGGAGGTGGAAGCCCAGGAGGTGCCTCTGGAGCATCCCAGCATGGCAGGGGACTGTGCCGATGCGGTGCTCAGCGATGCTCTGCAGAATGCTCTGTATGTCCTTCTGCTCGCACCCGCCCACCCCTCTGGGTGATGAATTTGGGTGATAAGTGCGGGAGACATGGTTCAGCCCCTCTGTCCAGCAGCACCCAGGAGTGCCCCAGGGAGGAAACGCAACCACCCGGTGCTGCACAGCCGTGCTGTGACCCACACAGGGCCCTGGGTGTTGCCCAAGGGTGTGGGGGCTGAGGGCAGCGGAAGCCTGGCGCGGGCAGCGGTGCAGGCAGCACTGCTCTCGCTGCTGTGACAGGCTTATGCAATACGGCCATGGGAGAAACGGGCTTGCACGGCCCCAGCTGGCATTGCTGTGGGGCTCGGTGCTGCCGGCAGCACCCAGCGCAAACCCCCTTGCCCCCCACAGCCCCCCTGTCCTGGTGGATGGAGCCCACCGGGAGTCTGGCACCACCCCATAAAAATGAATACATTTTATCAGCTTTTTGAGATGTGTTGCAATCCAGTTGATTTTGGTGACCATCAAAAATTGCCGGCGTGAGCAGAAGGAGCCCCCCCTGTGACAAATTTGTGCATTCAGAGGGTTTGGTGGCAGCACGGGGGGACAATCCAGAAATGACATCTCCTCTGGGGCGGAAGAGCGTGTCCATGACTCACTTCCAGAAGAAATGTTTTCTTTTCCCAAAATTTCCCCTTCCCAGCCACCCCGTGACCTGCAGGACTCCCTGCTGCGGGAGTGAGGCTGGCGTTGCTTCCTGCACCAGCTGCCTCCTCCTCCTCGGGGCATCCCCCGGCAGAGGTGGTGGCCAGGCTGGGTTCAGTGGGCAGGGCTGTGCCCAGGGCAGCCCTGGAGGGGTGGAGGAGCCAGAACATCCTTCTGTCCCCACTACTTGAAGTACTTTGTCCATCCATCTGTGTGTCTAGACAGTCTGCTAGCCATCTGTCCATGTATCCACCTGTCCAGCCATCCATCAACCTGTCTATCCATCTATCATCCATACAACGAACCATCATCCCTCACCACCTCTCCATCCATCCATCCATCCATCCATCCATCCATCCATCCATCCATCCATCCATCCATCCCTCCCTCACCCCATGGGCTCCTCCAGCCCGTGTGGTGCTGTGACAGCCCCCCCAGGCCCCCTGGCGGGGGGAGCAGGACCACACAGGCAGAGCACACTCCCAAGTCAGGTCCCCCCCATGGCCACGGGTGGCCCTGGCCCCTCCGCATGGCACTGTCACCTCCCAGGGCTCCATGCAGGGTCCCTGCGGGGCCGGGCAGGGAGGAGGCCACATGGTGGCCACTCCGCCAGAGGAAAGTGGGTGGCAGAGGACTGTGCAATACCCAATGGGGACAAAAATAGCACCGGTGACCGCATGGGCCGGCTGCAATTTCTTCATCACTTGGGCACACGTCACCAGTGTCTCATGACTGGGGACAAGAGAGTGAGACAGGAAAGAAAGCGCCCGGGGAGGTTGCAGAACCGACGGCTTGCAACCATGTGGGAGCTGACGTGGGGAGGACCCAGCCAGGACCTGGGCATGCTCCCCACTTGGTGCCTGGGGGAGCGGGGGCCGTTTTTTGGGGACAGGATGGCAGCAGAGTCATGTTCACCCACTACCCACTGGCCTGAGCCCTGTTGAGCTGCCCACCCTGGGGGAAAGGACCCCGAAGAGGTTTCTGCTGTGCTCGTGCTCCTGCTGAGCCTCACTCGTTGGCCAAGTGCGGCCCCTGGGGGCATCTGCATGGGGACAGCACCCCCAAGGCACCCCAGGAGAGGACAGCCCCCATGCTGTCATCTTTCTGCCACATCCTCTCCCCTTGCTGGCCACCTGTAAGGGTGGGGGCCATCCTCCCTGGTTTGTCAGGGCTGGCAACTTTTTTTTTTTTCACCCAAAATATGTGGCAGGTGAGCCTGGGGACTTCGCAGCGGGGACACAGGGAATGCCACGTCCCCCTGTCACATCCCAGCTCCTCCCATCCTACCTAGTGGCACCAGTCTGGGGCGCTCCCCCGGGGCTATGTGGAAATAAAAATAATAGGACTTTTATTGACTTATTAAAAACTATGTGAAAATACAGCTTGGGGGAGCTGGGGGGGGTCACTGTTGTCCCCTCATGAGAGACAACAGCCCAGGAAGGGGCATGGGGCCACCCCAGAGGAGACACAGGGCTGGGGCTGAACCACAACCCCCCCACACCCCTCTGCTTGGAGATTTTTGGGGTGTCAGGGGGAACCCCAGCTCCAAGGATGCTTTCACCTCCCATGGGGCCAGTCCAGGGGTGCCCCAGAGCACCACAGCTGCCCCCCACCCTTTACACCCCTGGCTGTCACCCCGGCACTGTGGTGGCACATCACTGCTCTCTGGCATGTCCCCCTCCATGTCCCCTCCTCCAGCAGGTCCCTGGGGACACCCTCTCCTCCCGAGCCCCCCACCCCGGCCCAGCGCAGGCAGGGCGGGAGGCAGAGGGTGGTACAGGGCTGGCCTGTGGCCTCACCCGTGGGGTGGCACGGTGGGGACTGCCCCCCCCTCCCACGGGACACTGTCCCACTGCCACGAGGCCACCAGATCCCTGAAGCCACCATGTCCCCAGCAGGCAGGGAGTGATGCTGCACCCGGCTCTGCCCCGCACCTGGGGCAAGCCTTAAAATTAAAAAATAACAAATAGAGTGGATGGGGGGGAAGGGGGGAGCCCACCATGCCACCGCGCTGGGCCACCCGGCGAGGGGACAGCCGGCTGCTATCTGCTGCTCTCCTGGCGCTGCTGCAGCAGCTGGATGACCTCAGCGATGCCCTCCTCGGGGACCTGCCGGGGAGGGGACAGGGACAGAGGGGGTGTCAACCCTAAGGGGTCACCCCCACGGCGGCGGGGAAGGGCAGGGGCTCACCAAGGCATGATCGAAGTTGAAGGTGCTGATGTAATATGCCGATATGTCAGCGGCGGCCAGCGGCTCAGCAATCTGCGCCACGATGCCACACTCATCTGGGGAAGGAAAGGGACCCTGGGGTGAGCGGTGGCCCAGCCATGGGGTCACACAAGGAGAGCATCACCCCAAAGCACCCCCTGCATAGGGGGAGGATGGGTGGTGGTGGCACGGGCTGAGGCGGGGGGACATGGCCACCACAGCCACACTCACCGAAGCCGAGGGGCTGCCCGCCGATCCGCACCATCCGCCACAGCTCCCCTGTCGAGCTGGTCAGCAGCAGATCACTGGGGAACCTGAGAAAGGGGGGCACCTGAGTGTAACACACACCCCCCAGCCCCAGGGACAGAGAGCCCCAGGGACGGCACCTACCGCTTCTGGGTTTCGGCGTCCATCACAATGGAGATGTAGCCCTCGATGAGGGAGAAGGCAAAGAAGGTGATGGAGTCAAGGTCCTGGCTGCTGGCGCCAGCCTCCCTTGGGGGGCTGCAGAGTGGAGTAGGGAGGAAAGAGCCACAGGGTGAAGTCATGACCCCCGAAACTGGGAGGAGAAGGGCTTGGTGGAGGCACTGGGTGTCTTAGAGCACCGTGTTGGGAAGCTGCACGGTGAGGGAGGAGTGGCTACAGGAGGGGGTGCTACCTGCAGCTCACACAGTTGCCGGGCTGGGGGGCAGCGGGTGCCAGCCGCAGGCAGGACAGGGGTGACACTGGGTTGTGGGGGATTCCCAAAATGCCGTGGTGCCTCTAGAGCAGGAGGGTCCCACCAGAAGCGACCCCATCCTGGGAGACACGGGAGGTTCCAGCCAGGAGCATCCCCTCACCCCAGCACCATTCCCAATGGCCTGTTGCAACCCACTCCTCTCTTTTTTGCAACTCCCCTCCCTGGGCTTTGCTGCAATTGGGGGCTCGTTCCCCCAGCCACTTCGGGGGTCCCATCTCCCACGGTGGCAGTGGGACCCCCAGCACCCACATAGCTGCAGCCTCCCAGCATGCTTGGGAGAGCAAAACCAGTTTGCAAAACAGACCCAGAGCCTGAAAAGCCACTGGGAGCAAGGGCAGGGACATGTCACCTCAGTTCAGGTGGCATCATGCGAGGGGCCACCACTGTGTCCCCATCCCCGGACCCACCTGTGGGAGTAGAAGAGGACGTCGATGAGCATGGTGGCAATGGCAGGCAGCGTGTCGGGGGCCACAGTCAGGACGCAGAAGCGGGTCTGGGGGCTCTGCACGGGGTGCAGCGTGGGGCTAGCGGCTGGCAGGGGGAGAGCCGACCGTCAGCCTTGGGGACAGCTTGGGGACAGTACCGCAGTGCCACCCCGTGGCCACCGTGGCCACAGCCCGGCATCCCTCAGGGCACAGAGGGGTGACCCTAGGTGTCCCCCCAAGGATGCGGGGACTGCCGGTGGGAGCTGGAGCATCTCGGCAGGGATGGGGCAGCCTTGGGGACAGCGTGGCCCTGGGGGACATGGGACCTGGCATCACTCACCCGGCTTGGGCTTGAGGAAGCCGTTGCTCACATCGTCGCAGGTGACAGGGACGCACTCGCCGCCCTCCTCCTTGTAGATGTCGAACTCCCCCGCCAGCGTGTGGATCACCACAGGCAGGTCCCGCTCCCGCACCTGGCCAGGGGTGCAGGATCAGGCCCGGCACTGCCACCCCTCCCCACAGCCCCCCCACTGCCGGACAGGGACAGCGGGGTCCCCACCCAGCTCCGCTGGAGCCAACACCCCGGCAGGACACAGCACCAGCATCCCTGTCCCCGTCCTCGCCCCGCACTCACCAGGATGAAGTCAGTCTGGTAGGTGGAGAGCATCAGCACCGAGACGTGGTGCTCGGCCAGCGGCGCGATGACCGACCTGGCGATCTTGGTGACACCGGTGGCCTGGCAGCCGGAGGGCGCTCGCCCGTTGGAGACAACGCTGAGCACCAGCCACGTCGAATCTGCCACCTGCATGAACTCGGAGGGTGGCAGCTCTGCGAAGGACAAGTAGAAACTGGGGCACGAGGCTCCCGGGGCTCCATGCAGCCCAATGGCATCTGCTGCCCCACGGCCTGTCCGTGCCGCAGAGCTCGCCCCGGCTGAGGCCCCCCACGTCACCCCATCCCTTGGGAGATGAGCTGGCCTGGCAGAACCAGGACAGGATCAGCCCCACGCTTGGGGCTGGAGACGCTGGTTTGGGGGCACAGACCAGCCCCGTCCACAAGCGATACGAGCCAGACAGGGCTCAGCTGCTCCATGTGCTGAGACAGCATCTGAATTCGGCCACAGGGATGAGTGGGGCCGAGGCTATAACCCCCCAAACCCGGTGTGTGCCTCTCCTCCCCACACCAGCACCCTGGGCTGGGTGTGAGGGGGGTGTCAGGGTGTGCTGCACCCCAAAACCAGTACTGCCACGCCCCTGGGGATGTCCAGCTCATCCCTTGCTCCCCAAGAGCCCCCAGCCCAACATCCAGCACCAGGGATGCTTGGGGGGACACGGGGCACCAGAGGGGATGAGGGAAGGAAGGGTCCCCCCACCATCCCAGGGGTGCCAGCACCTCGTGCCAGCCCAGCGGGGAGGGGCCAAGCCCAGGCTGGCTGGGGGCCAGGGCTGCCTCCCAAAAAGCTGCTTTTGTTGGCAGGGAGGGCTCATGCTGGCTGGTTCCTTCCTGCCCCAGGATGGGGGTGGGGGGGATGGGGACTGCGCTTGTGTCCCCCCACCGCACCCACCCTCCCGCTCAGGAGAGCGGCTGGCGCTGCCGGGGTGCCCCAGGACTCATCTAGCAAAGGTGGGGGGCAACACCCACTGGAGAGCCAGCCCTTCGGTGGGCACCCGGTGTCCCGGCCCAGCTCAGACAGCAAACTCATCACACCAGTGGCAGAGGGGAGGTCGCTGCAGGGAGGGGTCTGGCATCCATGGGGGGGGACCCCGGCACAGGACAGGCTC
>NW_020799121.1:1356364-1366987 GCF_003259725.1 Athene cunicularia | reverse complement strand
AGCCCCAGTGGGGGATTGACCGAAACCGGGGCAGCGGCCCCAAAGACGGTTTGCAGGGGCCGGGGGGAGCCCCAGCAACGTGCCCTGCGGCCACCCCACACCCTCCCGGGACAAGGGGGTTTAGGAGGCAGGAATGGAGGTTTGGGCAGAATTCCTGCCTGCGGGAAGCACAGGGAGGGGGCACCATTTTGTGGGTGGAAAGCTGAGCTCTGGGGTGTCACAGGATGAATTAGGGGTCTCCTGGCTCCGTTCGGCCCCAGGAGTGGTGATGGTGGGAGAGGGGACAGGTCTGGGTGCTGGTGCTCACGCCGGGGCAGCCCCCCCCGAGGAACCCCCCCAGGGCCTGGCAGCCACTTGTGGCTGCTGTCACAAGTTGTGGCAGGTCTCAGCGTCCTCCCATTTGCACTTCAAGAAGGGGCACCCCAGGGCTGGGTGAGACAGCGAGGCCGGGCCGGGGCTTGGCCACTCGGGGTGGCTCTGGAGGGGCAGTGACAGAGGGTGATGGCAGCAGGTCTCTCCCCAGCACCTGCCCCCCAGGGCTGCAGCCCCAAGGGGAGAGGGGGTGCTGCCCAGGGCACTTCCCCACAGCTGGCACTGATTCAGCACGGGGTGGGAGGTGACACCCCTCATCCCGTGCCCCCCTTTTAGCCCGCAGCAAAGGAGGGCAAAGGGAAGACAGCGGGAGCCGCAGGCGGTGCGCCTTTACACAATCCTGCTTTATTTTACCCCTTTGTACAAAACCATTTTTCCCCGCTTTATTTTACAAAGCCACCCCCGGCCCTTGGGGAGGGCAGAGGGGAAGAGAGGGGACCCCACAACGGAGGAGCACCCAGCCACTCACCCGTCCCATCTCACCTCCGCCGGGCTGCAGGGGTGGGGAGAACCCTAGCAGGGTGAACGCTCCCCCTGAGCCATGGGGAGCCCAGAGATAGGGCCAGGGGGGGGCTTTAGCCCCACAGTCAGGCATCAAATCCCACTGCCTCCAGCACATCCTGCCTGCAGCTCACAACCTCGGTCCCTGTCCTGCAACGGTTACTGCCACGGAGGAATAATAAATAGGCTCAGTGAGTAGGTAAATTTGGTACTACATATAGGGCTACAGCTTGATATATCCTCACTAGATAAAGAGGAGGGGGGCAAGGGGTCCCCCTGGCTCCTCACGTACCCCCAGCCCCCCTGCGCCAGGCACAAGTGCTCAGGAACTGGGTCTGGGTCTGCCCAGCTGGCACAGGGTGGGCAGGAGGGTGGGGGCTGCAGGAGGGACCCTGGGGGCAGCGGGTCAAGGGGCTCTGGGACAGGGACAAGGGCCCAAGGGGGCAGCCCAGCCCCCCCAGCCATCGGGAGGGAGCTCAGGTGGCTCAGCCACCCCCTGCCAGGGCTCCCACCGCTCATGGTGCCAGCACCCTGCCGGGGTGGGCACCCAGCACAGACTGGAGGTGTCCCCCCCTTCGGTCACCACACCTGGCCAAGCTCCCAGGAATGCCCCCCTGGCTCCGAGCACCCCCTGAGCGAACATCCCCGCACATGGGGAGAGGGGTGTCCCTGCAAAGCCATGCCAGCCTGCCTGTCCCCACCCCTCTAGCTCAGAGCCCCCAGTGCCAGGCGCCACCGGTCCCCGCATAGCCCCCGCCAGTGTCCTTGAGCCCGGGTCCGTGCGCAGCCCAGCTGAGCCCGGCTGCCCGGGGTGCAGACCCAGCGCCGCGCCGGCCCTACAAATACGTGTCCTCGCTCTCCCGGGAGCTCAGGCTCTCCTTGGACTGGTGGTGGGGGGAGACTTGGGGGTGCAGCAGCTCCCGGGCCGAGCCGGGCGCCCCATTACCCTCAGCCCCGGGGCCGTTGGCGGGGCTGGCCGGGCCCTTTTCTCGGCTCTTCTCCTTGCTCTTGCGGGCCTTGGGCACGGGAGCGGGCCCAGGGGGAACAATGATGGAGGGGACAGGCTCCAGCGCTTTGAGGGTGGGGGGCTCGGCCTCGCTGATGGCCTTGGCCCCGTGCAGGCGCGGGGGGGACTTGCACTGCAGTTCCCCATGCGTCTCCCGCCACTTCTTCAGCTGGATCAGGTGCTCCCGCTCGATCTGACGTTCCGTCACTGGCAGCTCGATGACCTGCAGGGACAGACTCATGCCATCAGGGCAGCGTGTGGGACACCCCACAGGGCAGAAACAACCCCAAATCTGAGCATTTTGGGCACTGCCCCCAGTGCCATGCCAGCTCTGCCCAGCCAGGGGCAGCCCAGCCCACCAGTGGAGCCAACTGGGCAGCACTGGTCTCCCAGACTCTTCCCCAGCACCTTACCTCCTGCACCAGGAAGGTCTCCTGCATGATCTTGGGGCTGAGGGCTCTCAGCCTCTCCATGGTCTCGTACTGGCCCTGGCAGGATTTGAGCTTGTCCGAGGAGCCCAGAGTGTGTTTGAGCAGCACAAGGCCCACCCGGAAGATGATCTTCACCCCTGCAAGGGAAGAAGTGAGGCAGCGAGTGCCCAGTGGGACAGGGTGACACTGCCACTATGTCCCTCAGATGCTGTGAGGCACCAGGTCCCAGTCCCACTAGCAGTCAGGACACACACGAGGGTGCATTTGGGATCCATGTCCCCCTAACTCCCAGGAAAGGAGCCCAGTCTCCACCCCAGGCACACGGCTGCCCCAAACCTGCCCTACGATGGGTCCTACAATGGGTCCCATGTGCCAGGCACAGGCGAGCAGCCATGGCAGCACTCCTGCTGCAGCCCCAAGTGCTGTCCACATGCCAAGAGGAGGATGAGGATGGTGGGGAGCTTCTACCTTCACAGAAGAACATGTCCCAGACACGCAGGACGGAGCTCCAGGGCAGCGTGCGGGAGAAGGCGCACATGAACCACTCCGTCATGTAGAGGATGGGATCGATCTTCTGCTTGCTCAGGTGCTTGTAGGCCACGGGCGAGACCTTGTGCAGCAGCGAGAAGAGGATCTGCCCATCCAGCTGAATGGCCTCCTGCAGGGAGGGCATCGAGCCCCAGGGAGCCCCTTAGCACCAGCCCAGCCCTGGGATCAGCTCCCCAGTGCCCAGCCCCAGCCGAGGAGCTAGACCCAGACCCAGGCCTGGCTATGGGAGCAGAGCTGTGCCCATGGACACCAGCAGCAAAGCTACGCTGAGCCCCCCATCCCTGATTGCAGGATGCTCCTGGGGACCACTGCACAACATGGAGACTGTGGGAGCACCCAGGATCTCCCCAAGCTCCCTTTTCTCTCTGGGGTGAGGAGCTGGGGGAGCTTTCGGCCTGGAGACATCTCAGATCCCTGGCACCACCGAAGGCACTGCCAGTCCTTCACTCACCAGCTTCTCGCTGTAGTAGCCAGGGAGGTACTTCTCACAGATCTGCACCAGGCACCAGAACGCTTGCTGCAAGCCAAGGGACAGCGGGTGAGCGCCCAGGTGTCCATGGGGGACGTCCCTGCGGCTCCCCCCGCTCCCAGAGACCTCAGGAATGGGCAGGAGGAGGCAGAGCGTGACTGGGATGAAGGGCACCTCCCTGCACCAGCTGAGCTTTGGGGTGAAGGGGTGCTGTGAGCCAAACACCCTGCTTGCCAGCATCGCCCCGAGGTGACCCACACAGTCCCAGCTCTCTGGTCACCGGGTCTCTGCCCTCCCGGCCGCGTGCTCGTACCTCAGCCGGCATGTGCATGAGCAGGACAGCGGCGATGGGGGCCTGGGCCTGGCAGTAGCCCTCCTCTGGGCGGTACAGCGTGTACGCCTTCAGCACCCGAAACAGGTCCTGCTGCCTGCGGAGACAGCCCGGGGAGGGAGAGGTGAAGAGAGGGCATGGACGTGGCCCAGCAGCACCCCCAAAGGATCCCAGTAAGCATAATCAGCACTGGGCATTGCATGGTGATCCAGCACCACAGGCTGGCCACCAGCCACTACTCTTCCCCCATGAGCCTGGGTCAATCCCTGGCTGGGATCCCTCTTCCACACAAACCCAGGGCTGTAGGACATGATAACCACAGCTCTGCTCTGGGAAGTTCTGCCCACAGAGGCCCCATTCTGCCCAGATCTGAGATGCAAGGCAGGGAGACAACTATCTGCCAGGGATGCTGGCTCAGGGTGAGCTGTGGCCGGGAAGGGACCCAGCTGGAAGCACAGGAACGCAGACGCTCCCTGACACATGGGGAATGGCATTTCCCTAGCGAAACAGAGACCACAGCCAGCTGCCTCCTCCCTCTGCCCTCCTGCCGTGGCAATTCCCACCCTGCTGGGTGTTGGAGCTGGGGCTGAGGGCTATGACCCATGTACTGGGTCTATGACCCTGGGAGAGCCATCCTGTTTTCGACCCATGCCTGGACACCCTGTGAGCCAGGGGGTGTAAAGACTGCAGGGGGACACCGCAGCTCTGTGAAGTGGGATAGACAGTGCCCCACACAGTGCTGGTCCAGCCCAGCAGCTGCTGAGGACTAGACGCACAGTAGCTCCCACTCACCCGTGGCCTCCACGTGAGACAAACATCTCGTGGAATGGAAACTGCCGATGGAGATCCCGCTCGATCACATCCAGCCATTTCGGGTCGCCTGGGAGGAGATCCAGTTCCTGGGGAGGAGAGGGTTGAGGTGAGCAACACCCCACGGCAGCACTGTGCCAGCCCCACTACGGTACATGGTCCCAACCTGGCTCTGCCCCAAACATGAACCCCATCAGGTCAGAGGTCAGCCCACTCTGGCTGGGATGCCAGTAGCCCCCCTGCCCCACGCCCAGCAGGAACAAGCAGCATCTGGGATCCCAACAGACACCCCAGCCCTGGAGGGAGCAGCAGCCATCCCAGCACTGCCCCTTCCACCAGCACACCCTCTCCAGCAGTGCAGGAAGGTCCCTGGCAGCACTCACATCAAACTTGCCAATGTTCTGCTCCAACTTGACCTTGCTCCCGGAGAGGTACTGCCAGGCACGGCCCCGCAGTGAGGGCGGGATCCCCTTCTGGCACCGCAGCCGGATCTGTGGGGAAGAGACACAGCAGTCATGAGAAAAATCAGGGAGCAGTGGGGAGCAGAGAGGCCCCTGGGGCAAGACAGGAGCCAGGCCTAGCACTGCAGCTGCAGGCTGGTCCCCTGCTGCCTCGCTGTGCAAGGGGATGTGTCCCCACAGCCCTGGGGACAGGGTGCCCAGCCACGTGTCTCAGGACAGCCCCTGGCATTGTACAGACCAATGGAGACCTGCAGTCAGAGATCCTGCTCACCCCCTTCTCCCCAGCACCGCACTAACACGCCAGCTCGGATGGCAGCCGGTGCTGCACCAGCACGAGGGAGCTGCAACGGCTGCCAGGAGCCTGGCCGAGGCTTTGTGGCTTGTAAACAGCTCCAAACAAGCCCAGCTCTGCCTGAAAGCAGGATCCTGCTGGGAACTGGAAAATCAAATGCTGGAGCTAAGGTGGGGAACAGGTGGCTCCCTCCTCACCCCAGCATGGTCCATGGGAAGCACTGGGGAGGGCTCTGCACCCCCAGCCCAGCCCTCCTGCTCACCCACGGGGCCATGGAGAGCAGGAAGATGCACCCTGTCAAACACCTCAGCCTTTCTGCCTGTTTGCCCTGGGCAGGCCTGGGCCCAGCTCCACGCATGGCTGGCTCCCAAGGCCAGCTCCATGCCCAGTTGGCCCCTGGTTTCCTTGGCACAGGCCACCAGCCAGGACCAAAGTCCAGTCGAGGCAGTGTTGGTACCTACCCCACGGTGGGAAGTCAAGCCAGCTTAACCCTGCCACTGCCAGCACCCCAGCAGGGACTAAAACCACACATTCCACTCCAACTCTGAAGGAAGCAGCAGCACCATCTCTTCACGGTTCTTGGCCAGGACGTGCAGCAAGATGGGGCCCACGAGACCAGTGCTTTCAGCACAGTTACCCAGCATAAAGCCCTGAGTGGGGACTTAGGTGGCACATGCCAAGTGCCAGAGACATGCCAGGGCTCTGTGAGCCACAGCCAACAGCTCCTGAAGCCTCTCCTGCCTACCTAGAGCTCCTTTTCCCCATTTGCTGGTGTGGCTCAGGAGCAGGCGGCTGTGCTTCCAAGCAGCCCAGCATGGTGGTAATGCCCCATCCCCGGGAGGGTTTGCTGCTCCCTTGCTGCAGTGCTGCTTGTTTACCCAGGCAGTCCTGAGCCCCACAGCGACTTTGTGCTTGCAGGAAATGGAGCGGGCGATGCCCAGGGCGGCTGCGGGCAGCTCTGCCACTGCGGACGGCTCCCGTTTTGAGCCGGCTCCCCTTCCTGCTGGCTAAACTGCCAGGAAGGAAGCTGCTTTGCTGGGTTCAGCAGCCCCTCCAGCTGGCCAGGCTCAAGGCAGCCAGGGCCAAGCAGCTGAGCATCTCATTCCCTTGGCTCCATACCCGGTCCTGCCACTGCCCCTGCACTGGGGGTATCCAGCCCCCAGGATCACCCTGCGCCCTTCCAGGGGACCAGGAGCACATCTGGGCTGAGGAGTGCTGCCCATCCCCAGAGCGTGGTGGGAGCTCCCCACGCATCTGCCCTCCTTCAGTCTGAGTGGAAAGGGCAAGGACTGGCGCACAGCACTGGCACAGCTCAGCACCACGAAGGACGCGGGGTCACAGCTCTGCTGGGATCCGGGCCAGGCAGGCGAGGAGGAAGCATTTTGGGATGCTGTAGTGATGCAGGTGTGAGTGAGCCCGGCAGGAGCTGGCCCAAGAGATCCCCGGGACATCAGCCAACCCCAGTGAGGCAGCCAGAAAAGTACCGGGGTTTTTCAGAGGCACAGGGAGCTCCTCCAAAGGAGCAGGGCCCAAGCCACGTGGCATGGCCCTGTACCAAAGCAGCCAGGCTCCTGCTGGATGGTCGACAGCATCCAAGGCCAGGCCTGGCACCCTTCCCCAAGCAGCCCCAGGGCTCCAGGCATGGAGCAGCTCTCCAGAGCAGACCTCAGAGGCTCTGGGCATGGATTTTTGCTGCAGGACAGACTATACAGCACATCAGCCCCACAGAGACCCCCAGGAGCTCAGCCCAAGCACAAGGGAGCTCCTCTGCCAGACATGCAGCTGCCAGAGCATTCACCCGAGCCCGGAGACCACGCTGTGGCACGGCCGGGGAGCAGCGGAAACTGCCTGCAGAACAAAGCGCCCGCCTGCCATGTCCCAAAAAGCTCTCCCAGATCCTTTGTGAGTGGCCAAGAAACAGATGAGGGATTCCCGCGTCGTTCACCAGGCATCGAGTGGGGACGGCGCTCTGGGAGCACAGCACACAGAGTGGTGCCAGGAGGCTCTGCCAGTAACAAGGAGGAGGAGGAGGGAGGAGGAGGAGGCCCTTTGGCCACTCTCAGGCACCGCTGGCCCATGCCAGCATCCTCACCGCTTCCAGCAGACACACAGCAGCATCCCAGGACTTGCTGCATCCCATCCCTGCCTTGTTCACAGGCTCAAGAGGTCGGGGAGTACCAACAGACCGAGCCACAAAGCCACCCAGAACACACCACCACGAGCCTCCTGGGGACCCCGGCTTGCAGACCGGCGTCACACACATCAGGCTCAAACATTTCCTACTCAGAGCTTTTTTTGGTCTACAAGATGCTCAGAACAGAAGTTTCCATGACCGAACAATTCCCATGGCTGCCTGCAGGCAGCCAAAGAAGCCCTAGGAAGGCTCCAGCTCAGTGGGGAGCAGATGGGGGCAGGAGCAGGCCGGCTCCGGACCACAGGCTCAGCCCTCCCAGGCTCCAGCTTCCCTCCCACCATGATAAACGTCACGGGGAGGGAACAGCCCAGTCAAGACAACAGCATCAACCAAAGGCAACCAAGTCTGTCTGGGGGGACATAGTGACACACAGGCTGCCCCAAAGCCTCAAGGGGACATGGCTGCACCCGGCTGTTCCTCCCTGCTGCCTCCTCTCGCCTGCACAGCTGTCCGGGGGCAGCCCCAGGGGACAAGACTGTCACTTACCTTCTTGTGTTTTTTGGCCATCCACTTGTCCCAGTTGTTGAGCATATCCAGCCATTTGGACTCCCGCTGGCGCAGCACCTCCAAGGGCACCTCCTCCAGCCTGCGGGATGGGAAGAAGAGGCTGGTCAGTGTAGTGCCGAGCTCTCCCTGCAGCGCAGAGCCCCCTCCCTGTCCTCTCCAGCACCCTGGGTGCCCCCCACAGCCCCCTCTGCAGGTGCAGAGCCCGGCTGGGACACGCTTGAGAGTGCCGGTGTTTCAGCAGCTGCTCGGCGCTGCCGGAAGCGCTCACCACCCATGAAATCACCACACCAGCACAGCCCCAACTCCCCACAAGTTCAAAATCTCTCAGGAGCAGCCTGCACTGCACACACCATGTGTCTGAGCATCCCTGGGGACCTGTGCCCAGAGAGAAGGGCACACCAGGAAGGTGAGGAACTGGGGAGCGCAGCCAGAGCCATTAGCTGAGCTGAGCAAGGTCTGGTTCCCCCCGCAGAGGCTGACTGCAGACGGAGAAAGCCGGGGCCATAAGCATCATGTCATCTGCACGGCCCCAGCCATGCTTGCGCCCTGAAAGCTTGGAACTGCTCCAGGCCTGGCACCGAGCCCAGGCCGAGGGTCCCCCAGGAGGGAGGGAGGGGAATGTTTTCCAGCAACGGCCCAGCCTAGCCGGGGAATCCGATTTAACCCTACTGAGGCAGGCAGGGATGCTGCCACGACATCAAAGCTGGCAAGGGGGAAGCCATCACTGTGGCCTTGAACACCCCCCGCTATGCACCCTCTGCAAGGTGACAGGGGACAAACAGCTCAGCCAGGCCCTGGGCACGGACATCCCAGGGAGAGCAGAAGCTCCTTCAAGCCACCACTGAAGAAGGGCCAGCTTCAGCCAGACTCAATGCCTTCCTGGGTTCGGCTCCACACTGCCCTGTGGCCATGCCAATCTCAGGAGGGGCCGGATTCTTTTTGAGGCCCCGAGCATCTTCCAGGGAGGTGCAAGCACCCAGCCCTACTTCAGCACACACAGGCCCTGCCTCATCCTGGACCTCTCTGCATTAGGAGCCAGAAAGTGAGCGGCATGAAGAGCCCAGGGCCACATCCAGCTGGCAGCACTGCCCTGCTCCCTGCCCAGCCCTTCCCTGCCGGGTCCCACCCACCGCAGCAGGTCAGATGGGGCCAAGCAGGATTGTTTCAGAGAGCAAACCCGCTCTGAAGGGATCCACGTTGCTCAGGGCAGCCACCCCACCCTCCTCAGCACGGGCTGGGCATGGCCAGCAGCTCCCTGGCCAGCAGCGCAGGCCGGCACGGGGATGGAGAGTGCACTGGCCCCGAGCCGGGGAGCCTGGGCTGCCGGAGGAGCTGGGGCTCTCTGAGGCGTGGGAAGCTCGGGAGCGCTGGACGCTGGATACAAGAGCTGGCTGCGGGCCTGCTGGAGCCTGGCCAGCCCAGACTGGAAGCTGTTACCAGCTGATGGCTGCTTGGCAGCGGGCACAGAGCAAGGACTGGAGACATTTCAGATGGCCAAGAAGGGGAGGATGGGGTGGCAGCACCCCAAGAGGGAGGTGGTGAGATACCCTATGCAGGGAAGGCAATCCTTCACACCCAGTGTGGGTGACAACCCCACAGCTCAGCCCTTCACAGTACCCCCAAACCCTCCACAGATGCTGGGACACTATTTGCCCTCCCTGCACTTCCCCAAAACCCTTCCAGCTAGAGGGACACCAGCCATGGAGGCAGGCAATGCACTCCTGTTTATCCACTCCCAGGCAGACAAAGAACAGATAAAAGCCTCGAAGAAGGGCAGGATTTAGCCCCAGCATATCTGCAGGCACGGGAGGAAGGCTCTGACCCCAGCAACTGCAGCCACCACACTGCTGGCACCCCCAGGAGCAGCCACTCGCCTCCAGCACCCTGAGCTTTGGGCAGGGGAGCTGCTGCCTGCTGAACCCCAGGGACAGGGACGTCCACCCCAAGCACCCAGGGACAGGCAGCCAGGACAGCCAAAATGTCCCCAAAATGCAGTGTGTGGCCGGGACGGGTGCAGCACCCTGGGCAGGAGAGGCCAGCACGCTCCTACGGTGCTGTGAGCCCAGAGGGCAGGGACGAGGTTTATCACCCAGAGAGATGCACCTTGCCCAGGACCAGCAGCCAAACCTCTGCTGCCTCCTCTCCCCGCACACCGGCCAAGTGACATCCACAGGCTTATGAGAGGCGGACGCTTTGCTCCTCGTAGGTGGGGAAACCGAGGCACGGGGTCCAACTGACACCAGAGCACGCAGGTAGGCAAACCTCAGGGGAGCGATGTCCCATCTGGAGAGGAGGGGCTGCCACGCGCCGTCCCGCTGCAAGCCCCCGTTTCTCCGGGCGTTCCCGCAAAGCCACGGCCAGGAAGGCAAACACCAGCCACGCTGCCGAACCAGCTCGGAGCACATTCCTGGGTGCTGGCACCGCCCCGGGGCCCTGTCACGGGCTGATTTTTTCGGCTGCCCCGCTTCCTCCGAGGGCTTCCTCCGCAGATGGAGGCCGGCCAGCGCCTCCTTGCCACGGCGCCTTGGCCGGTGGTTACCGATACCGGTTTCCGCGGCAGGATGCCGAACAACGGCCCGGCCTCCCCCATTTGACGGCGGCCAAAAATACGCCGGAATCCAGCGCTTGGAGCAGAAGAGGCCTGGAGGTAACCAGACACTGACCTCGGCGAGGAGGCCTCGGCGCTGCTGGCAGCTCCCT
>NW_020799121.1:1329613-1356314 GCF_003259725.1 Athene cunicularia | reverse complement strand
AGGGGGGGACCGCTGGCCACCTGGGCTGGGCCAGCGCCAGGCACCTTCCCTACAGCAACAGGGCTTCCTCCCACCCACCATGGGGATGTGGGCTCTTCCCTCCTGCTTCAGCTCTCTCCCCTAAACACAGAAAAAGGTAAACAGGATGTTCCTGTAATGCCACTAAAAAAAAAAAAAATCCATGGTTTTGGATTATCCCAAAAGGAAAGAGGTACCCAAATCACAGACACCCACCTCTTACTCAGCACCTAATTCTGTCAATTAACTTTGCTCTGTTATGTTTCTATCAAACTACAGCACAGCTCTGACTGAAGGCACAGAAATAATCTGTTTTCCAGACCCATCTGCTCTCCAGAACCGAGATGCCAGCTGCATGATACAAAGCATAAAACACCTTTTCCAGTAAAATTCTCACTAAGTTCAAAGTAGTCTGTCTGCCCCCATACACAGACATAAGCATTCATATATACATGCTTTACATTCAGTAATAACTGCATAGCACCAGGGAAATTTTAACAAAACCCTTTTCTTGTAGGCTTTCCTGGAAAATAAAAGTATTTCCTATAGTAAACCACCTAATTACAAGACCCTAATGTATTTGCCCGCAACCCATCTGAGCGTGCTGAAGCCAAGCACATCTCCATCTAATAAAACCTACAACCCAAGGAACGAGCTGCGACAGACAGAATCCCACACTAAGATGCATTTATTAAAACAAATCACAGGCTGTACAGAAGCACAAGTCGTTCAGCGTGCACAGACCCAGATCTCCTTTATCGCAGGCAACAGCCACGTACACTCATGCTGAGGGAGGATAAATTTCCAAGTCAGGGTCAGTGCAAGAGGCTCTTGCAGAGAAATCTGAGACAGAGAAAGAACAAGGGGCTTAGTAAGTATGTTGAAAAGGAAGAAGTTTTCGATTAGAAAAAGGTTAAATGAAGCAGCGAGCACTGTAGTCAGCTGGATGATGTTCTTGGTCAGTGTAAATCCCTCAAAGGTGGATCTAGACTAAGCTGGGCATGACCTCAATGTTGCTTCATGAGGGAATTCAACAGAGCCAGCACTCGGCGAAGCATCGATCACTAACAGGCTGCTGCAGTTACAGACTAGGTCACTACACTACAGATTTCAGGGCTCTAACAACTTCCCCTCTCATCAGAACATGAGTTTCATAGTCTCTCTTTTCAAACTAGAGCTGGCAGGCAGTCACAGTAGACCCTAAAAGGCTGGGAGGATTCAAAGGGTTGAGGTTACACAAGTAGCAACACAGCCATGTTGCCGTCTCTGGGCTCCATGGCTCCTATTTCTTTCTGCCTCCTCTTTCTTTGAGTGCCAGGTGAATCAGAGAGCCACTTGTCATGTTGTAATAAGCCAGGGAGTTTGAATCCTTGATGAAGATACCCTGAGGAGAGGAGAAAATAAAAACAGTCACAGCAGAAATCTTAATGCTCCCTTCCCACAAAGCCCCACACAGATGAAGCCCTCCTGGCTTTGAAAAACCTTGGAGAGTTCCCAATGTCTCGGAAGATGAGCACCAGAGGAAGTGGGTAAAATGGGAATGATGCAAGAGTACAAATGGACAATAGACACTATATACCTCTAACAAACATATAAAGATGGTCACCACAACAAGTGAAGTTATTTAGGCTCCACTTCCCTCCACACCCCTCCTTTTTTCCTTAAAAAAAATAAGCTTCCTTTCTTGCTAAGGGTTAACGCAGTATCTGCCCACAGATGAACTCCTGAGGAGATAAGTGCACAAAGTTCACTGCTTAGACAGCAGGTTGTGCCTGTGCATATGCACGACTGGAACCAAGTTATTAAAAAGGAACAGCGCCTTTCTAACAGCTCCAGGCTCCAGAGGAAGAGAGAGAGAGATCTCTTCCCTTTTGGGTTTTTTTTGAGAAATTCTTTTCAGAGCTGCCAGGGTTTCAGGGCACTCTCGCCCACCTTCCAGAGCACACACGACAGATCAGTGGGAGCAGAGTGCTGCATTTAAATGTCAAAACCCCCCAATAAAATAACTGGCAGATTTCAGGGAAAGCCATCAAGCTCGGAGGACTCATCTGCAGCAGTGATGATGTGAAGATCCACTGATGCCACCTATTAAAGGCCTGCCCTGCTGTAACAGCGTGCAGTTCTGTAACCAGGCGTGCTATACAGACAGGAAAAACATTGCCTCTGCTCCTCCCATCTCAGGAGGTACATTACAACTTTTTCTTGTAAAAAGTCAGTTCATGTGTGAGAAAGCACTGAAGTAACAAACAGCATCAGAAGGGCTTATACCCACCTCGTACTGCAGCTTCTGCTTCCCAGCTGGCATCCCTGTGGCCTCGTGGATCTTAACCTTTATAACAGACACCTAGGAAGAAACAAAAAGCTTGCTCAGGCTTTTTTCCCCCCAACTGTAGGGACAGGCAGCACTGCTCCGCCAGCCATACAAACCCTGCTGGCATGGGGAACAGCCAGAGCCTTACAGCTCCTGCCATGCAGGTCAACTGCTGTTCCCAAAGCAAAGAAACTCAGCAGCACAACAAGAAGGGGTAGAGGCCAGGTTAATAAGCTACATGCCTGGTCTGAGAGCGGCAGGGTGAACACCAACACTTGGCCATTCAGTTTCCACTCTGTCTTGTCCTGCATGTTGGGAACCTGGACTTTGACTGTGACTGGACCCTAGAGGAAACAAAGATAACATCTCTTTCAGGCAAGGAAGCTCAGGAGTATGATAGAAGAGCAACAGACAAATTATTTATAGACACACAGCAGCAGACAAATTAATTATTTCCAAAACTAGCCACATATCTCAACTTCTCAGGGAACACACAGAAACATATTTGCCTCAACACTGAGAAAGTTACTTCACTGCTACCAAAATAAAACATGTAGTTGGTTTTCTCTCATTAGCCCCTCCGTCTGTGTGCCATTTACCAAGCATCACATGCACTCACAGTCTTACAGAGTGAACGTATGAAGCATTAAACAAAGACTGCACAACTCCTCTGTGCAGATGTCCAGAGAAACCATACATCTTAAAGCACTTAAAAGTCAATCCACAATGATGGCACTCCTCAGGAAGGAGTTCAGTCTAACATTTAGTTCATGTTGTTATGGGATATACCACATTACCACACTATCATGCTGACACTGATATATTAAATCTCCTTGCATCTCCATCTTAGCAATCCTCTGCTTAAAAGCTTATCAGCAGCATTAGGTCTTCTTTACATTACTATAAGCCTACCTCTCACTGCCCTTAATTACAGTACTATCTTACTACACATCTGTGTGTAGCACTGCATTGCTCTCTCCAGTAAAATACAAAGCAGCTGCTTGCTCAGGAATGATGGTAGGGAGGAGCCATCTCAAAGTTGCTCCCTTGAAGTACATCAGCTGCCCTCTGCGTAGGAACCAGCTTTACATCCCCTTTGGATGGGGGGAGGAGGCTGAACAGCCCAGCGGGGTCGTGACTCTGCGCTTCTCAACAAGCAGTCAGCCCACACACTCACCTTGTTCCTGCGCAGAAACTCCTCCTCTGGAATCAGGCTATCTTCACTCTTCAGTTTCTTTGAGACTGGCTCATCCTCCATCGGTGGCGGTGGGTGAACAGGAGGCATCGGTGCTGGGGAAGGAACCGGAGCCACGGGAGGTGCAGGAACAAATGCTGAAATGGGATGGGTGATATAACACAACCTGTAGTCATCCACTGAGTATACAGCAGCCACTCCCTTAACACAAAATCTTTTAGCAGACCAGTAAAGGCTGAAAATAAATGCCACAATACATGGAGGAAGTTAACACAACCAACAGTAACATTCAAACTTCAAACGTTAGGAGATATATTGGGAAACAGTCCAGGAAAAGACAACAAGCTGCATAAGAGCTTCCTGCAGATCTTGCAAAAATGAAAATGCTCTCAGTTTGGCACACAGCAGTGCCAGCACCTCGATTTAAAAAAGAAAAAAATTGGAAGAATTGTTTTTTGCGTTGTGTCTTTCAACTTAAAAGCACCTCACTCTACAAAGCTGCTATGAGGAAAGGGGCCAGACAACAGCTTTTCCTCCTGCGGCAGCAACAAGCTGTAACACCCAGTGAGGTTCTGGCAATGCCTCTTTACTCTGGTTCCTTTTGGAAAGCAGCGCAGATTTTTAACCTTCACCTGGGCAGGCTCCCAGGGACACAGATAGAAAGTGGGTGAGACAATTCTCTGTATTTCACACTGCAGGAGTCTTGAGCCCAAAAGCAGTACTGCTAGGTAAGTCGCATCAAACACCCCAAAATTCTTACTGATGGGACTTAATGGCATGTAATTGGGATTGTGAACCTTATCAGAGGTGGAAAAGGGCAAAAGAATCAGAGCTCCAGCCCACACTATACAGGAATTAGCTGACAAGTAACCAAAAAAAGCTGAAGTTACTGACCTGTTGGTACTATCATGGGAGGCGGGCGAGGGCTCATGATGGGCGGGGCGGAGGGTGGCATGGGGACGACGTTGATGCGCGGGGTATGTATTATTGGTGGCATGGGGGTGGCTATGACAGATCCTGGGGGCAAACGGACCACGGAAGTCATCGGGGGACGAGGCATGACCGGAACTGCAGAAACAACAGCAGCACGAACGGGAGGGGGCATCTGGAGAGAGAGGGTAATTTTTCTTAGCTGGTACGTGCAGAAATGCTCGGTACTGTTCACAATCCTGATTAGAACAACCAGGGCAATGCACAGAGGGTTTCTGCTGGCCAAAGACTTGCTGGGAAGCTCAGCGAGCCCCCCTTATGGCCAGCCCAAGCTGCCCGTAAACGGGCACAGAAGCCTCCTGAGCAGATTACAGAGTTCTTCCTTCTCTCACCACTCAGGCATCAGACCACAGGCCACATAATCTTAAAGAAGGAGCTATTTCAGAGTCATGTAGCAGAACCCTTGGGGCAAAAACACTGGGCAAGTGAGTCACTTGTGAACGTTTCTTGCCTGCAGCTACTTTTGTTCTGTGTCATGCCTTTTTACACCTAAAAAAATGCCCCCACCCATTCCTTTGTTAGCCACACTCCCTTCCTCAAGATCTCACTGCCCAGGTTCCTCCTCTGCCCAGCTGATTAAGTCTGTTTGGTACCTCTAAGGATGAAGAGCTTCACTTAAATCTTACATTCCATTTTTAACAAGTTCAACAGGGTTCCTCTGATGGTTTAACAGTCATTTGGAAACTTCACTTAAAATCTGTTTCTAAACGAGTGCCCTGCTGCTATAACCCTTGACTTTCATCAGGACTCCCTTCTAATTAACTACAGCCACAGCCATTTGCTTTTGGCAGCTCAAACACTTACTGTGGGTGGACGAGGCACAGATGTGATAGGCTGAGCGCTAGCTGGAGGATTTGATGCTGATGAAGGAGGGGGTGGCTGGGGTATTTCATTGGGTTTACTGGGACCAATCTTCTCCTTGCTGTCATCTTCTGGCACCAGTCCCTTGGCCTTGTGGATAGCTTCAATTTGCTCTTGGAGAGTAATATTGGCCTGAGCAGCCTGTTGTGTGCGGGCCATGCTGCCTGAGTGGCCATCCCAGGTCACCTGAGAGGATAAAATAAATCAGACTAACTGCAGTCTGTCCAGGCTGCAACACAAGCTGCAAATAAATCAAGAGAGCAGCTTTACAGCAAGAACAAAGTTCAATAGAGAGACTCCTGCCTCTCTGAGCATTCATAATACTACAGGAATACGTTAAAAAAAAAATATATCCCACAGCTTCCACTCTACCTTTTCCTCGGGTTTCTGGATTTCTTCTTCACCAATCTTTTTACCAATGGCAGTCTCTTCTACACCAAAGATATCAGTACGGCGCTCTGCCAGCTGCTTCAAGCTGCTTTCAATATCCAAACCTGCCGGCCAGAAGAGAAATTCCTATCTCAAGTAGTATAATCAAAGTCAAACATGATCAAGCTTCTGTTAATCTTTAAATTATTTGGTACCTAATGGCCAAATGCTGTTTTTTTCCGAAAGAGACTGCAACTGATGGCTGATCAGCAGCAGCTAATGCTCTTGCCTTTAATTTACAGAAAGGTTTCAGTGTACTAATGACTGATGTATCCACAAGATCAGTACAATAAGGACACCACACCATACCCTACATTTAAGATGGTCCTTATTGGTGGGATTTGGGGGGAATAAGGGGGTGTGTTAGGAGTTCATCAAAAAAACCCATCTAGCAAGTCTGGTTTGCAAGCTGTGCTCAGGCTGACCTGGGGCATAGACCTCATCATCACTCTGCTTTTCACGTATAGATCGATCACGCTGCTCCAACCATCGAGGATCCAGGAGACCAATTCGCATGTGTTCTTGCATTTTACTGGCAGGAATTTTCTCTCCAGTGATGGGGGAAACAAGATACTCATCTGGAGCTGGGGCGGGTGGTAATGGTTTTGAGGCTAGAAAAACAAAACCGCATTGTTAAAAACACATCAGAGAACGTAGCCTAGAAACAAATGCTTTTGTGACTATTCAGGAAGAAAAAGTTTTTCTTCGTCACCCTGATTTACCTTTGGGATCATAATCTTTCCGCACAATGACCTGATCCGGCGTGGGAGGAAGAGGTGGTGGCATCGGGGTTTCTGGAGGAGGAGGAACCTTCTGACCTTCATCTTCATCATCTGAGCCCTTATTTAGGGAAAAAAATAATTGTAACCAAGTTCCTGTACTCAAATACCAACAAACACAATTTGAGAAAGGCATAAATATTCTGTGCAGTGCTGGAAGAACTGATCATGCAGCTTCAAAGTAACAGGCTCTGGACACCTATGATGCAGCGGTTCCTCTGGATAATCATGATTCAGAAACTCAGTGGAACCAGAAGAGGAAGCGAGTACTCCTCAGCTTCCACATTACCACAGCACAGCAAGCAGGGGCTTACGGTTAACCATGCTCTTGTTCCTTGTTACCAGAAAAACAGCTTACAAAGAGTGGGTAGAGGAAGAGTCTAAAATGAGTCATCTTCCAGTGCTCCAGACTGTGCAGAAGAAAGCCCAAAAGGCTTGATCACAGCAGTATAAAATCCACACCATTAGGTGACAAAATTACTGGATTTCTCTCTTGGAAACTGTGTTGTCATGGCAAACATTAAAAATACCATATTCCAGCAGAAATGGGTTGTTTTGAAATTCCTTCAGAAGGAAATCTCATTTTCTCAAAAAACTGAGGAACTTCTTACAGTGAAAATGAAGGGCATCGTAAACCACACAAACTTCATGGGTCGAAAGGAACACTGATTCTAGTGGTTAATTACCTCATCCATATCCTGCACTTGTGTGTCTTGATCCAGCTGGGCTGGGGGCTCATCTGTTTTCTCTTGCTTTTCATCTTCCTCATCTGACTCTACCTCCATCTCTACCTCCTCACTTTCCCCAAACTTCTCATAACGCTCCTGGATCAGAATTCGAGCTCCCAACTCTTCTGGAGTGGTGGGAGGAGGAAAATTCCCTACAATGAAGAAAACAGCTTCTGTTTCTCTATCCCATTTTGTGGCTCAACGCATAGACAGAAGTATCAGTTTCCTGAATTAAAAGCAGTTTCTTTACAAAGCAGTGGCATCAAAATCTCCTGGGACAAAGTATATAAAAGTGAACAGATAAGAGTCTACATGGACCAACATCAGCATGACACATGAAGATGAAGTGGAAGCACTACTAGAAAGTGGGACAAGTTCTACTATGCTGGTAGAAGTGGAAAAGCAGACACTGGCGCAGTCCTGGACTTTGTTCAAAGAGAACATTACTGACTCCAGAAAAAAAAACAAAAACAGTCCTGCACACTCTCACTAGAAGGCTTTCCCCTTCACCTTTGAAGGGCGTGCAGCTGTAAACCCCACTGTCTGTCTAAATATGGCATTTCAGGACATAGCCCCTACTCAAAGGAAGCAGAATTTTATAGAGGTTACAATGGTTAACTTCAGTACCTTGCTCATTGGGCTGGAAGTCAACTGTTTCGACAACCACAAAGTCATGCCAATCAATCTGGGCATAAGCAACACGCTCCTTTTCCTTCTCCTCCTCTTCCTTCTTTCTCTCTCGCTCCTGGAACTTTGCCCACTCCACTCTGTAATACACCTGCACAAGCAGATGTAAAGCGCAAACCAAATGTCAGACAAGAAACATACCACAGTCATCTCTACAGCATCTAAAAGTTTACGCTACCAACCCTTTCAGGGCAGTTAGGCCTGGCACAACAAAGAAATACTCGTATTTTGTTTAGAAACTACAGGCTTGCCTATTGAGTAATGTACTGCACCAGCTTTGTAAAGTGGTTTTCTAAAGCTGGAACTGAAAACTTCTTGAGCCAAGACCAAGCCATCCCGGTATGACATAACTCAGGTATCAGTGAAGATTCACAGCCAACAAACAGTTCACAGACACTTCATTCCAACACTGTAATGTCACCTCCCCACAGCAAAAGCAGTCTTCATGACAAAGATGGAAGTCAAAGTAATAAAGAACAGCTTGGAAGGACTACAAGTGATGGAGGTGTCATGGTGGAGTTGTCTTAGAGAGAAACATTCTACTTTGTAAAGTGCTTGGAAATGGTGTCATGCAGTATTTATGTCTCTATGGTGCCACAATCCCCAGTTCCCCAGTACTAACACTAGCTGCTGGTTTAAAGATAAGCTTGAGTACCCTGTATTGAAGTGACTACAGGGGACATGTCCATTTTATTCTCTGTATATTGGCTGCCAGTAAGTCAGAAACAAGAGAAAAAATTCAAAACATAACTGAAATGCTTCAGCAAGTTTGCAAATTTTTCATGTAATACCTGATCTAGGACTTCCTTGGGATTTTCAGCCTCCTTCTTGAGTTTGAGGAGTAAGCCTTTTGGTGGAATCAAGATCTAAAACATATTTTGCATGACAGTTGGTGACAATTCTTTTTGCCATAGTATCCTTAAAAACAATTATTCTCTTTCCACACTAATAAAAATATCAATAGACCCCTGGGGCTATGTTTGATTTATTCTATTGCAACTCTCTTGCTGCTCACACTTGCACTTAAAAATATTCACTCTTGCCTTTCCAACTACCCACCATATTCAAAAACCCACAACTTGTAACAGCCCACTGCATTCAGTGCTCTGCACACTGCCAACATCATATGGTATAATATATCTACACTACTTAAAGAGTGTTATTTCAAGGATGGACTCCTGGACCAGCACATATTTCTAGTCTGGCTGTTTTGTAGGGCTGCAGTAATCTTCAAAAATCAGTACAGCTGCTGAAAAAATCAACTCGACAGGCGAACTGCCAGGAGTACCTTCGTGTACTGTTCAACCAGCTTAGTGAAGTAGTTAAAGAGACTGTGCTGGGGGCGAAGGAAGTCAAATTGGTAGTTCCTCTGCTCTTTCTGCATCAGTTGAGTCAAGAACTGCCGCCCGTTCCGAGCCACGAACTGCGCCGTGAGCTTCACCACATCCAAGTCAAAGGCTGAGATTGAGGGAGGATCTGCAATGAACTCGAACTCTGGAGGTGGCTCTTTTGGAACGACGGTCTCCTGGATCACCTGGGCCTGCACCTGCAGAACAGAATGGCGACAGATCAGTGACTGCCCTCAAGAAACCCTTAACTTGGGAGAACCCATTTTTCCTTCAGCTGCTGCAGGAAAGCATCAGTCTAGATATCCTGGCAGCTGCAAGGACTAAAAAAATTAGTACCACAGGGTATATATCCGGACATCTGTATTTAGGCCTATTATTAAAACAACATTGCTCCAACAGCCAACAAAACTGGAAACTACCAGAACTTTGCTATAATCCCCCTGGACAGTCAATACCACACAATGTGACTGCTGGCTATGCAGAGCTTGTAAAAGACTTGGACTCAGTCTGTGTACTTTCCCCATCAAGTGCGCATAAAGGCACAACTTAAAATCAGTAACATTTTGTACTCCACATTTTAAGAGGAAGTTGATCCTTCCGGCAGAAAAAAAAGGAAATGTTTCTACAAAACAGCGCATGCAATATGCCCAAACTGAACTCCAAGGGGTTCTAAAAGCCTGCCTATGGCAGGAGTCCTAAACTCATACAGTCTGAGCGATCACTAGTGTAACTGCCATATCAGTCAATATGCAACTAAACGTAATTAAAATGGACCAAGCAGAACAAATATATTGGCTCTTTCACACATGACTTTGAGTTACTAGCACATGGGGGATGCAGATCTGCATCAAAATGAAGCCCCAGACACTGAATTCTAAGCCTCTCAGTGCTGCCTTTTTTGCAATTGTAGAGCTCCTTCATTTGCCTTGTCTTTCAGACATCCTGCTTAACATCAGGATGCAATGCAACCGGTTAGAAGCCAAGTTCTCAGACAAAGTGAAAAGGAATACTTACCTTCTGTGGAAGCTGCTGCTGAGCACTTTGCTGCTGTTGCATGACCTTGGGAATAGCAGCCGAGGGCTCCTGTGCTTTACCCTCTTTGAACTCGCTGACTTTGTGCCGGTAGTATGCATGGTAAGGATCATTGGGATTCAAGAAATTGAACTTAGGGTTATTTATTTCATTCTGACGAATTCGAGCTTCAAATTCTGGACCATTTCTGCGGAGAAAAAAGATAAATTGTTTAGGTGAATGGGCATCAACTCAAGCGCAAATGTCTGTTTCTTTCATGGTAAGATGTGTTGATGCATCAGCCCCTCAGAAGACAATTTTCTCTCCTACACGGAAGGAAGTTACCTCTAAGTAACACACACCCACTGTAGCAGCCAGCTGTACATGCACAACTTATACACTGTATTAGGGCAAATGCCTGCAATGCTTCACAGTGAATATTTCTTAAGACAGCTAAAATCTCACACTCACAAGTGTTCCACAACCTCATTTGGCTAGACACAAACAAAAGGCCATTTACTGTATTGACAGTTTACTGGATGAAGCTTACAAGTTACTCACTAGACCAATGTTATCTGGTCTATTAACAAGCTTTTAGGACTAGTTTCATTTCCAGAAAGTTCATATAAGTTAAAAACCAGAGGTAACTATAAGCCTGGGCGGAGACTGACCACACCAGAGCGTTGAAATGAGGAGAACCCTAAGTTTTAGTTCAGGTAACGTCCATTCCTCCATCCAAAGTGCAAGCTGTTTATTTCAGGGTAGTTTGAGGATGTTAACAGCTGCCATTGCATGCTTCTCTTCATACTCTCTGGTTACCTCCGAGTCTTCTTCAGATACTCCTTCGCAAGAGGAGGTCTTTGCAATACCAAAGGATAAACACAGCCCCTTCCTTACCCTCAAAAGAAGCCAGTGCTCCTTGGTAGCATTTTAGGGATTAGTTATATAATTAAGTGTCTTTGAGTAGACCAGCATTTAATTGCCTTAAACCCACAGCAATAACCACTCCATTTCTGTGAGGTGAGAGCACGCAGCGTTCAGCCAGTCTGGATGCCATGAAGGTTAAGAATTCACACAGCCAGCTGAGCAGCATTTACCTCCTATGCCACTTGACCACTGCCAGGAAGACCAAGATCCAGTCCTCTAAAGCCTCACATAGTGCTAACACAGCCAGAAATACTTAAGCATTAAAAAAGAGAGGAAGATGGCCCACACAGCACTAACAGCTTGTACTTGCAGAACAATGACATCGGGCAAATGGAAGAAGCCCAAATGAGTAAAATTTATTCAACTTTTAGACTCCTCCCCTAAGTTTGACATCTCATGCTAATCCATCTGCTACAGTCAACAGTGGAAAAATAACCCCACACATGATGGGCAGCTCATCTATCCTAAGAGAGGATTGGACTGCTCTCTGGAGGTGTGCACTTCTCTCCCTCTGGCTTTCAGGGGAGAGAGGGAGATGTCCAAAGCTTGGACAAACACATCCCAGCTGCTGTACACAACCAGGGATAGGACTTAACCTCAGGCTCAACAAGCAAGTGAGCATCCTCATCCTGGCAAGTTCATCACCTAACATGTGCCTACACATTGTGAAACACACCCATAACTGCTCTTGGCTTCATCGCTCAGTGGAGCACCTGTAACGAGGTTCCCTTTATACTTGGAATTTTGCTTCCCCTTCAGAATATTCAGAACAGGAACTGCTACCTTGTTATTGCAGCACATGCTATAGATTTTGTCATTAGCTTCATTTTATTTACTACCACGTTTTTTCTAGCAATGTGTGTCTTACACCTCTTAAGCACAATATTGTCGTTTTCTTTTCCACAGTCCCACCAGCATAGACTCAAACCTTAAAATCCTTCACATAAAGTCACAGGATTGTGACCTGTTTCAGTTTCTGGAGCTGCACAGACATTAGCACTGAAGAGATTAAGCATGAAAATCCCAGGAAACACAAGACCAGGCCAGTGGCATTTACCTGGCTACGAAGCTGGCAGTCTTGTCTACAATATTCCTGACCTCTGGAGGAGGGTAAATAATTCCTACTACAGGCTTGGCTGGTGCTGCTTCCTCTTTTGGCTCCTCTTCTGGCTGTAACAAAAATGTATATATACAGATATATACAGTCCTCTGTACTGCCAACGCACAGCAACTATTCAAAAGGTGAAGAGGTGGCAGCACAAGAAGACATCTACCATTGTGCTATTTACAATCAGTCAAGATAACAAATTCAAATACCCTAAATCAAAGCTGAAAACAGGAGAATGAACTTCAAATAATATTGAGTAATGTACTATATATCAGCAGCAGAAGTGAAAAATGGCCCAGTAGGCTGCAAACCCAGAATAGGCTTGTTTTCAGGTGGTTGAGTTGGAAAATTCATCTTTCTCCTCTCTTAATCTCCTTGTCTACATTGAGAGTAACAATTCTAACACACCTTTAAAAAATTGTTCTGCAATCCTGTTCTTAATGAATACTACATAAGAATTAAGTATTCCAAATGGTACACAGGACAGTCTGCTCTCCTAAGCCCAATTACTGAATTTTTCCTGACACAAAGCCCTGATTTAACAATCTGCATCACCTGTCCCACAAATTCCTCAGCTTCTTAGGGTGGGAGATAATGTTTGTCTTCTTGTCAAGGGCACCCACTGCAGGGCCAGGCACAGCAAGACAAGGAAGAACCCTCCACAGGAGCCAAAACAAGCCTTCCTGGCATTTTTACTATCTCAGCCTTGACCCCGAGTAGGTTTATAAATACCAAACCAAGAGGCAGCACAGGGTATGTCTGCAATACCACATCTAGGAATAACTCAGCATCGCTAAACAGGTCTGAAAGTTATGAACATTCCTAGAGGCCTGTGGGACTACAAGAAACTAGAATCCATATTAAATAAAATTAAACAAAACATAGCTTTTAATCGTATTGTGATTGTATCAAAAGCTGTTTCATAGAGAAAATCTCTGCAGGGCATTTTTTTCACTGATATTACAGAAGGATCCAAACTAAAATCCCAGAACCCTCCCTGTGGACAGCTTTGTCTTCTGGCAAGACCAGAAGCTGCTCTCTGCAGGATACTAAGGATGTCACTCTTCTTTCCTCACCAAGCAACTTTCACAGGAAAAGCTGTTATAAAAGAGAACAGGTCTCTGGGAAATTATAATATTAACAGGGATAGTCAGGGAAATTTTAAAATACCAGTAAAACTACTAGCTCTGCAAAATCCAATGAGAGCCCAAGGCAGAAAATGCTCGAGTTAAATACAACCTTAATACATTATTTTAAAATTATTTTTAATTAATAACTGAGTCAAATACAACCTTAAGTGTGTTAAGAGAAACATGTCATAAATATTTTTATTTTCATTTCCACTCCCTCCAAACAAATCATATCAAGGAGCTAAAGGATAAGGCAACACCATGATTGAGAGATGTTTTTATTTAACTGTGACACTCAGTTGCCTTGCTAATTTATACGTATGCAAGTCACTGGGTTTTTTGGGGGGGAACCACACAAACTGGTCCTCCTGATTGCATTAGCTGGACCAATCACCCAAGATTTTCCATCAGTCCAGCCCCCTACACTGGATTGCTGTATGCCTGCACAAGTGCCGATGCTGGTGTGTGAAACTACTGGGGCATGCAGCCAGGACAGCAGCTCCAGCTACACCGCAGCTGAATCTCCATGCCGGGAAGAGGCTTCTCGGAGGTGAATGTGGCTGAGACAGGAGAGAACCAGGGAAGGTATTGTGAAACATGGGTCTGCTACGCTTGCTCAAGCACACTGGGACGGGTGTATTTAATCTTTTCCAGGCGTTTTTCCCGTTCGCAGGGCTGTTCCTATACCTTACAGCAAACCCTCACAACCCTGGGCCGCTTCCAGGAGAGGACTCGGCCTTATACCGTGCGTAGCGCCCGCCCCCCCAGCAGGCTGAGGGCAGATGAACGGGGAGCTGCGGGCCATGCCCACAGGAATCAGCAGCAAACAGCAGGCCGGAACTGCCCACCCGCCAAAAACAACCCAACACAAGTGGATCAGCATAAGATGCCAGACAGCAAAATAACCGTAGCGACCCCCGCTTCCCCGCGCTCCAGCCCCGCCTCAGCACGGCCTCCCCCCGCCCGCGCGGCCCGCACCGGTTTGCTCTCCGCAGGGGGCGCTGGCTGCGCCGGAGGCATGGCCTGCACGGGTCCGGCCGGCATGATGCTCCCTCGGGGCGGCGGGGAGCGCTTCCCCACCGGAGCCGCTCCTAGGCCGAAACAAGAGAGAACCGAAGGAAACCGATGCTGCGACGGACAAAATGGCTGCCTCAGGCACCGCGCTGCGCATGCGCGCCGGAAGTGACGGTGCGGCCACGAGCAGGCGCATGCGCAGACCGCGGGCTAGCGCCCAGCCGCGGGAGGCGGTGGGGCAGTGCGCATGCGCCTCGGGACGTACCATTAGGTCACGGCAAGGGGGGGGTCCCCGCAGGAGGGGGAGGGACAGGAGGAGCGTACCATTGCGCTGGGGGCGTGGTCACTGGGGGCGTGGCCTGCGCTGTTGCCATAGCAGCAGGCGGCTGCGCGGGCGCGTCCGTCTCCGCTGCCGCATCTCTGGACAAAATCCTGGCGCGGCCCGGTGGCTCCTCTGTTGCCCAGAGGCCTCAGCAACATGGCGCACCTGCTGGGCCACGCCGGCTGCATGGACAGCCTGCGGGCCGACCTGAGGGACCTGCAGGCAGCCATCGCCGACGTCTCCTCCCGGGCCGGGGCCGTGCGTTTCCCCTCCTGGAAGTTCCCCGATAAAGTGTCCTGTGACCTGGACCTGGCGGCACTGCTGGAGCGGTACTGCTACACTGAGAACGACCCCGAATTCACCCAGCACTCCCATGTGGTGCTGCTGGAGCTGGTGATAGACAGGTGAGAAGGCAAAGCCAGCCCCAACCACCCCTCTTAAAAGAAGCTTGCCCGATAGAGTGGCGCCTTCCTCCAGAGGGAAGGGGATGGTTGTGTTTCCAGCCTGTCAAACACGACCAAGTGTTTTGGATGCTTTTTTCCCCACGTTTCCATGATGAGCAGTGTGCTGGCACCTCATCCTCATGCTCTACAGCTCTATGCTGAGTTTTAAAACCCAACTACTTTCCTTGCTCAGAGCTACCTGCACAAATGCTGGCTGCAAAGGAGCAGAGCAAGCTGCTGCTCTACCTGGGAGTTGAGGGCACATGGGCAGATGGGGGCACACTGGTTAAATTGCCCCCCTGAAACCTTGGAAACACTCAGACACAGCTGAACCTACCGGCCTGGGAGGCAAAAGCACCTTTTGCAATCTGAGTGCAATAAATATGACTCTGTTTTAAAAGATGAGCCATTCCCACAGAGCTGTTGGCCCTAACAATTAGAGTTTGATATTGGCAGTGTGGGTGTTCCAAATCTTTCGTGAGAGCTTAACTGCAGGCTTTGGAAGAGGTTGACTGCCAGCAGCATGCACAGCCTGCATCCTGTCAGCTGCAGAAGGATTCTCATCCCACCAAATACTGTTCCATGGAATGATTCAGACCTGGGGGGGGGGTCACGAGGCACTGATACCTTCCTTTGCCAAACTCACTTTGTCCAGGGGGTGGGGAGTGGGGACAACCTCCCTTGCCTTGGCACTGGCCCTTCAGGCTCACCACTGTTAATCACCATGGGCCCATTCCCCATTACAAATACTCTGTTGCTCATTTCTGTTGAAAAAGGCTGCTCCTGCTGCTTCAGAGCTTCACGGGCTACACAGAAAACCTGCTCAGTGCACGAGCCATCCCCCCAGCGCAGACAGTGGGACCCTGCATGTCCATGGGGCTGACAGTGAGGAAGTACTGGTTCAGCATGCTGAAACTGGGGGCCTTCTACCAGCAGCTCCTGGCTGAGGTAGGACATTTGTGGGCCCTGACACCCCATGAGCTGAGTGCAGGGGTCACGGAAATGGCCCTTGCCTCACCCCCTGGCATTTGGACCATGCTGAGATCACGGTCCTTCCTGGGGACACCCTGTGATATGCACAGTGTCCACGCCAGATGAGTTCCTGGCTCATGACCCTCCAAGTGCTGACCCATGTGTCAGACAGGCCACATCTGTCCCACACTGTCTCCTCTCTGCCTGAGTCCCTTCCCTCTTCTGACCACCGCTCCCAGCTGTGCTACTGGATCCATCCTCCCCCAGGCCTCCACCAGGATCTCAGGATGGTTAAGTCTGGTTGCCTTTATTGCTTGGAATAATATTCTCCTGCCAGCATGCTGCCTGTGCAGCTCTGCCAACCCCACTATTTATGGAGCTGAGCTGGCTCAAATCAGTAAATAATTTGTGATAAAAGTGAAATAATTTGTGGTAAACAAACTATGCCCCTCTCCTGCTTTTTTTTTTTTTTTTTTCTTCCCCAGAATGATCCTTCTCATGGAAAAGTCTCACAATAATTCATCTAGCTCAACCAGGAGATAGTGCAGGAGGTGTGAAGGAAAGGACAGAGCAGGTTTAACTGCTGAGGCTTCCTGTTGTGAAACCACAGCTCCACTAAAACAGTGGTGACTGCCTGGCAGCTTGTAAAAATTCAATTCCCTTGTACCCCGCATCAGGAAGTGGGAAGCAAATTCATTTTTCTTGTTAGCCATGTGTTTCGGTTGTAATGGAGCATAGTAAACAGGGAACTCAAGCGCTTGTCCACCTCCAAGCTCTGGGAACTTCTGTCCTCCCAAGAGGAGGGTTCACTGCCCTCATTGCACCTTGCCTGTGCTGATGCCTTGTCCCCATGCTTCACACCTCTGTATCTGGCTCTTATGGAGCACCTCCCCTGTGAGGACAGGCTGAGAGAGTTGGGCATGTTCAGTCTGGAGAAGGCTCCAGGGAGACCTTAGAGCAGCCTCCCAGTACTGAAAGGGGGCTACAGGAAAGGGGGAAGGGACTCTTGGTCAAGGGTTGTAGGGATAGGATGAGGGATAACAGTTTTAAACTGACAGAGGGGAGATTTAGATTAGATATAAGGAAGAAATTCTCCCCTGTGAGGGGGGTGAGGCCCTGGCACAGGCTGCCCAGAGAAGCTGTGGCTGCCCCCTCCCTGGAAGGGTTCAAGGCCAGGTTGGACGGGGCTTTGGGCAACCTGGGCTAGTGGAAGGAGTCCCTGCCATGTGGGGTTGGAACTAGGTGATCTGTGTGGTCCCTCCCAACTCAAACCATCCTGTGATCCTATGATTTGCAGCTGACTGTTGACCTGGGCCCTGTTTTTGTGCTCTCTCCACCAGAAGGCAGCTTGCAGGAAGGAGATCCCCACACCACAATCCCCTCCCCAGGCTGGGCAACCTGAGAAGGATTGCCTGGAACACTGCTTGCCTGACGTTTTGGAGTTAAGAACTTCCACAAGAGTTTCCCAGTCCACTTCTCTGTGCCTGTCATCGAGTGTCCATGCACCAGACGGTGATGCGGTGGGCAGCTCCCTGCCCAGCAGAGATGAAAGCAGCTGCTGTGTCCCCACGCAGACGACGGGGTCACCTCAGGGGCCCTGTGACACCTGTGACAGTGCCCAGGCCAGTCTCCGCGAGGTCGGCAAAGCCATCACCAGCATCTGCCAGAGCCAGAACATCCCCTCAGCTCTCAGCAGGTTCCAGGAGATGGTGGAGGAGACCACAGAGAAAAGGACCCTCTCTGCAATAGACATGAGCTACTGGGCCTCCGAGCAGAGCAAGGACCTCTCACGGATCGGCAAACACCTCCAGATGCTACTGCAGCAGGTCAAACCTCTGAAGTCTGAGCTAGAAGAGTCGGAGAAACAGAAGGACAAGCTGCAGAAACAGGTTGAGGACTTTACCCGGTTGCTTCAGGCAGAGAAGGAGACCCAAGCACAACAGAGGAGAGAGGCTGAGCAGAACCTGGAAGTAAAGAACAGAGAGTATTTAGAGGCTGTAGCTAGGCTGGAGAGGGATAAGGATGACCTACGGAAAGGTAAAACCCTGTTCCCAGCATCCCCTCCCAGGCCTGTGGGTATTTGGAGGAGAAGCACAGAGTCCGTGGTCAAATCTTGGTCCCACCACCATGAGCAGGGCTTTTGCCACTGGTTTTTATAGGTGCTGGGGGTTTTTCCCTGCTGTGAGACTAACCCCAGACAGCAGGAGCTGGTTGTCCATGTCCTTTCACTGCCTCCTCCCTGCTGAAGTATGGCACGATACAGTCACTGGATGAAAAATGCTTTGGTGTGGCCCTTTGCTGCCTCCTTGTTTTAGTTTTTTTTTGCAGGAGCTGTTTAATTAGTAGGGGTTTTGTGCTGATTTAGGAGCTGCTCTGCTGGAAGAGCAATTCTCCGCCTTAAAGGAAGAGCTGGCTGGGAAGCAGGCTGCTGTGCAGGAGCTGGGTAAGGACCCCTGGGGCTCACCCAGCTGGGACATCTCTCCCCCAGCCTCACTCTGATCTCACGAGTGTTCTGTACCCACGTAGCACCCGGCTCCCCCAGAATCGGTCAGGTGTAGCGCTGGTGGGAACAGGCAGAGGACAAACCTCCTCCATAGCAATGCCCCAACATCACCTAGCGCCAGAGTGGGCTTGTGCTGATACTGGTGGAGATTCAGAGGGCTGCATCCCTCCTGTCAGACCTGTCACCCCCTTGTTGGGGTCTGTGGAGGGTGTAGGGCTCCCTAAAGACATCTCACCTGGGAGCTTCTCCCCCTACCTGGGCCAAAGGTGCTGTGTCTCTCCCCAGAGGTCACCAGGACGACCTTGCTGGAGGAGATGAGGACCACGATGGTGTCCAGGAACCAGGTGCTGGAGCTGGAGGAGAAGGTGCAGCTGCTCACTGGCCAACAGGAGAGCCTGGGCCAGGAGCTGAGTGCCACCACCACCCAGCTGGAGAAGGAGAAGGCCAAAGTGGAGAGCATGCTGAGGCACCAGGAGGTATGGCCGGGCCTGCTGCTGCCCCGCTCTGCAGCCCCACGGCATTCTGGGGCTGAGCTCAGGCTGGCTTCTTTGCAGCCTGGCCTTAAGCCAGGGTGCAGGAGGGGACGGTGCAGAGGTCCCACTTGTGGTGCTGAGCCCCGAGGAGCTCACCCTCTGGCTGCACAGCTTTGGCTGAGCCCTCCTTGCCCCACGCCCCTTCTCTGCCCTCTCAGCCGTTGCCCGGTGTAAAGCTCGCTGTCCTGTACAGTCCCTGCAGGCCAAGCAGAGGGTCCTGCTGCAGCAGCTCGACAGCCTGGACCAGGAGCGCGAGGAGCTGCAGGCCAGCCTGGGAGAGGCCGAGGAAGACAGGGCCAGGCTGGCGGAGCAGCTGGAGGAGAGCCGGGAGCAGAGCGGGCAGCAGCTGCGGGCGCAGCAGGTCAGCGCTGGCAGCCAGCACGCAGCTGGGGGTGCTGCCAGGAGTGGGGCTCCCCGGGGGCAGCTGGGGTGGGACACAGCTGGGCCATGGGGGTGGCAGGAGCCACCCGCTGCCCTGTCCCCCACCTGTAGCCAGAGTTTTCCCAGGAGGGGACTTGGTGTGCCATTGCCTCGTGGCCGTCTCCCCCTGGGGAGGTCCCTCTGCCCCAGTCCCGGCCGGTTTTCCTCACAGTCAGGGCAGAGGGGAGCAGCAGGAAGCGACTCCTCAGGCTGCTCCCGTGCCTCCAGCATGCCTGTTCCTGGACACACACCACACTCTGTGGTCGGTGCCGTTGCTCCCACCACACACAGGGACCTTACGGCTGAGACCCTGCACGTTGTCACTGCCCACTTCCCACTGCCATGGGACATCCTTATCACACAAGGAAAGGGAGGGGAGCTTTCCGTAGGGAAGGGGGGGTGACGGACCGAGTACTCCCATGGGACTCACAGAATCCTCTAGAGTGGAAAAACCCTTGAAGATCCTCCAGTCCAAGCATTAACCTCACACTGACCGTTCCCAACTCCCCCACATCCCTCAGCGCTGGGTCAGCCCAACTCTTCAACCCCTCCAGGGATGGGGACTCCTCCCCTGCCCTGGGCAGCCCATTCCAACACCCAACAGCCCTTTCTGCAAATAAATACTTCCTAAGTCCTAAGTTTATACATACAGTCTGACTCCTCCAGACTGTACTGCCTCGAGATCTGCGCTCTGTGAACCTCACCCCCTCTCTGCTGTGTCATGCAGGAGCTGCTGGACACGCTGCAGCAGGAGAAGCTGAGCCTGGAGCAGTCTGTCTCAGAGCTGCAGGCCAACGTCTCCAAGCTGGAGGAGCAGCTGCAGGAGCTGAAGGAGAGGGAGAGGCTCCTGGTGTTCTTCCCTGAGCTCCACATACCCGCTGAGACACACTTTGAGAGTAAGGGAGTGGGCAGCAGTGTCTGCTTTTCCTGCAGTGGGCTTGTGCCTTTGGGGTCTCCCAGAGCTCACAGAGGATCGTGCCAGCCCCGGACATGCCAGCACAACACTTTGTCCCACTAATAGCCAGGAAGGGCTCAGGCCCTGGGCTGTGCTAAGCTGCTGCTACCTTAACATGCCTCCCTGTGTGAGTGCTGTTTACCCCACTCTAGGCCAGGAAATAAATCAAGGCCAGGGCATGGGAAGAGCTTTTTTTTTCCCTCACAGTTTCTGCTGGCACTGTTTTGCATCCCAGCTGCCACCTCCCAGGCTGTGGTGGTGCTGCCTGGTTGGGGCAGGCTCCTTTCCAACAGGCAGCCACACTGCTTGGGAGGCAGGAGGGCGGCTGCCAACACCTCCAAGCTGGCAGGCAGCAGCAGGCAGAGCTCTGCCTCCTGCTGCAAGGATGTTGTGTTTTGTTTGCAGGCACCGGGAGCTTGACCGAGGACATGGAGAAGCAGCTAAAGGCCAACAGCCTCCGGATCAGCATGCTGGAGCAGGAGAACATGCGGCTCAGGTCTGCGCTAGCCAAGGTGAAGGCAGCTGCTGAGCAGGGTGTGCTGAAGGTGAGGCTGCACTCAAGCCTGGGCAAGCTGAGTGCCACCAGGGAGAGGAGGGCACGTGCCAGTGGGGTGTTGCATACCCCGAGCCCACCCAGTGGCCCCTGGTGCTGTCCCACATCCCCTGGGGACCAGTTCCCTAGTTAGGTACCCTTGCAGAGAAGGCTCCTGGGAGCAAAAGGCCGTGGGGCTCCTCACAAAATGTCCCCTGCTCCTCAGCAGCTGCTTCCCCAGCCTGCACCGGGCTGAGCTGGATAAAACCACTCCCAGAAGGGCACAAAGGCTGTGATCCTCCTCTGTCCCAGGGCCTGATCCTGCCTTCAGGAGCCCATCTCAACCTCAAGGCTCCCATCTGATACTTCCCAAGCCAGAGTGGCCAAGCCGATGCTGGGGCACTGCAGCACACACGGCGCTCGCAGCCGCCAGCCCCAGCCCCACTCCAGGTGGGCCCCTGCACCAGGCTGTGGCCAGGGGCCGCTCATGAGGGTCACTGGCACCCCGGGGGCCAATGGCACGGGCAGGGCTGCAACGCCCTTCCCCTGGGCCAGCCCCACTGGCTCAGCCCCAGGTTTAGACCAGCTCTGTGGTTTTGCGGTGTGCCAGGACTCTACTGTGCCACCAGATCAGTCCAGTTTAACTGTTGCTGGCAGGGAAAGCACCTTGGCCGAGGTGCCCAGGGCTGGTTCCCAGCTCCCACGGTGGCCGTTGTGTCACCGTGCCACTGCCACCAGCTCAGCGGTGAGGGCTGCCGGGGGCAGAGGCTGAGGGGTGTGGCTGGAGCTGAACACACAGGGTGGAAGTTTCACCCCCTCTTTCTCTTTTGCAGCTTGTCCCACAGACCCAGCTCTGGGCTCAGCTTGGCAGCCACCGCTGCAGGGAGGCCGGCCGGCAGAGCGCAGGGTAGGAACGCAGAGGAAGGAGCTGGGGAGCTTCCCTCTTCTTCCTCCCCTCTAACCACTGCCACCCCCGCAGGCAGCCGAGCAGCCGAGGCAGCAGCGGGGACAGCGTGGGGCCGCAGGTCTGGACAGGCGAGGCCCGGCAGCGACCTCCCAGCAACCGGCGCTTAAAACCACTCTCGGCAGAGCCCCTGCGCGAGGCCGGACCCCACCTCCCGCTCCTGGCTGCGGGGCTGGGGCTCAACCACCCCGAGCCACCCAGGAGAGGCAGAGCACGTCTCCCTCCCTTTCACCGCACCGGTGGCCACCTCAAATAAACGTTCTTGAGACTAAGGTGGAAGTGAAGCATTCAATGAGCTGCCCTGCCCTGTGGGACCTCGGGACCTGTTCTTTGGGCAGCACTGAGGCGCCTTCCCTTGGGAAAGCCACTCTCTGAGGGAGACCTGGGCTCAGCTACCAGCCACCCTCCCGCCGTGGCTGCACTTTGTTTCCTGCAGCACCCAACAGGTTGGTGCAGTTTCCCCCTGCTGTCCCTCTCTGCTGGACAACGCTGTGGTTTGGGGTAAAACCCAGGGTGACAGCGCCGAGGGCTGGGCTGGTGTGGCCCGTTCTCTTCTCCCTCTGAAGAGCAGCCCTGGGAGAAGTCCCACTGCAGGGCCTAGGATGGGGCTGGCTGACCCAGGGGAAACGCTCCCTGGGCGAGCAGAGCTGCCCCAGAGAGCTGCCCCACAGAGCCAGCTGAGCACGGCCTGGGATGTTCCTGGGTGCTGGAGCTTGGTCGCCTGGTGCAAAGCTGCTGCTGGAGTCCCCAGCCCAGCTCTGACCGTGCCATCAGCCAGACAAGGCCTGGGCACAGCCTGTGAGCTCATGCCAAAAGCATTCCCAGGAGGCAGCTGGGATGGGGCCACGCTGCTTGGAAGAGGAAGGCAGAGCTGGAGATGAGCATGAGCCACGCTTAGCTCGCTGCCAGAGCCACAGCCTGGGAAAGCGGCTCTCCCCGTGCTGCCAACATCCACGAGTGCCCAGAGGGGCTGGGGAGCACCAAGCTGCCCACACAGGCTGGCCCCAAACCCCCAAGCCTCGGGGAACAGCCCCAACATGAGACACGGCAGCTTGTCCTTGCTCTGTATTTAATAGACGTACGTGTGCGATGCTGCAGCCCCGCAGCCTCCGGTTGCCACATGGAGCAGGAGCTGGTGAGGGTACACCCATGTCTGCTCCAAGCAGCCCCGTGTCTGGTCTCTGCAGCTGACTTGTGTCGTCCTTTCTAATAAGTTAGTATAAATAAAGTGTTCAACCCCCCTGCCCTCCCGCGGTGAGGTGGCGGGTCGCCCAGCAGCCCCCCACCCAGATCTGACACCCCTGTCCCCTCGTGGCGCAGAGGGGTTCAAGCCGCAGCCCCAAGCTGGGCTCTGCCCACTCTGCCACGGCCACCAGCAAACAGGAACAAAAAAGAGACTTAGAAAAATTACTATGAGTGGGGAGAGTGCAGCCGGACCAGGGCTCTCCCAGCCTCTGTGCCCCCACCCCATTACACCCATGGGTGCCCCGGTAGCTTCCTTCACTAGCACCCGCTCCCGCAGCCCCCCAGCACTGGCCACCTGGACCCCCCCCCCTCTCTACTCACACCCAGCAGGGAGAGCCCCGAGGTCCTTCACTCTCTGCAGGGCTGAGCACTGCGACGGGCACAGCCGTGCCAAACCCACTCCGGCAGCGAGCACTGCTTGCCAAGCACCCCCTGCCCCCCTCCCTCTCCCCGGAGCAGCGGTGGGTCTGTCCCTGGAGCGCGTCCGTCGGGCTGGCTAACTCTCAGTGAGGCAGTTCCCTGGAAGGGAGAAGGATGGAGGGCCATCGCACAGGGGAGCCTGCGGGGCTCCGGTTCCTCCCCAGCCCTTCTCCCCAGCACAAACACGCTCCCTGTGGCGGTGGGAGGACGCGGTCAGGTGCTGGTGCAGCTCTCACCCAGGATGTTGCGCTTGCAGAGAGGGCAGGTCTGCTGCAGGAGGAGCCAGGGGTCCACACAGTCCCGGTGGAACTCGTGGGAACAGGGCAGCACCCGCAGCCACTGCACGGAGAGAAGCAGGGGCAGACAGAAGCAGAACCGGGCGAGGACTTGACCATGGTGCAGGGACACCCCGGCCCCAGCAAGCACGGGGAGGCTCACCCCGGGCAGCAAAAGGGATGGCAAGAGCACAGGGGGCCCCAGATGGTGGCCAGGACAGGCTCCAGGCCTCCCAGCGCAGCACCAGTTCCCCCCAGTCCCTACCTGGCTCTTGTGAAACTGGTCCAAGCAGACAGCACAGCTATCGATCTCGCAGACCCGGCTCCGGAGCGGTTTGCCAGGATGGTACCGCCGGGTTTTCAATGCTGACAGACGCCGCCGAATGTGCTGCTTCAGGTCCAGCTGTGAAGGCAGAGCAGAGGGTCAGAGCCCGGCTGCTGGCCTCCCCAGCAAGAAGCAGAGCGGAGATGTTCCCACCTCAGCATCCTGCTCTGACAGGTCTTGCCACGACTGCCGCTGGGCCTGCACAATCACCCCGGTGCAGAGAAGCAGGGCAATCAGCAGGATGGTGTTCCACAGCTGCTGGAGGTACTTCTGCAGGAACAGTGCTGGTGGGCAGCCAGGAACCACGGCAGGGGGGCCAACCAGAGACCCCCGTTCTGCTCCCAGCCCCACCATCGCCGCTGCCCCCACGCCAACTGCGGCTACGTGAGGAGCTGGTGCACGTACCTGGACCTGTGAGCTGTTCTCCCCTGTGCAGATGACCCCCTGCCACTCCCCATAGAGGCCCCCTCGGGAGAGGCCGCAGGTTGACCACAGGGTGAGGGTCACTCCCTGCAAGGCAGGAAACGGCATTGCTGGTGGCCGCGATGGCTCACGGCGCTGCCTGAGGCCGGGGGGGACCCGGCGCGCTGGGTGGATCACACGTGCCCGAGGGGAGGAGGAACTGCTGGCGGCTGCCAGCTGCCCCACTCCCAGAGAGCGAGTCTCTGGGGAAACTGAGGCAGCAGCAGCTCCAACAGCCTTCGTGGATCTGGCTCCTGCTCCCTGCAGCTCAGCTTCCCCACCGGACAGGCACAGCCATGCCCCTGCCCTCTTACCATGAGAAAGGAGGAGGAGGAAGAGGTGGCGGTGGACCTACTTACCAGGTTTTCCAGCAGCACCGCCTGGTACGTGATCTTTGCTGTAGCCCGGAGCCCCCTGTGAGCAAAAGATGAGAAAAGTGTTGATCCCGTGGGCACAGAAAGATCTGGCCAGCAGCACCCCAGTGCCAAGGAGCACCCCCTTCCCTGTAGGGACAGACAGCCCCACTGAGCCACGGGCAAGGGTGGCCGCTGAGGACAGCAGAACACACAGGGGCGTGACAGCGAGACTCCCCCTTCCCAGCTGTGCCCAGCCCTCTGAGCAACCCGAGTCCTTCTCAAATTTCCCCACCTGTGGCACCGCAGCAGTGACACTGATTTACCACGTGTAAGGACCAAGAGAGTCCTAACACTGCAGGCGTCGGGATGCCGGTGTCATGCTGATGCTCAGCCCGTCTGGCTAATTTGTACTAAGCCCTAAAGATCTTGGTCGAGGCCACTGTCAGCCCCTACCACTGTGTGGGGACCCACGGAAGGGCTCAGGCCCTGAGGAAGGGCTGAATGTGACTCAAACTTTCCCTGGAAACACGTGTCTCAGTCCTGCATAGCACAACCTTGACACCAGCCCCGATGTGCTGTGGGACAGACCTGCCCTGGGCAGCTCCTGGCTGTCACAGGACCCGGCCCAGAGCTACAGCTCTCGCCCAGCCTCTCCCACTGCCCCAGCCCATACCGCAGCAGTGCTCCCAGAAGTTTGGTGACGTTGTCCGAGGACTGGATCACAATCACAGGCTTGGCAAGAAGCTGGGAAACATCCAGCTGCACCAGAGAGAAAAGCAACAGCTGTCAGCAGGGCACGAGACAGGCTCGGGGACCCGCTGCCGGGACTCTCCTACCTCCCGGATGGCGTTCTGGTTCAGCGCCAGGATGAGCAGGGCTGACGCCCCCAGTACCAGGGCTCGCTTCATCTGCGGAGGCAGAGGTCACAGGCTCAAAGGGCAGGACAGGCAGGAGGGCGGGCAGCTGGGCCGTGCCCTCGTTCAGCTCCTGTCCCATTGCATGGAGCGGGCAGCACCCAAGAGGGACTGTCAGGGACCCCCTTGCCACCAACCACAGGCCAGGACCCCCCACATCTGGCAAGGAGACACCCCAGGAGGTGCCCTGTGGGCTTGTGGCCAGTGAACGCTGTGGGCCAAGCAGGAAGTCACCTTGCTGACGACGGCGGCGGTGAAGGATTCCTCCCTGGGGCCCCGGGGGGCCTCGGCTGGCTCCTCACCCACAGGCACCACCCCGATCCAGCTGTCGGCAGCGCCCAGCTCGGGCTCCGCATCTCCTACCTGGGGGACATGGCAGCGTCAGTGGCGGGGAGGCACAGGATGGGTTTTGGCAACCCCAAGCACCTCCATTGTCCCTGGGCAGCCTGGGGAGCCAGGCACTGTGTAGGGACGGGGACAGCAGCTGGGGTGGCATAGGGGACAGGACCTGTCTCTTATACAC
>NW_020799121.1:1327387-1329563 GCF_003259725.1 Athene cunicularia | reverse complement strand
CAGGGGAGAGGGAGAGAGAGAGGGAGAGGGGACAGGGAGAGAGGACAGGGAGAGGGACGGGGACAGGGAGAGAGGACGGGGAGAGGGTACAGGGAGAGGGACCAGGAGAGAGGACGGGGAGAGGGAGAGGGGACAGGGACAGGGGACAGGGAGAGGGAGGGGGGAGAGGACAGGGGATGGGGACAGGGACAGGGGAGAGGGAGAGAGAGAGGGAGAGGGGACAGGGAGAGAGGACAGGGAGAGGGACAGGGACAGGGAGAGAGGACGGGGAGAGGGAGAGGGGACAGGGACAGGGGACAGAGAGAGGGACAGGGACAGAGAGAGAGGATGGGGAGAGGGGACAGGGACATGGAGAGGGGACAGGGAGAGAGGACAAGGGCCAAGACAGGGACAAGGGCCAGGACTGGGCCAGGCAGTGGGACAGGGACAGGGACAGGGATGGGGATGGGAACAAGGACAGGAACAGGCACTGGGACCAGCAATGGCAGCAGGACAGGGACAGGCACTGGCACTGAGACTGGGACTGGCACTAGGAGAGGGACAGGGACAGCATGGGGACACGCCCCACATGGCCCTGCTTCCCTGTGGGTGCAGGGGCACGTGGGGGTACCACGGGGCTGCAGGGACACACGTGCCCTCGGGGATACAGCCCTGGGTGCACAGGGACACGTGTAGCCCTGCACACATGGGCACCCCCCATGTGTGGCACATGCCTGGGCAATGTGGGCACATGCCAACACCCAAGTACCCCAAAATCCAACTGCCCCCCCCCCACCTGACACCCCTCAACCATCCCCGTTCCAGCAGGTGCCAGGCAGACCCGCCGTGTGCCACGTGTGCCTGGCACATGTGCCAGCGGGTGGATTTGCTGGAAGGGATCAGCTGCCACAGGCCCTGGCACTGACCTGCTTCAGGCAGCGGCCACACCAGGGACGGGGACTCGGTGTCTTGACATCCCAGCTCCCACAGCTGCTGGATGCCCGCAGGACAGGTCTGGGATGGGTCTGGGTGTGTCCCCAGTGTCCCCTGTGTCCCTAACCATGTTGCAACCGCGGGGGTTTAATCTCAGGGTGGGCAGGGCCCCTCCACCCACGATGGGCAACCAGAGCCGGTTTAACCGCACAGCAAAGCATCCCTATTGCCGTGGGTTCGGTTGTGCCATAAGCAGCAGCCTGGAAGCCTGTCTGGCTCCGGGGCTGGTGGCCACTGATGTGGGCTTCTGTGTGGCTTTGGTGGAGCCCAAAGTGGGAGCCTGGGGAGCTGCTACCACGAGCGCTGCCCCGCGGAGGGGACATGAACGTGGGACCTGCATTGAGGGAGGGTCTGTGGAACAGCCACAGGTTCATGGGATGTGGGTGGCTTCATGAGACATCTACAGCTGCAAGGGACATGTATGGCTCCATGGGACACGTATGGCTCCATGGGACATGGATGGCTCCAGGGGACATCCATGGCTCCAGGGGATAGCCACAGCTCCCAGGGACACGCATGACTCCATGGGACGTACCTTGGGACACCCATAGGTCCACGGGACACAGATGGCTCCATGAGCCGTCTGTGGATCCATGGGGGACACAAGGCTCTGTGGGACACCAATGGCCACCCACAGCTCCAAGGGACATGTAGGGTTCTGTGGGACGTCCACAGGGCCGTGGGACACAGGTGCCTCAATGGGACATATCTCTCCATCCATGGCTCCACGGGACCCGGATGGCTTCACAGGACATCCATGGGTCCGTAGGACATCCACAGCTCCAGAGGACAGCCATGGCTCCAAGGGACATGCACAGCTCCACAGGTCACACACCGCACTCCTGGGAGGGGACAGTGGGAACGGGGGAACCTTCCCCTGCTCGGGACTCCCTCCGGAGTCAGTCTGCGGGTGCCAGGGCTGGGGTGTGGGACCTCTGCAGGGACCCCATCTCCTGGTCAGGACCTCCCCTGGCTGGGGTCACCCGCTCAGGATGTCCCCTCTCCCTGGGGAGCGAGGGCCACCGTAGATGAACCGGCGGAGGGGGGGTGAGCTCAGTGTCCCTGGTGCCTCTGCCCTGTCCCTGTCCCCTCTCCCTGGCCCCCTGCCCCTGCCCCAGCCCCTTACCCCTGGGACCCTGTCCCTGCCTGTCCCCTGCCCCACTTTCCATCCCCGTTCCCACAGCTGCCCCTGTCCCCATCTCCC
>NW_020799121.1:1304004-1314633 GCF_003259725.1 Athene cunicularia | reverse complement strand
CCCCCCCCCCCCTCATCATGGCCAATTAATTGTACCCCAGGGGAACCCCCCAGGACCCCACTAACACCCTCTCCTGCCCCAGGTCCGTGGATTTCCTGATGGACTCCAGCCTCCGCAAGCTCTACAGGTCACCAGGAGAGCCCCCGGCCCCACACTGAGCCTCCCGGTCTGGGGATGCTGAGGCAATGCTGCTGATTTTGGGGTGCTGTGACCCATCTACTGTGAACCCTCACTCTGATGATGGCCCTGGAGTGGCCACCCTGCCCTTTGGCTGGTCCTAATAAACCATTTCAAGCCTGACCCTGCACTGGGTGATGCTTGGGCACCGTGGCTGTGTCAGAGCCAGTGAGGACCCACAGCCCTGCACCCTCCTGGGGAGGGGGGGACACATGGGACTGGCTGTGTCCCAAGCCCTGGAGTATCTCCCTGCATGTCCAGAAGAGCCCTGATCACCCCCCCAGCACCCCCAGGTCCTAATTGGAACCCCTCCCTCCCTCCACAGCCACTACCAGCCTCATAGGACCTCATAGGACATCCTGGGGACTATCCCCAAGGAGCTGCCACCATGTCCAAGATCTTCAGTGGTGCCTCCAGGGACCCAAATCCCCCCAGCCAGGAGCCACCAGCTCCAGCACCACAGGCTGGTACCAGGAGATGTGGCTTCCAGGCATGGTGCTATGGTCCCAGCCTCTGGGGACATGGTCGCAGCCCTTGGTGGCATCCACATAGTACCACCAGGAGAAGCTTTAGAGGAAAAAAAAATCCACCATTTATTGGTGAGGAGGGTGCGGGCGGTCACCAGCTCATGCCGAGCCCTGTGCCAGGCTGCGGTAGTCTGGGCCCACATCACCCCCTTTCTCTGTCTCCCTGGGGACCAGGGCCCCCACCACACTCTGCAGCTCAGCATGGAAGGGGCAGTGCTGCCTCAGCTGCCGCCGCCGCCCCTGACGGCGTTTGCCCAGGTGGCAGGTGGCCAAGGCCAGCCCCAGCAGAGTCCCCACCAGCACAGCTGCCACCAGGGCACTGCCCACCAGGGCCAGCACAGCTAGCAGGAACCTCTTCACTGTGCGGCATGGTGCTGGAACCAACAAGAAAAAAAAAATCCAACAAAATAGGGGATTTGGAGGTTGCTTCTGCACCTGGGCTGGTGTGTTTGGGGCCGTGGGGAGATGGTTGGGGGGCTGCACTCACCTTCATACCATGGTGCCTTCTGCACTAGCAACGGTCCAACCGTCTCCCAGTGGAACGTCCCTTCTGGGAGCCCTGCAGGAGGCCATGGCCCATAAATACAGTCTGCCTCACCCTAGGACTGCCCCCAAGACCCCAAAAACCACATGGGACCACCACAGCCCAGGCCTGGTACCTGAAAGCTCTCCTGGGAGGATGTCACCAGACAAACAACCAGTGTCACAGCAGCGGCACAGGGCGCTCCGGGAAGGGTCCTCTGCATTCTGCCAGCTGGGGGAAAAGGACAGAGCTGGGGGGGGCTCAAGGGGTCCCCGGGCTCTACCACAAGGCCCACACAGTGCCATATCAGCAGGTCCCTCCAGGTCTTGGCCTAGACCTTGGCCACCCCAAAGGAGACGGGGAGGTGCATGGTGTTACCTGGGGCACAATTCACCTGCACCAGGAGGGAGCCAGGACCTGTGGTGGTACCACCTGGCTACCACAGCAGAAGTGTGGCATCCAGATCACAGCGGGGTGGCTTGGTCCCCTAGATGGGTCCTGTCGATAAGTGGCTTCTGCTCCCAAAGCACCCATGGGTGCTCATGTCCTGGGGCACTCGCTGGCAGGGAGCCTGTGCTGGGGCTGAGCTTACCTGGCTGTGACTTGGCTGTAGAAGCAGGACCTGGCACCGTGACCCCACGCCGTCAACAGGCAGCGCACATAGACCTGCCAAGACACCAGCCCCGGGCAGGACATGCCACCACCATGTCCTTCCTCAGGGACCCTGCTCTTCTCCCACCCAACCCCATTGGGTTGAGACCACCCCAGCAGGGAGCAGGATGCCCTGGGAAGGATGGTGCTTTGGGAGCTGCAGGTCATCTTCCATGGGACCTCTGTCCCATCACTAAGGGCATCACCCCAAGCTCACCTCTTCCTCCTCAGGCTCATCCTCCAGCATGGGGGCCAGGATGGTGAGCTGGAGGACAGACACCCCTCTCTGATGCTGGACAGACACACTCCACAGCTTCTGCCCATGCAGGCACCTGAGTCAGGAGAGCAATACAGGGACATTCCCGGGCTGTCTCCAGGCCCTGGACATCCCTCCCCATCAGGAGGTCTTGAAGGACCTCTGGGTGCCTGGAGCAGCATTCCCCACCTCTCACACCATACACACTGACCCATGGCTGTTCACCACCATGAAGACCCTCCTGGAGTGTCCCAGCCGCTCCAAGCTGGTCCCATAGCACTGGTCCACGTAGATCTTCAGGGAGATACCAGGACTGAAGTTGACCCGGGCCTCCAGGTGGATGGCAGAGCCGGGGCTGAGCACCAGTGGCTTCATGGCCCTGGGGTCCCCTGAAGAAGGCGGGAGGGTGGGTTCAGTGTGACATCCCAAGCCAGTCCCACCACTCTTTACCTCCACCCCTGCAAGCCAGGTGCCTGCCCATAGCTCCCTAATTTCAGAGCCCACCCCCTGTCCCTGGAAGCCAAGAGCTGCACTGGTTCTGTCACCTCATCCTGGCTTCCCTGCCTGCTCTCCAGAACTACAGCACCTTCCTGGTCCCCCCCACAGAGCCAAGAAGAACCATGTAACCCATCAGAATGGACAGCTGACCCCCGAAATCCAATCACAGCATCAAGTATGGAATTGGGAACATCTCAAAGCACCACCATTCTAAGCCCTACGTCCTCTGCAAGGCTAGGAGGGGAGGTCCAGTAGAGGTGGCCACCTTGTCCTGGTGAGCCCTAGGGCTGAGGCCAGCCAACAGAAAGCACCAGGTGCCCAGGGGTCTCAGCTGGACCCATCCTGTAGTCTCGTTCCCCAGAGTGGTACCCAACACAGAACACAGAGCACTCACCATCCAGGAGCCTCAAGGTGAAATTCATGATGGGCTCCTCTGAGCTGGGGTGAGTATGAGCCCCACCAGGCATGGTGGCAGCAGCAAACACAGGGGCCACAGCCCTTGTCCCCATGCCTGAGGACACCACTGGAGCCACCACTGTGTGACCTGACAACTCCGAAGCAGCTGGAGCCCTGGTGGTCCCTGCAGCAAGGGGAGGGTTTAGCCAGTAGGGCTAAGAGCAGCATGTCCCAGGCACAGTGGGGACATCCAGGTCCTCAGATGGCCCTGGGATTCATGAAGGGCAGGTGGCAGCAGCACAAAGCAGGGGAGAGCACCCAGGAGCTCAGCTGGGTTTGGGCACATTGGGATGCTCCTCCATCCCCAGCTCCCCCGGCCCTAACCATCCCTGGTCTTGGGGTGGGACCATTGCAGTCACTGTGGTGGTGGGTGCTAGAGGAGGGGGTGCTCCACAAGGGTCACCACAACCCCCCAAAATGCAAGGTTAAGTGCCCCCAGCTCCAGGCACACCTGGGAGCTGCTCATGGGATGGGAGACCATCACCAGCAGCTATGTACCCCGTCATGGCCCTAGTCCCCCTACCCAAACCAGGTCCATACAGACCTGCTGGGACCAGCGGGCACAAGGAGCTCCTGGCCAGCCCCCTTGGTCCCACCACACATCCCCAGAGCACAGAGCCATTTTAGGAAGTCTCTCCATTAAGGAGACTTGTACCAGCAGATCCAGGAGGGGACCAGTACCCAGATAGGACCACCCACCTCCCCCAGTACAACCAGTGGGGGGATTGAGGGGAGCAGCCCTGCTCACCTGCCATCCCCAGCACAGCCTCACACATCAGCACCCACCAGCACAGCCCCATCCTCAGGGAGCAGCAATCCCAGCTACAGCATCTGGGGGCTTTTAAAAACCAGGGTTGGGTGCCAACAGGCCCCAGCTGGTGCTGCTGGGTTTTGGGGATTTGCTTGATTTTCTCTGCAGTCAATCAGCATTTCCAGGTGGGGGACTGGTCCTAAACACCATCCCAGTTCCATCACAAGGATCTGCATCCATTGCTCGGTCCCCATTCCATCAGACAGTTGCAGTCCCTCTATTCAGTCTGGTCCTGTGTGTGGTCCTGGTCCTGAGCAAAGTCGGGGTCCCACTGCATGGTCCCATATCCACCAGCTGGTGCTCGTCCCACCATGCAGTTTTGGTCCTGCATGTGGTCCTGGTCCAACTGGTTTGCCCTGGCCGCAGTTGCATCACATGGCTTGGTTCCCACCACTCAGTCTTGGTCCCGTGGATGCTCCTAGTCCCACCTCATAGTATGGTCCCACCTCATGGTCCTACACATGGTCACAGGCCCACCACAATTTTGATCCCACCTCAGTCATGGTCCCATGCACGATCCCAGTCCCATCACACAATCCTGGTCCCCAATTCACCACCCCCATCCCATTATGGTCCTGCTTGCAACCCCAGCCCCACAGTCCTGGACCCATTGTCCCAGCTTGGTCCCGTTTATTGAGAACAAAAGCCTGTAGGAAGAGGCTGTTGGGTTCTGGGATGGGGGACTTTAGCAGGAGGACTTCCCTTCCACCCTTTGGCTCCAGCCAAGGGCAGAGCTGCTGCTCCCCACCCCAGGGTTGCTGCTGTCTGCTCTCCAGGACAGGCAGCACTGGGGGCACAGGCAGCCTGGTGAGGGGCAGCAGTTTGGTCACAGGCAGGACAGACACCTGGTGAAGTGCATGTGTCTGTGGCTCCTGCCTGTCTGAGATGGTCTGAAAACCCCATCACAGCCCCTCTGTGTGGGTTGATCTGGTGGCCTGGGCACAGAGGGACACAGTGCCCCACGGGGACATCATCCCAGGTGGACTGTGCAGCCAACACCCTGCCTCGGAAGGGGCTTTTCCACCCCCCATCTGCAGAGGCAACTGGTGGCCAAAGTGGGATTTGGCACCTGCTCCCAGCAGGAGACCTCAGCATGTGATGGGAGACACTCGTGGACCTCAGGAGGTGCCCCAAGCTCTGTGTCCGCAGCACCTGTCCCAGTGTCCCTGGGCGGTGTCACATGCAGTTGAGTTGGTGGCCCCAGTGGTGGCTCCAGACTGGCCATTCTGGACCACCCCAGTACTGCTGGTGCTGAGTGCTTCGGCTGGAGAAGCCTCAGTACAAGTCCTGGGGACACTCCTGAAAACGGGGTGCACCCGTCAGCAGTGGAGCTGGGACCCAGTAGCACACGTGAGTTGTGTCACTTCTGGAGGCTGTCCCATGGGTCCGGTGTCCCTGCAAAACCATCAGATCTTCCTGGTGGCACCTGCACACCACGGCCATCCCACGCCAGCATGTGGCAGCGCAGGTGGCTCTGCAGGGACAGTGGGGACAGATCCAAGTGCTCCGCTTGTGCTGGGGACACGAGGCTCCCACCCCCAGGACTGATGGGGAGAGCAGAGCTGGGACCCCAGGGGGCTGCCGGGACATGGCCCTGGGCAGAGCAGGATTCGGGCCCCGGGAGGAGCAGGCACCAGTGGAGCAATCTGGTGCGGCCACGGCCCCGTGCTGGGAGGTCCCCACCCCCTGAAGAAGAAGGAAACATATGGAGACCAGCTGGACCATCCTTATATTAAAAACTGACAAATATACAATTATCTTACAAAAGTAGAATTACTTTTTTATTTCTGGTCTTTACAAAGGGAGCAGAACATGAGCTGGGGGGCTGGTGGGGGTCCTTTCGCTGCCAGGGGGGCTCAGCCACGAGTGCCACCTCCATGGCCAGCCAGGGCCGCTCTCGGCAGGACGTGGCTTTGCCAGTGTCATCCAGCCCGGCCGGGACACCCAAGGGCTGTCCCCACCATGGGGGAGGGACAGACCTTGTCCTCGGCCTTCCCCCCCCCGTGCCTGGGGGATGGCATCACTGGGACAGTGGCTGCTGGATGCTGCTTCCCACCTTCTCCCCACGCCAGTTCTCACCAGACCCCGTGGGCCTTCTGGGATGTTCCCTGTAGGGACCGGGGCCACGGGACCCTCTAACCGGGACGACGGGGGGCTGGAAGGGAACCTGCTGCACATATGCCCTTCACCTGAGGGAACCACGAGCCCGTTGATAAATGCTGGGGCTTCTGGGGTGGGTTTTCCATTCTACAAATGGCTTCAGGTGGCCCTGGATCACAGCCTGCCATGGGCTGACAGCTGTGGGTGGGCTGAGAATGTGCTGCGCTCATCACATGCATGGGCTGGAACCCACTGGAGTGGTGCAGCAGGCTCTGACAGGCAGCCCCCAAACCAGGGCTCAAGGGAAACGGGGTGATTAGATGAGCCCCTCGAGGTTTGGGTTCCGTGCTGGCAGTTCTGCCCACCCCGGGCCAGGAGGAGCCCTTGCCTCCAGTGATGTGGGGGTGGGTGTCCTGCTCCCGATGTGATGAGGGGATGTCCTTCACAAATACCTTCCCCAGCCTTTCCACGGGGAAGGAAGGAGTGGATCCTGCTGGAAAAAAACATCCCCAAGCCCCCAGGCCTTGACTCCTTGGAGGCTGTGGTGGAGGCAGAGGCTCCACTCTCCTTGCCAGTGGGTGATGGCAGCCCCTCCCCCCAGGCTTCTGCCCAAGCTGGGGCTCTACAGGAAGGTGATGGAGGCGCCCCCTGACCATTCCTGGGTGCTGGAGCCTCAAGCCAGTTCTGCTCATGTCCAACTGAAACACACCATGAGTAAGAAAAAGAAAAGCACCTGGTTCTTCCCCGGGGAGAGCGGGGCACCCGCCGTCCCCTACCACTTCAGGAAGTCCCGCACGTGGCTCCATAGCTTGGTGATCCAGAGGTTGACCCCCAGGTCAGTCAGGTACTGGATTTCAGGTGTCAGCATTTTGCGGCACAGTTTCTGGTGCTTCTTGTTGATCTTCTTCTTCAAGTTGTAGCCCAGGATGGACTTCTCCCCCAGCGGCTGCCAGGGTTGCATGGAGGACTCTTGGATGGCACTGGCATCCACAGGGTGTCCCCCGTCGATGCAGATGCTCTTCATCTTCTCATTCTCCCGCTGCAGCTCAGCCACGTCCTTGGCCATCCGCTCCCTCCCGTAGGCCTCCACCTTACGCCAGAAGGTGGCATTAAAATAGCGGTAGAGCTTGGCATCGATGAGGTTCCAGGAAGTGGCTTTCTCATAGAGCTCAGGTGTCAGCCGGGAGACAGTGGAGCCTTTCCGGGCATTGAGCTTGAAATAGAGGACATCCTCCAGCTGCCAGCACAGCAGGTCCTTCAGCAGCACCAGGGACTCGTCAAAGTATTCAAGCAACATGACGAGGTGGAAACGGCGATCTATCTCCTGTATATGCTCCTCCACCAGTGGGCTGTTGGCGTCCATGTTGTTGTCGTAGCCCAAGTCAAAGAAGAGGAGGTTTTGGAGGTAGTGAGCATTGAACCCATTGGTGTCATAGTAGTGCCAAGGGTCCCGGAGGAACTCTGCCAGCTTGTCGTCCCCTGTCAGCTTCCAGGTAAGGGGGATGACGCGCCCAAAGTAGTGGAAAGAGGACTCGAAGAGGTAGGCAGGGTCCCGCAGCACCGTCACAAAGATGGCGTCCGCTGGCAGGAGCTTGCGCACCTCCTCGTAGTGGAAGCGCATGTGGTTGCAGATGATGTTGAAGCACGCGCCCGGCCGGTAGTGCTGCACCTGGCTGCTCTCAAAGTAGGAGGGGTAATAGAAGTCATTGCGGCCGTTGGGGAAGGCGAATTTCAAACGGTGCTTCTCCCCGAAGCGGAAGAGGATGTTGAGGATGGTGCTGCTGGCTGTCTTGTGTGTCTTCATGAACATGACATTCAGCTTGGGCAGGCAGCTCCATCCCGAGGGGTTGCCCGTGCTGTTGGCTATTACTGGTGCCTTCCCGGGGGCTGGGTAGGAGGAGCAGGAGGAGGGGACGGGGATCCTGGTGGGGAGAAGAGACAAGACACCATGGTGAGGGCGGCTTGGCCAATGCAGCCCAGCCACCAGTCTGTTTTCCTTCCTGGAGGAGTTGGATCTGATGGGTGCCTACCCTGGGGCTGGGTGCTGGACCTGGGGATGAGTTCTTGCCCCCCAGCTCCCTGGCAAAGGTAAGCCCGGCTTTGGGCAGAGCTCCCTTCACACCCAGTCATGTGCTCAGTGGGACCAGGGCACGTACCTGACAGGAGCTCCTCGGTGAGCAGGGCAGAGCCCACCACCCCCACAAGCCCCCTGACATCAGACGAACCTCTGAGCCACCAAACAAAGCTTGTTCACCTCTGGACAACCCCAGCCACCAAGGATGTGCTGCTACGGGGGTCTTTGCAGTGGTCAGCCCCTACCATCATCAGCTCAACCTGAGCAGGGGGTCCCATTCCTCCCCACAGGCACAGGTGCAGTGACTCTGGTGCAGGTGATGTTGAGAGGTGCATCAAGACAAGCTCCCCATGGCCGTAACTCCATGGGCAGGAGCTCATAATGTGCTTGTGAGGTCTGGAAGCTCTTAGCCCCTTGTAGGAGTCATGGAGGATCCAGCACCAGAACAAAGAGGGAAATAATTCTAGTTCATGGCTCCACAGACAAGCTCACAGGCCCTCAGGGAGCACGAAGAACAACTTGTGTGTTATCTGAGATGCCCGGAGCAGGGAACAGAGACCACAGTGCCCAGTGACTTTGGACACTGTTAATGAAGTTGCGAAGCTGATCCTTGATAACGATCCCATCTGGCAGCACGGGTCATGACGTAGTTTATGAAACACCCACAGGCAAACCTTGTTTATAAGCTTAGAGATAAATTTAATGCCAGGAGAGATGGCCAGGATCTGAGCCTTGCTGAGTGCCAGCTTTCACCAGGATGGGCAGCAGAGAGCTTTGAATCTACCTGTGCCCATCTCTGTGGGTGAGAGTTTACATTTGGCAGCTCTCTGGTTGCTCTTGAAGGACAAGCCTTTGATAAAGAGCGCCTGAATAACCATCTCTGCTCAGCCTGCTGCTCCTGGCTGCTGGGGAATGTCTCCCGTGATGTTTTTCCTTCTCCCAGAGGATATGAAGCTGTGGTGAGCAGGGGGTCTCCTGCACCTCCTTGTCCCCTCTATCACCCAAGAACTGAGTGCTGGCTGCTATTTTGCAGCAGATCTCCCCCGGGGTGAGCATCCCCAGCTCCCCAGGGAGTTAAGGTTCACCTTTCCCCCCACCATGGAACAGGGTGCAGTCTCCAACAGGAGGCTGTAGGAAGGGGACTTCTTGGTGTGAAGTCACCAGAGCCTGGAAAGTCCCAGGACCACCTCTGGTTGGGGATGCCCATTGCAAAACAGGATGGCCAAGCTACCAGGGGGGATCTGTGGGGACCCCACACTCACTCTGTCACGCTGACTTGCAGTGGGGGGATGGCGTAGGAGTAGAGCAGCAGCATGAAGCTGGTCAGGAGGGTCCCCAGGATGAGCCCCTTGCACATGGACCTCCAGTGCTTCCCATGGTGCAGCATCCTGGTCACCTGTGGCCGGCAGAGAGGAAGGAGAGCTGTTAGCACCAGGGGATGGAGAAGCGAGGACCAAGGGGACAGTGAGACTCAAATCACAAGCAAATAAGGCACAGGGACATCTCAAAGGCATGGGAAGTCCTGGGAAGTATCTCACCGGGATTTTTGGCACTGGCGCTGCAGGGAGAGAGGCAAGGCAGCACCATGCATGTCCCCGGCAGCAGGCACAATGGAGTCATGACCAAAGAGCAGCAGCTCTGGCTGCCCTGTGCACCCTTTACCTTGAGAAAACCCAAAGCCACTCCCTGGCCCAATGCAAGAACTGGAGAGACTGTGAGGCTGGAGATGGGAGGGAGAAAGGAGCTGTTCCACAGAGCCTGCAGAGTGAACATCCTCTACCAGGCTGCACCAGCAGCTCCCCTGGCACCAGAAAATCACTGACATGAGCTTTCCAAGAGTGGCTGAGATCCCTTTTTGCTAGAAGATCTCCAGGCTGGATCAGGAGCTACATCAGCTTGGGATGTAGGGGATGCTGTGACATCCTCCCAGCGCAGCCTTGCCCATGTCTCCCAGCCCCTCCAGCAGCACCAGCTGCGAGGGGGCTCACAGCTCCCCTCGGGCCATGGCACCCACACCTTTGAGTGGCTCGGGGTGGGGGCCAGGGAGACGCAGACCTGATAGACACAGAGGGTTCAGGGCAGGATGGGACCTCGCTCCATGCATAGCTGACACATCCATGCACACGGGTACATGCACGATTGTGCATATACGTGCACACAAACATCCATGCATGCGTGCACGTAGGGACACACATCTCCATGCACACTCCCGTGTGCACACCCACACATCTGTGCATGTTCATGATCCACGTGCATGCACGGACACACACACACATGTTCACACACACACACACGTATGCACTCATGAATCCCCCTCAAGGACACAGACACGCTCATGCACGCCCACCCCAGCAGGCACACACCCCTCTGTGCACGCACAGGGACACACAGGCACATCCTCGGGCATGCCGGGGGAGGCACACAGACACGGACAGACACGCACGTCTGTGCATGCACATACATGTACACTCACACACGCACGCTCACATGCACACACGTGCACACAGCCCCACAGCAGGCAGCCCCGGCCCCGCCGCCCCCCAGGCTGCCCCCTCC
>NW_020799121.1:1292471-1303954 GCF_003259725.1 Athene cunicularia | reverse complement strand
CCAGTTCTTATTTATGTGTTTCCAGTTGCACCCAGCCCTGGCTGGAGTCATGCCTGGGATTTATCACTCATCTCTTCCCTCTGCCTCCCCGGAGGCCCATTTGTCACAGGTAATGGCTGCTGCATGAAATAACCACAACATCGGATTAAATAACACCCCTGGCTCCACCGCCTGCTCTGGCTCTGGCCACTCGCCTTTCCATCCTCTTACTCGAATTTTCCCTGGAAACAGCAGCGCAAGGGCAAGGAGCCATCCCACCCCCTCTCCTCTTAATCCCAGGTTTCCCTCTTTTTTGTGGGGATGGCGCTGCATTTCCAGCTGGAAGAGGACCGCAGTGGCTGGGATGCGGCCACTCAATGGAGGGATGCTCACAGCTTTGGGATATGATGTAAACGAGCTGGGCAGCTGTGGCACGCCATCTCCCACGCTCCGTGGGGTGTAAACCATCCCCAGGAGGCTCCACCATGACATCCCCCAGCCCTTGTCCCCCATCTCCTGACCTGGGAGCAGGCAGAGTGAATCACCCCCCAGATTTAGGGGTACAAAGAAAGCACTCACACTGAAAACCATGACCGCTGGGGAAACACGTACCAGAGCTGGAGATCCAGAGGGATTTGGAGAGGAGCACAAGCAGCTGGTCAGAGCAGCGGGCAGCAGCACTGTGGTGGCACACCCTGTCCGGGCCAGGGCTTGGCCCCGTCAGACACACGTTGGCCAAGTGCAGCGTCAGGAGCTTTTATCGGGAGGAAAAGCTGTCATTAGTGCTGGTGAAAGAAGGGGAACTGGTGGCTGTTGGGTGGCACAACTGGTTTGTGGCCATCTGGCCAGGCAGGATGGCAGTGGGGCTGCTGCCTGCAGTTGTCTCTGCCTGCCAGTCCCACTGCCCTTCCCTTATCTGTTGTCCCAGCGCAGGTGTTCAGTGGCTCCCATGGGGTTGGAGAGCCCCTTTCAAGGTCCCCTACTGCATGGTGGAAGCCCAGCTCTGGGGGTGCAGCCTCAGAAGCTCCCAAGTGGTCAAACCTCCTCCTTTTCTGAGATCTGAAGACAAAGGAAAGATGGAAAAAGCAAGCAAAAAAAAAAAAAAAAAAAAGGAAAAGAAAGGCAAAACTCTCCCAAGCCCCCAAAGCTAAAAAAAGGAATAAAAAGAGGGTGAAAGGGGCAAAAAGAAAAAAATGATGAAAGGAAAAAAGGAAGGAAAAGAAAGGTGGGTCATTATTGACAGTTCCTTATCTGTGCTGTTGCTTGTCACTGCTGGGGGTTATCAACCCCCCAGGCTGGCAGCACTCACGGTGAGTTCACCACCACTCCCCACAGGAGTGCCATGAGGTGGCACAGCCTTCATCTTGGCTGGGCTGGGCGAGAGAATGTCCTCCAAAACATCCCACAACATGACGCAACCTCCACCACAGTGGAGCACAAGGGTGTCCCCATAAAAACCCCGTAAGACAACCAGTCTTCACCGCGGCTGGGGACATGGAGTCCACATAAAAGGCCTCATGAGACAGCACAGCTTTCGCCACAGCCAGAGACCACATGTCCCCGTAAAAGGCCCCATGAGATTACCCAACCTTCACACAGCTGGGAAACAGGTGTGTCCATAAATTTCCTGTGAGATATCACTGCCTTCATCACAGCTGCAGACAAGGGTGACCCTGTCATGCCCCATGAGGTACCACAGCTGTCACCATTGCTGAAGACAAGGGTGTTCAAATAAGGCCCATGAGACAACACAATGTTCACACCCCGACAAGGCCATGCTCACCAAAACCCTACAAAAACCACACAGCAAGTCCCCCCACCTTGGGACACTCCTTCCCAACTTCTAAGATAGGCTAGAAAAGGGAAAAAACCCATGTATCTTGCACAAAATCAAGCATCTATCCTCCTCTCCCTGGAAGGAAAACAGCCATGAATAGGCCTCAGGGCTGTGCATAGGCCCTGGTGAGGGGGTACATGGCGGGGACTCTTTTGGGGAAAAGAAACAGGATTTAGGGGAAAGGTGGTGGTGGGAGATAATGCCACCAATGCTGGGGCTGCCCTAGTTTCTCCATGCATTGCTTTACCTTAGCCAAGAGCCCCAAAATAACTTCTCCATAACGCAAAAATCACTGCCCTGGCCTCTTGCTGGGAGAGGGAGAGCGAGCCCCCAAAACTTTTGCCTCGTTCCTTGGCAAGAGACCTAACAGCGTCCCAGAGGGGTTGGGGGCACCTCTGAAGGTGGGCAGGGTTTGTATGGCCGGGGGGTGGTAGCAGGGGAGGGGGAGGCTACAGCGGTGGCCCTGTGAGAAGCTTCTGGAAGCTCCCCCAGCTCCAAGTCAGACCCAGCTCTGGCCAAGGCCGAGCCAGTTAGCGATGGTGGCTGCGCCTCTGCGATAATGTAGTTAAGAAGGGGAATATGGAGAGGGGGTGAGGGATTTGTGAGGAGACTGTAAGAGAAGGACACCTATGTGAACACCAGGGTCAGTGGAAGGAGGAGGAGGAAGGAGGGGAGGTGTGCCAGAGCAGAGACCCCCCTGTGCCTCATGGTGAGAGGGCAGGGCCACCCCCTGACACCCATGGACACCCAGCGGAGCAGAGACCCACCCGCGGCCTGTGGGGGAGCCCTGGGACTCTGTGGGAAGAAGCAGCCCCCGCTGTTGTAGTTCATCACTGGGAGGGCTGCAACACGCGGAGGTGATCCATGCCGGAGCATCTCAAAAAGAATGTGACCTGTGGGGAGGACTCACGGTGGAGAAAGTTCATGGAGGGCTGTCTCCTGGGAGAGGGGTGCCATGTGGAGCAGAGGGAAGAACACAGAGGAGCAATTTCTGCCCTCCCTGCAGGAAGAAGGGGGGACTGACTGCACCCCCCATCCGTTGCCCCTCTGCTGCTGAAGGAGGAGGTAAAGATACCGGGAACAAAACAGCCCAGCAAGAAGGGACGGGTAGGGGGAGGTGTTTTTAAGACATGGCAACGCTTCTTATTCTCTCATTCTGTCTGTTAAGTGTCATTGTTAGTGTTTTGAATTAAAGTGATGTCTTTTTTTTTCTTCCCCTAACTAGGCTATCTTTAACCTGCCACCCTAATGGGTAAAACACCTTTCCCTGTCCTAATCCTAATTCCTGAGCCTTTTTCTTAATTTTTAACTTCCCAGCACTGGGGGGAGAGTGAACGGCTGTGTGGCGCTCAAGTTGCCCTCTGGGCTCAAACCACGACAGAAGGTCAGCTGGCCCAACATTCCTGGTCATGATGTCTCCATGGATGGAGACTCCACTGCCTCTCTGGGCAATCGTGTGCCCGTGCTTGGTCACCTTCACAGTGAAGAAGTGTTTCTTGTTCAGAAGAACCCTCCTGGGCTTCAGTTTGTGCCTGTTGCCTCATGTCCTGGCACAGGACACCACTGAGAAGAACCTGACTCCATCTTCACACACCCCCCCTCAGGTATTTCTACCCATTGGTAAGATCCCCCTAAACCCTGTCTTCTCCAGTCCCAGCTCTTTGCAGCATTTCCTCCTAGAAAAGATGCTCCAGTCATTTTGGTGGCCCTTCACTGGACAGGCTCCAGCGTGTCCATGCCTCTGTGCACTGGGGAGCCCATTGCTGGACACAGCACTCCATGAGCAGCCTCACCAGCGCCGAGGAGCAGGGCCACCTCCCTCAGCACTCCTCCCGAGGCACCATCAGCCCTCTTTGCCCCAAGGGCATGGTGGTAGTTTATGGTTAAGTTGGTGCCCAACAAGACCTCTAGGTCCTTTTCTGCAGAGCTGTTTTGCAGCCTCACAGCCCCTAACAAGTCCTGGTGCCTGGGGCTGCTCCCCACCCCGGCAGGATTTTGTGCTTCCCCTGGTTGAACAAAACGGACTCGAGTTGGCTCTCAGCACCCAGCTGGGATGGAGCAGACCCTACCCAAACCTGCCACTGGAAACAAGGACTGGCAAAAGGTGACCAGGAGCAAGGTAACAGCCATGATGCGCCCGGGTTGTGGCACCTGAAGCAGGGACCAGGCTCTGACCCTTCTGCTCCACCTCCCAAGTACCTACTCACCCAGGGCAGGATGAGGAGTATCCACAGCCCCACACACATCACAGATGAGCTGCTCCCTCCCCCTCCGTCGTGCCCAGCACTGGGCTGAACAGTGCAGTCAGGCCAGCCTGCCATGGCCAGGAGGGAACAGACAACATATACCATGGGGGAAGAGTCACCTTCTTTATTTAAAAATAAAATACAACAGAAGTACAGCCTACTATGTGGATGCTGAAGGGTGGCTCCATGCTGGGCAGAGGCCAGGTTCCCCTCTGCTGTGGGCTCCTCTCTGCCAAAGCCAGGGCAAAGTCCTGCTTTTTGTGCCAAGCCTCAAAACCACACTGTAATGCCCTGCCATGCCAGGCACTCCTGGAGAGCTCCTGCTCTGCCATGGGGGCTTGGCTCCTTGCCACAGACTGTCCGGAGGGTCCTCCAAAAGTCCAGAGCTCTCCTTGGCCTCCTCTTCCTCACTTGCCACTCCTGCAGGTCAGAAGGCTGGTGGCACCAGCATGAAGAGGACAGTCCTTGTGACACGGATGCCACAGCCCAGGGCAGGCCAGGTAGCAGCACCAGCAGAGGAGAGCCGATAGAGTCCCACGAAAGGCACAACGGGAAGTGTACTTACAAACGGGAAGTTTTAATTTAGCGTTTCTGTCCCAAGAGCAAAGCTGAGGGTTTTTCACCCAAACACAATGGTGTCTGCAGGGTGTGGTCACCCAGACAGGCCCTGCAGGGAGCCCCTGGGCCCTGTCATGCTCTTCGCGCCTTCTTGCTTTTCTTTTTCTCCTCTTTGACAGCAGTGTCGTGGGCTTTCCTCTTCGCAGCCAGTTTGTTCGCCTGTGGAGAAACCCCCAAGACCCACAGTCAGACTGGTCTGCAGACACCAAGGGCTGCTCCACCCCTGGTCCCACCCAAGCCTCTCACTGTATGTGGGAGAGACAGACCCATCTGCTGCTGGCACCTGGGCCAGGCAAGGGGTGCAGAGAGGGATGGCAGCTTCACTTGCTGAGCACGAGCCACAGCCTGAAGGGAGCACGAGGAGTTCTGCCCTGCCGGGGCCGAGACCACAGCCTGGAGATGCTGGGGAAGCAGCCTATAGAGCCTCACCCCTGCCCACCTCCACACCATGCCCTCACCAGGTACAGAGGAGCAGAAGGGAGAGGCCCAGAGAGGGCACAGCGTGAGAAACAGAGGCTGCTCCCTCTCCCCCAAGATGGAGACAGACCTGGCTTTAGTGACCCGTAGCCACAAACTGATTTGGGAAGAGCCAGCACCAGGATCCAGGCAAGAGACCTTGGCCCACAGCAGCCCTATGCTCATACCTCTCGGACTTTGCGCTTCTTGCCAAACATGATCTTCTTGTAGAGGTATTTCTCCCTTTTCTTCATCATCATGATAGCCAGACGCTTCTCCTCGCTTTGCTGCTCCTGCTCCAGGCGCTGCCTGTCCTCCACCCGCAGTTTGCCAGCAGTCACCTTCACGGGAAGCGCCTGCAGGGAGCCGGAGAGCTCAGGACCCCAGATGCTGGGGACCCACCCCCCTTCCCCAGGGTCAGACATTTCCACACCATTCACTGGGGGCTGCAGAAGAGCCCCAAGCACCCCTCAGACCAGGCCGCAGGTCCTGAGCGTGAACGGGAGCTGCAGCTCACAATCACGGATCCAGAACCCCAAATGCGGTGGCTGCCGCAGGAGCAGCACAGCCACAGCAGTCCCAGACGAGGGATGTGGCCAGGACACCCTGCAGCGAGCAGAGCCCCAGCAGGGACTGAGCTCACCAGAGCCGCTGCGTCCCTAGGGCTCCCACAGTGCTGCCAGGCACCGTACCTTGTTGCTCTGAGTTTTCTGCTCTTCCATCTTCTTTAATTTCACCTCCTCTTCCTTTTCAGACTCATCTTCCTCCTCCTCCTCCTCCTCCTCTTCTTTGTTATTGTCATCCTCCTCTTCTTCCTCCTCCTCCTCACTCTCTTCATCTACAGAGAGACCACCATTACCAATGGGAGAGCAGGCGCCAGCCCTGGAGCAGGTACAGCTCCACCGAGGCAGCAAATGTTGCCCAGCTCCTCAACTCGGAGCCTCACACCACCTGGGTTCTCGCCCCGCTGCATGGCCAGCAGCTTCAGCTTCTCAGGAGGGATGTAGTCTCCTTCCTGCTCTGTCACGAAGGGTGAGAGGTGCGGGGGCAGCAGCACGCCCGGGAAATAGTCAGCCACGGGGAGGCACAGCTTGGCATTGACGGAGTCGAAGACCCACTGAGGCTGCAGGTAGTACCTGTGGGACAGAGGTACACAGGCTCAGAGTCGTTCCTCCCACCTCTGGAGCCCGTGGGGCTGAAAGGGAGCAGAGCTGGGACAGCTCTGGGATAGCCTGGGACACCCACCAGCCCACGTGGCTATTCTGCGGCCAGGCCACCTGCTTCACCCACCTGCCAACAACCTGCTGCTGCACCCGGGGCCGGTCAACAATCTGGTGGGTGATGGAGGGGTCACTCACGTCGTAGGTGGCACCGATGCACAAGGACTTGTCCCAGGAAACCTGGCCACCAAAGCACCTGCCAGCCAAAGCCACCACATCAGACAGGCAGGAGGGGCCCTCAGGGTCACCTCATCCATGGGATGTCAGGCAAACTGGCCTCCAAAGTCCTGCCAGAGAGGCTGGGGGAAGCAAAAGTGCAGCAGGGCTGCAGAGGGACAGCCTGCACACCACGTACCGGATGACAAAGGCCAGTGGCTCTCGAGGCACCTCCCTGTTGAGGAAGAAGCGCAGCCCTTCAAACAGGTTTCTGTGCTTCTCCAGGGCCTCCTGCTCCTTCTTCCTTGAGTCCATCTGCTCTGCTGTCTCCTGCTCAAAGCAAAGCATTCAGCCTCCTCCTCACAAACAGCCCCTGCCAAGCCCTTCTGTGCAAAGAGTGCTCTGGGGTGCTGTCCCCATCCTCCTGCCAGTCCCGCCCAGCACCACACCAGGACCCACCAGCCTTTGCCCACGCACAAGACATACTGCAGACAGGATCACCCAGGCTCTTACCCCCTCCACTGGGAACTCATCCATCTCCACCTCGTCCTCAGGGGTTGTTGCCACCACACGGGCCAGGCTGGCGCTCAGAGCCGACAGTTTCTGCAGCAGGAGGAGACCAAGGTGTCATGCTCAGGCAGCGCTTTGGGAATGGGAAAAGGGGCAGCCTCGTGGAGGAGGGTGATTTCTCAGAGCAAGAGGTCAAAAGACTACACAGATATTCGGCCTCCTCCACATACTGTTCCACCCTGCAGTCCCTAGCTTCAGAGGGTCCCTGCCATGCAGTGGCCCCCGAGGCCAAGCACAGATCCTCCCTTGGCCAGTATGAAGGGGCTAGTTCGGGACCAGCTCCTCCATCACGCAGGGATGTGGCTCTGCTTCTCGGTCCCCACATGCCAAGTGCCTCACACCACCAGCAGGAGCCTGTGGTCAGGACACCAAGACCACGCAGGGTCCTCCCAAGGACCACAGTGACGGTGATGCAGTGTCCCTCACCTCCAGGTAGCTCTCTGAATCCATGGCATACTCCTTGCCCTCCGCAGGTTTCAGGTCAACATCAGCCTGGCCGTCGATCTGGGGAGAGCCAAAGGGGTGGGTAGGCAGCTCCCACGCCCAGAGCCCCCAGACATGCGCCCTCCATCCCCCTGACCCTCCAGCACATGCTCGCTTCCCACCACCCACACTGGGTGGTCCCAGCAGGCTGGTGCCAGCATGGCACATCCCTGGGGCAGGCAGTTGCCTCACCTTGGGGGGGTAGAGCAGGTTGAGGGAATGGTAGAGGCGAAAGTTGACAAATCCCAGCAGGGTGGTGTAAAACTCGGTGAAGGTGGCCATCACACGGTAATCCACGTCTGTGGGGTGCTGCAGGCACATGGAAAGGGTGAGGACACAAGGATGAAGGACCAGAGTCCCTTCTGCAGAGACAGGGACCTGTCCCACCCGCAGAAGAAGGATCCTGCCCCCTCCAGAGCGAGGTCTGGAGATCCACACCACTGCCAGACCCTGGGCAGGGAAAGCTCTCCCGCCTGCTACACGGGGCCCTGCTGCCACTCCTCTGTGAAGGGATCTGCTCAGACAGATGGAGGCACCTCATCCCATCATGGATGAGGACCTCGGTGGCTTAGCCCAGGTCTCTTGCTCCTCCAGGTGAGAAGTGCAGGCTGTGGCAAAGCCAGACAAGAGCAGGACAAGGAGCCAAACCCAGCAGGGACCCACCTGGCCAGCCCCACAACAGCCAGAACTCAAGGGAGCGAGAAGTAACGCTGGCTGGGAAGGACGTGGGTTGACTCAGAAGATGCTGCAGTGAGCCCCAGCACGGGCCACACCACAGGCCACAAAGCTGGAAAGCCCCAACCCAGCTGCACCAAGCCCTGGAAAGCCTGGGAGCAAACGGAAAGGGGATTGCTGTGACGACAAACCCCTGCCTGCCAAGGATCTTGGCAAGGTGCAGCACAGCCGTGTGGCCATCTGGGCACAGTGGCACCCACAGCTCTCCCCTCGCCCAGAGGACAGGGGACACGGCAGAGCGACCCTGGCAAAGGGTGCAGGGTCTGACTCAGCTCTTCCCTAAGTGCTACCAGCCTCGTTCCTGCAGGTTAATCTTTAATTGCTGATTAAAGTATTTTTTAATAATTGACAAGAGGAAATAAGGAACCAGGGAGACTGGTACTGCCAGGCACAGGGGACAGAGGTACAGCCATCCCAGGGGGTTAAAGAGGGTCGTGTCCCTGTGTGCCTCCTGAGCCGGGCCCGTGGTCCCCACCACAGGCTGGGCACAGCCTCATCTGCCGCTGCAGCGTGGGAGCCGCAAGACACTCCCTCGACTCTTCCCCGGCCCCAGGGAAGGCAGTGGGGTCCTGCATGGATCCTGCTGTGCTCTGCCCAGGTACTCACATCGTGGGCGAAGGCGTAGGGGGTGATCCAGGTGATGGGCTGCCCCAGCACCTCAGCCTGGTAGTAGATGCCCTTGATGGAGAGGAAGACCTGGCAGGGAACAGAGCAAGAGCTCAGTGGGAGGAAGGCCATGGGTGCTCCCTTGTCCCTGTCCTCATTAACCCTTCCCTCGTCAGCAGATTCATCAGGGGAGTGTCACAGACAGCCTGGCAGGACTTGTTCCCCATCTGAAGCTGCCAGCACAGTTGGCCCAGTGCCCTCGTGGGGCACAAGTCCACCACCCCCACGGCCCCCCGGGGCAAGGAGGTCTCGTCCCCGTCCCTCCCCGCAGCACCCACCTTGCGCAGGGAGCGGGAGGCGATGACATAGTTGAGGAACTCCACGGCCAGGCGCCGGCAGAGCTGGATGGTCTGGACATGGCACTTGCCCGTCCGAGGGAAGGTAGAGAAAAGGAAGCACATGGAGAGGGCATCGTCCAGGTCCCGCAGGGCGTCTATGAAGGTCGGGTACCTGTGTCCGGGCGGGAGGATAAGGGATCACACCCAGCCCCAGTGCCCAGCGAAAGCTGATGAGGCTGGCAGAGACCTTGCAAGAGAAAGGAACGGGCACCATGGAGCACCAAAGCTGGTGACCCACAGGGACAGGGGAGGCCACGGTCACACAGAGACCTCCAAACAGCTTCCCAGGGTTCATGGCTCTCCAGGGAGCCAGGAATCTCCCTGGTCAGGGGATGGCAACACCCCTGCTTACAGGGCAGGTGTAAACAGGTTTTACAGCATCTGCAAGGACTGAGTGTTGGGGGAAACCCAGGCTGGACCGAGGACAAGCACCCCCGTGGCCTGCAGGACAGCACACCAGCACGTGGTGCTCCTTGGCCAGGTGGGAGGAGCCTCCAAGGCACTCAAATACCGCACAAAGGATATCGCACAACCCCACAGCTCAGGCAGCAGCACAGCTGTGAAGTGCCCAGACCATCTTCCCTCCCGAGCACAGAGCTTGTTGGGCAGCATCTGTCCAACACAGCAACATGCACCAGCACAGCGAGGTCCCGGGCACCACCAGGACAACGAAGAGACCTGCCAGAGCAGGTTCCCACCCTCCTGGATCTTCTCCTCCCTCACTGCCACCAAATTCAGGAATTCTGTTGGCATGATTCACCCTCTACCAGCCCTCCCTCCAAGGAAAACAATGCTCAGGGAGAGGAGGATTAATCTCAGCATCTTCCTGGAGCCATCTAGGACAGCCAGGCACTCTCTGCTCACTCATGCTTTGCTACAGCCAGCACACAACGGCCTTTTCCTCCAGCCCAGAGACACACATTTCAATCAAAACCTCCAGAATATATATAGGAGGTGGATTCCTAAAGAGGGACAGACATGGTGAAGGCTCCACAGGTCCGGGCGGCTGCAAGAGAAAGCTCCTCCCAAAAAGAGGATGGCTCTGCTGGGACTTGGCGCTCGGTGGCTCACCTCTCCTTCACGATGTGGTCGAGCTTGTAGGTGGGCTTGTTGTCCTTCAGCCGGTCTACGGTGCCCCACTCACCCTTCCCGTACGCCTTCCGGAGCTTCCGCACAAACACCTGCGGGGAGAGGGGGAGGCTGGGGGCTCTAGTATCTTTTAGACTAGATATGAGGAAGGATTTCTTTGCAGAAGGGGTTGTTGGGCGTTGGAATGGGCTGCCCAGGGCAGGGGAGAGTCCCCATCCCTGGAGGGGTTGAAGAGTCGGGCTGACCCAGCGCTGAGGGATCTGGGGGAGTTGGGAATGGTCAGGGTGAGGTTCATGGTTGGACTGGAGGAGCTTCAAGGGCTTTTCCAATCCAGATGATTCTGTGATGCTGTGGGAGAGGACGAGCCCCGAGCAGCCCCTCGAGCACCTCCCTGGGGGTCTTGTGCAGGATAGTTACCTTATACTCCCGAAATTTGTTGACAATGGGCTCATGGAGGAGGAATTTTATATCCTTGAGAAGGTAGAAGGTCCTGGGGGCAGTGGAGCCTTTGTTCACCTTCTTCTTGTGCTTGGGCTCATGGGGGTAAATCCCCTTCAAGATGCAGAGGCGCCTGGTAACAGCGATGAGGGTGAGTCACACGGGGCCGCAGCACCCACGATCCCCAACACGGAACACCCCGGGGCCCTCCCCCTCCAGCGCTGCCACCGCTTAGCAGGGGGGAAACCCCCCAAACATGGCAGCCTGAAACCTCGGGACACACAGGACACACCACCCCACTCCCTACAGAAAGGGCCATCCCACACGCCCACTATGGGCTCCATCTCCTAGTGCTCCCCCGGGTGGGGTGGGGTGGGGGGCAGGAGGTCCCGGGGGGGTCCCGGCACACCTGAAGTCGGGCAGGCTCAGCTGCAGCTTCTTCCGCGCCCTGTTGCGGGTGATGTAGTTGGTGGCAGATCCCCGCTCGTACTGGGGAGAGACGGGGCGTCAGAGGGAAGGCGAGGGGAACCCCGCGACAGGAAACGGCGGGGGAAAGGGAGAAGAAACGGGAACCGGAGAATGGGGGCTGGGGGCACCGGGCACGGCCAGCTGAGGCGGCAGGGAGACCGGGTGTCACGGCACGGACAGGCAC
>NW_020799121.1:1286402-1292421 GCF_003259725.1 Athene cunicularia | reverse complement strand
GGGCCGAGCTGGGGCAGGCGCGCCGCGGACAGCCCGCACGGCCTAGTAGGAGGGGCGGGAGGGGTCCTTCGGTGCGGGGCACGCTGGGATATAGGGGCGCGGTGCATGCCGGGATGTAGCGGGGCCGGGGTGGCCTGGCGGTCCCCCTGTTTGTCATAGAGATGGTGCGCTGCAGGTCCCCATCCACCAGTCTCCGTGGTCCCCATCCTCCAGGGCCTGGCAGTCGCTGTGGGGCGAGTGTGGGTGGTTCCTGGGGGGAAGGCCCGGTTCTCTCGGCCTCCCTTAGCCCGAGCTCTGGTGGTTCCCGACACACCCACACCCCATCCTTTCTCCCCAGCGTTTCCCCCATCTTGGAGACAGCCGAACCCTGTGTCCCTGCACGGCGAGTCTCCAGGGTCCAGGGCATCCCGGGGGTGACTGACGGCTATGAAGGGGTTTGTCAGTCCCAAACTGCTGGGGACCTTAGGGCCGATGGTATTAGCAAGACCTCACGGCCGTTAGTTTCCAGCCTGATCCCAAGGTTGGGATGGTAGTTTGACACCGTTGGGACTGCGGGTAAGGTGAACTCAGACCTGACCTGTGGTGGGTTACTAGAGGTCCTTGTTTGATCCTGACTGGGACACCCTGCGGGGTCACAGCTAGTAGTGATGCGGGACTGGGAACCTTACATTTTCTAGTTTTATATCGCTTTAAGTAAAACAAAGAACTTTACATTTCCTAGTTATCTATTAGCTTAGGTAGTTGAACATCCTGTATCTAATCAAACATGTGCCTCTTTGTATTAACCACAAAAGCCTTAGCTTGCACAAACCCCCACTCCCCCACATCCTGTGCTAACTGTAAAGACCAGCAGCTGCAACTATTGCCAAATAGGGCAAGGAATGCCCAGAACCCGAGCCAAGATAACACTGCGCAGAATCGCAGCTAAGAGGTCAACCAGCGGACAAGCACAGTGATGATGAAGAAGATGAGGTTACTATAGGTGGCGATGAAGATCCCTCTCCGAAGACCCCCGACGACCACCTTCATAAAGTTCTGCGCAAGCGTAAAGGGGAAGAGACCTAATTTCAATACGAAGCGGGGAAAGGTCATGCATATGTATAGGCGTTTCGCAATAATCTATGAATATGTATATATGAGTAGCATATAAACACTAGGAACAAAGGCAGAGGTGCGCATGTTAGGTGGAGAGATCCCCCATGCACCCGGTGCCGCAATAAAGAACATCTGTTGCCTTCCTAGAGTGGTTTCTTTGATTCAGTAGGGTGAGGTGTGCTGCTCTCCCCAGGTGCTTCATCTGCCCCCTCATGCCTTTGGGAGCTGACTGCTGCTATGTGCCCTCCAGCATCCCTCATCTGTCCCCAGCACCCTCGAAAGCGGTGGCAGGAGGGGACAGGTCACCTCCCTGTCCAGCATTGCTGGTGGTACACCCATGGGTGCACCTTGGCTGAGATAAGGATAGGACAAGAGGGAATGGCCTCAAGCTGCCCAGGGCAGGGTCAGACTGCCTCTGAGGAAGGATTTCTTTGCAGAAGGGGCTGTTGGGTGTTGGAATGGGCTGCCCAGGGCAGGGGGGAGTCCCCATCCCTGGAGGGGTTGAAGAGTCGGGCTGACCCAGCGCTGAGGGATCTGGTGGAGTTGGGAACGGTCAGGGTGAGGTTCATGGTTGGACTGGAGGAGCTTCAAGGGCTTTTCCAGCCAATATGGTTCTGTGATTCTGAGATGTGCCCTGTGAGGGTCCTCACCGTGTCCCAGGGGGGTGGTGGGGGCCGGGAGCCCTGTCCTCAGCCCCTGCCAGCTGCAGGTGTTTTTTGGGGCGTGGGAGGCCCTTCACCCTCTTCCAAGCCTAGGTGACCCCCAGCAGACAGAGAACTGAGACCCAGCAGTGCCCCAGGACCATCCTCATCTTGGCTGCAGGGATTTGCCTTTTAGGGTTCAGCACCCTCATATCCACCCCTTGTCTGCCAAGCTGAGCTGGTTAATCCTCATTTTCAATAAAAACCCAGCTCTGGGTGAGTAGCACAGTTACTGCTTTCAAAGGAGGCTGCAGGATTTCCGTGGGTTTCATCCCCTCTTTTTATTTTCTGGGGGCTAAATTTGACCAGTGATTTTGACCCAAATGCCAGCAGTTTGGGTCTTGCTGCCCCAGCCACAGTGCAGAGGGCAGGGCGACCGGTGCTTGTGCGGTTCGTGCCGGGTCAGGGAGCCAGGAGGGAAGAGTGGAAGTGAGCACATTATCTCTTCCCCGGCACGGGGTGGCCCCGCTTCCCTTTGCTTTGCCTCCAAAGTCCTTTCCCATTTCTGCTGACTTGGCCCCAGTGTGCGGAAACAGCCTCTTGTGACACCTTCCCGTCCCTGGCGGTGTCCTGGCTCGGCTCGGCTGGGCTCTGCCTGTCTCTGCCGGGCTGACAGCCGTGCTGTGCCGTGCCACCACCCCGCTCTGGCATGTGGCTGCTCCTCATCCTGCTGCAGGCTGCGGTCCTGCCTGCCCAGCTCTGCGGTGAGTATGGCAGCTGACCACCGCCTGCAGCCCCCAGAACCCCTGTCCCGCCGGGGGACCCCACTGGAGTTGGGGGTCTTGCCTGCGTGAGACAGTGCCCGGAGCGGGTCCCTGAACTGGCTGTGGTGGCTGAGGGGTCCTCGAGGAGTGGGGCTGGGGGAAACAGGCACCATCCCGTGCTCCAGCCCTCTGCCGCAGCCCTGGGGAGGACGCTGGCCTTGTGAAACCCTTCTGGTGATGAATTTTCCAGGGCTCAGCTCTCCCCACCCACCAGGGTTAAGCCTTATTCCTGTGCCCCCTTCCCCTGCCCAAAGCCCAGAGCCAACCTGCCCCACTCCTGCTCCTGCACCTGCCCCCCGCAAGGTCTGGCAGGGTCCCTGGGGACAGGGGTGCCACCCCAGCCCCACGGGCACAGCGGGAGGGTGGCTGTGCCCAGGCCTTGAGCTCCCCACGCTCCCACTTCATGTCATGTCTTATTTAGTTTATTCCTCATTTTTGGGGAGCAGACTTGAGGTTTTGTGACTCAAGGGAGGGACTCAGGGGGCACGGGGTGTGCGGCAGAGTTGGGGTGCTGGGTCTCCATCGTCATGTGGAACCGGTGCCAGGGGCTGCAGATGCCGCAGGGCTGGTGCTTGGGGTGGACTCGGCCCCCTCCTGCCCCCCGTCACCCTCTGCTCCCTCTCCCCGGGGCTCTGGTGGGTAGAAGCCCCAGGGGAGGTGGCAGCAGTGCAGGCGCTGAGCGCCCGGCTGCTGGGGCTGTCAGCGGACCCAGCGCGGGACCCCGACCCCAGCGTCTACCTGGCCCTTCGCCTGGGCACCGACCACGACCTGCGTGGGGAGGAGCGGTACCTGGCGCGGCTGCAGGATGCCTTCCAGCACCGCTATGGCCGGTAGGTCCCGGGGGGAGACACCCCGGGTTCCCCCACGTGTCTCTGGGGGCCATCCCCTGTCCCCCACACTGCCCCGGTGGCCCGCTGGCACCGTGTCCCCGCAGGAGCCTGCAGGCAGCCAGCCGGCCCCACTCTGCGCCCCACAGCCATCCCCAGAGGGACGCTGCGGCCACCCAGCACAGCACGTACGTGGGTGTCCCACAGGGACAATGGGTGCCCTGCGCTGGTGGTGTGACAGCCCCCCCGGAGTGGTGTGGGTGCTGATGCGGTGGTTTGCAGGAGCGCCGAGGTGGAGTGGCCAGAGACAGGGCGACTGGCTCTGTACCTGCTGGGGCTACGGGCCACTTGTCCCCCACCGGAGCCTGGTCCCCAGCGCTCACTGGTGACATGGCTGAAGTATTACCTGGAGGAGGACTGGGCAGGTGAGAGCATCCCCACAGGGCAACCACAGCAAGCACCCATCCAGCCACTGGGCCAATGGCTTACCCCCGTGACACGCCACCTTGTCCCTAGGCTCCCGGCGGCATGGCCACCCCCTCACCAGTTACTACCAGTACAGCCTGGGCGTGCTGGCACTGTGCGTCCACCGCAAGCGGGTGAGGGAGGAGGTGATCCGCCGGCTCCTGGTGGCTGAACACCATGGCAGGTTTGGGCACACCAGCGGCAGCGCCGTGGGTAAGGGTCCCCGGGGATGGGCAGGGCAGTGGCACCCCAGGGGGAGCATGTGGCAGCATGGGGTGACACCGTGTCCCTCCTGCAGACACGGAGGCGGTGGCAGCGCTGGCCTTCGCCTGCCTGCAGCGGGAGCGGCTGGTGGGGGCCAGGTTGTCGGCGGAGCTGGGGGCAGCCACGCGTGCGGTGAGGAGGAGGATGGTCGAGGCGCAGGGCCAGGATGGCTTCTTCGGCAACATCTACAGCACCCCGTGGGCCATGCAGGTGGTTGTCATGTGCAGGGGGGGTCTCGGGTGGGGTGTGGGTGGGTGTAGGTGTGTGGGTTCACAGTGGGTGCAAGCATGTGTGTGGGTGCAGGTGCAAATGTGGGTGCCTGGGCTCAGCACCCACCCCGGGGCAGGGGCTGGGCAGGCATGGACCTGACCTGCTTCCCACCTCGGGCTGCTGTCCCACCACCTTCCTTCCTCCCGCTCCCAGGTCTTCATCGCTACTGACACGTGCCGGACGCAGCCAGCATATAGCCGGGCCATGGCTGCGCTGCTGGGGCACCTGGACGCATTCAGCACCGCCGCGACCATGGCCCAGGTGCTGCCGGTGCTGCACGGCCGCTCGTACCTGGACATCGCCTCCATGCGCTGCCAGGAGGAGCTGGGTAGGAGCCAGGGTGGTGCAGGGACGTGGCGGGGTGCTGACATGGCATTGGCACAGATGCCACCGTGGTGGTGGCTTGGTGTCTGTCAGTGCCATGGTGGTTTCCTTCTCACAGACACGCTGTCGCCCATCAGCCCTGAGCCGCTGACCGAGATGCCAGGGAACATGACGGTGCGGCTGGTGGTGGAGTGCCCCAAGCCGTCGTGTCCCCAGCACCGGCTCTACGACCAGCCGGTGCCCGTGTCTGCTGGCGCCTCCCTCCTGGATGTACTCAGGGCAGCCACCACGCAGGAACCCCACGACTTCACGTATGTGGACCCACGTGCCAGGGTTGGGGGGACCCTCTGGGGTTCCTGGGTGTCACACCCAGGGTGGCCACGTGCCCTGCACCCATGCCACGGGCTCACCCCAGTCCCCAGCACCTGGCTCCCTTGGCAGCAGATCTGCCCCACTGCTGGCAGTGCTGGGGCCGGACCCGCAGCTCCCCCCTGCTCCCACCCACCAGGTTTGACACCCAGGACACCCCCCAGGGCCCCTTTCTGAGCAGCGTGCTGGGGCTGGAGGCCCGGCAGCAGAAGCGGAACTACTGGCAGCTCCTCACTGCCCCCAGCACCAGCCTGCAGATGGGTGAGTGATGGGTGAGGGTCCCAGAGGAGGTGGCGGGGGGGCCCCCACGGCCGCTCTCCCACCCGGGGCTGCTGTCCCTCCCTCCACAGGTATCGCTGACTACAGACCTCGCGACGGGGAGACCCTCATCCTGCGCCTGAGCGAGTGGTAAAGGGCGGGGGGGCGATGGCAATGAAACACCCGCCTTGGGCTCAGGACCTGCTGGCTCCCTGCCTCCTGCTTTCCCTGCGCCCTGCGTGTCAGCACCCCAAATCCACACGGGGAGGAGGAGCAGGGGGGGCATGCAATGCCCTGTGTCCTGCGGGCACGGTGGGATGGCAACACCCAGACCAGCAGCTCCTCCGGTCCCGGCCCCACCGGGGGATGGGGCAGGCAGCCACTGGCAGCAGTTGTTTTTGGGGTGCCCAAAGCAGCATTTCTGGGGAGTCTAAACCAGCGCTGCTTATCCCCAGCAAGCTGCCAGCCAGGGCTATTCCCCTCTATAAAACCCCCGGGGGGAGACCCCCGGCCCTCCCCACTGAGCCCCCATATGCCCCCGTGCCACACACAGTCAAGGGTGACCCAAACCTGTGTGATCCGCCCCCCCGGGGTTTCATCCAAGCCCAGAGAACACCCGCAGGCAGCGGCGGTGAGGGCAGCCGGGGGAGGCGGTGTCTGGGACGGGGTCTGCCGCCGTGGG
>NW_020799121.1:1265407-1286352 GCF_003259725.1 Athene cunicularia | reverse complement strand
GCCACCGTCCTCCGCGCCCTCAAGTCCATACAGCAGAGTAAGTGCCACCCGCCTGTCCCCGTCCTGCCCGCCCTCCCCTCCGCGGCACGGTCCCTGCGGCGCAGGAGGGGCTGGTGTCGCCTCAGTGCCGCCCCGGTGCTGGTGACACTCCCTGCTCGCGCCGGCACTGGTGCCACTCCGCTGCCACCCTGACCCTCGTGGCACTCTGGTCCCCAGTGCCAACCCCTCCGTCCCAGTGTCACCCGCTGCCCTCCTTGGCCCTGGTGCCACCCCAGTGCCACCCCAGTTGCAGGGCCACTCATTGCCTCTCCGTCCCTGCTATCACCCGGTATCACCTCAGTGTTCCCCCAGCCTCCACACCAACCCCTCCCCACCCTGTGCCACCCCTTGCCCACCCTGTCACTGGTACCACCCTAGTGCCACCCTTGTCCCCCCGGCTGCCCCCCTCAGGGCTGTGCCACGCTCTGGGCCCTGAGGTGACGTGATCCCGGTTTGGCAGTGACGAGCAAACACACTGGTGTCCCTGCGATGACCCACGGGCACTGTTGGCTCCCAGTGACACTGTCCCATGTCCTGGCACCGTGGCGGGGTGGCAGTGCCTTAGACACCCCGTGCTCATCCCCATGGGCTCCCCCCGCCAGCGCTGCGGGCTGCCGGGTGCCCTGTGAGTCCCTGTGCTGAGCAGCACCGTCCCCATGCCTGGGGACTCTGGCAGCTGCGGTGCCACCCGGGCTGCGATGTCCTTGGCAGGCGGTGGAGCGGAGCCGGCTGGGGTGTTTTTTGGGCAGGAAGGGAGTGTTTCCTCCGGAGCTGGTGACTCAGGCACGGGGGACGGGCTCTGGTGTGGGGCCAAGCCCCGGGCACACACCCTGTGCTGTCCCCAGGGGCACTGCTGGCATCTGTACCAGGGGTGCTGTGGGCACCCGAGGGAAATCATCACCTGTCACCCACCCTGGTCCCTTTGTCACCCGTGGGACACAGAGAGTGGCCCAGGGAGGGTGGGGGCTGCTCTGTCCCCCCGGGAACACAGCACGTGCCCCCCTGTGCGTGGTAGCTGGCCTGGTAGCGTGCCCCCCCTGTGCGTGGCAGCTGAAATATCAGCTGAAAAAGAGGGGTGGGGGGTGGAAGCCAAATTTGCTCCAAAATGAGGTGGGGAAACCACCTGTGGTGCTCTGGATCACCAAACTGGGACACCCCCAAACCAGGGCACCCTCATTCCCGTGGAAGGGGCTTTCCCTCCCCCATTTTCCCTTCCCAGTGATGGGGTTTCTTAACAGGTTGGGCACCAAGCAGGCACTTGTGTCGGGGGGTGTCCCCATGGGTGCTGTGTGTCCCTGCTGGGACAGTGCGGGGGTCCTGCTGACTGTCCCCATCCACCCCCCAGGTCTGCTGCTGCAGGAGGACCGGCTGGACGCCCTCTCCCTGCTCTGCCTGACCTCCCTGCCCAGTTTCTGCCTGCTCTTCGGGGCGGCCGTGGCGTTGGAGGTGGGTCCCTCCTGGGAGGGCGTCCTGCGCTACGACGGCACCCTCTGGGCCTGCGTCCTGCTCAGCTGCCTGAGCTCTGTCCTCTACAACCTGGCCACCTTCTGCGTCCTCTCCCTCACCTCCGCCCTCACCGTCCACGTCCTGGGCAACGTCACTGTGGTGGGCAACCTGCTGCTCTCCCGCCTCCTCTTTGGCAGCCACTTGAGCGGGCTCAGCTACCTGGGCATCGGGCTGATGCTGGCCGGGATGTTCATGTACCACCAGCCGGACCTCATTGCCGCGCGCTGGGCGGCATGGCCGGGCCGGGGACGCCCCCGCCGGGAATAGGGACCCCCCCACCGGGGCGGGAGCGGATGGGAAGTGGGACAGGCCGCGGGGTGTGGGCTCTGCGGGGGCATGAGGGGGCCGGTGTGCATGGCGCTGGGTGCACACGGGGGCGCTGAGGTGCATGATACTGTGCACAGAGGTGTGTGGGTGTGCCCGGCTCTGTGCACACGTGTATTTTCTGGTGTGCACAGTTGTGTGTGTCCATGTGCTGGTTTGCACAGCTCCGTGTGCACACATGTGCACGGCACCCTGAGCGTGGATGTGCTGGCGTGTGCAAGCTGGTTGTGCACATGTGTTGTGCGCCCAGCTCTGCACGCGTGTGTGTGCATGGCTTGTGTGCAGTTGTGTGTGCACACGTGTGTCTCGGTGTGCATGGCTCCACACCTCTTCGTGGGCAACCGGGTCTGTGTGCACAGTTCCGTGGGCATGTGGGCACGTCTGGGTGTGCACAGGCTCTGCAAGTGTTGAGTGGCTCTCTGCGCGTGGCTATGCATGCACGAGGGCACGTGTGTTGGTGTGTGAAGGCTCCACGTGTGCAAACAGGTCTCACGCCTGTGGGCATGTGTGTGTTGGTACAGACTGTATGTGGGAACCTGCATGCACAGCTCAGCATGTGTGTGGGCACACGTGTGCTGGTGTGCGCAGGTTCTGCACATGCAAGCGTGTTGCTGTGTGTGTGCGGAGCTTTACAGGTGTGCACAGGGGTGCTGGTGCACACAGGCTCTGTGTGTGCAGGATCCCATGCACGTGGGCAGAGCGTTACATGCAGGCATGCCCGGGTGTGTTGGCGCACGCAGCCCCTGCCTGCATGTGTACGCAAACTCTGCACGTGCAAACGCACCTCCACACGTGCGCAGCTCTGTGTGCCTGGGGTGTGTCTGTGTGTACGTGTGTGTGAGTGCACGTGTGCGTGTGTGTATGTGCGTGTGCGTCACTACTGAGCTCTGCTGGCTGGAGTAAACCCGGGGCTGTGTACACACAGTTCTCGGGGCTGAACAAGACGTCCAGGGAGGGGGCAGGTGAGTGTCCCCTCTCCTGTCCCCAACCTCACCGTGTCATGCCGGTCCCACAGGGATCCCTGGTGGTGCTGCTGGTGGTGTTGTCCCCATCGTGCCCTCCCAGTCACCACGGCTCCAGCTCTGGCCCCATTCCTTCCAGCTTGCCACAGCTGGAGCAGGCAGGTGCAGGCAGGGCTGCCTGCTCATCCCTGGAGCTCCGTCGCAGAGATGTCAAGAGCCCAGCAAAGGGGACAGGGACAGCTCAGACCCCCCTGCCATCACTCCGGGATGGTGCTGGCCTGTGACACACGCTCACCTTGGCAAAGGGATGTCCCAGCGCGCGTATGTCCGGGCACCAACACCGGCACACACGTGCGGGCACCAGCACCATTGCGTGCGGCGTCTGCGGGGGCTGCTGCCATGCTCACCATCTCTGTGCCGGGGCTGAAGGACCCAGCTCTGATTGCACTTGTCCCAAAATAAAGCTCTATTTTTGTCGTACTCCACCCTTGGCTCCCAGGGCGATCTCCCACTCGAAGCGCACAATGGCATTGTGGCAGGCAGGGAGGAACCAGGTGGCACAGGGATGGGAAACTGAGGCACAGCAGTGCCTTGGGAAGCCCCAGCTGCCCGGTGGAAGCTGGGCCCACCATGCCCACCGTGGCCAGCATCTCCATGTCCCAGTGGAGGGACAGCTGTGGTTTAGCAGCCCCAGGGCTGGCAATGGGATACTCGTGCAGGACACGGAAGAGACGCGGTGACGGGAGAGGAGTCACCAGCCACACGTGTCCAGGGAAGGGCCAGTCCTGCTGGGAGCTGGCATCCTCTGCCCTCGGTGTGGCTTCGCCCTGCCCCGGGGCAGCGTGACGCTGGAGAGCATCCTGTCCCCTGGTGTCACCCGTCTGGTCCTTCTCCAGCCCTGTGACTCACATCACCATGCAAGCACAACCCGCTCCCCCTGGAAACTCCCCACTTGCTCCTGCCCTCTTTCCCAAACAGCCATTTTCTTCCACTCGTAGGGGTGGCGAGTTTTGAGGCCATTGCCAGAAGCGTCCCAGGGACGGCTCCTTCCCCTGCAGGCGGTGAGAGCAGGGCTGTTGCAGTGTGCCGGGGTGCCCGCTGCCACTGCCACCTTCACTGGGGTGCCCCAGGGCTGCGGCTGGCACGCTGCCCATCCCACAAAGGACTCAAAGGACCCGAGTTATCAGTAAACAGCCCCTGCTCTGGCCGAGAGCGCGGCAGGGCACAAGGCTGTTTGCTTTCTGGGCTCATATTTCAGAGGCTTTTCCATAATGGGAGTGTTGAAAGTCGTTTTGATTTTCCACTTCGTTTCAAAAGGCGAGTCCTGCTGTGGCCCCAGGGATGGGGCTGGGGGAAAAGTCTCCTCATGGGTGTTCCCGGGACTTCCCACCCGCGCTGTCCCCTGCCAGGGGACGGGAGGAGTGGGACCTGCGATCCAGCCCGCCTGACACATCGCTGGATCCAAGAGCCCTTCCCCAGGGAACACCCGCCCATCCCAGCCCCCTGACTCATGTGCTGGCATCAGGCTCTACCCGGATCCTGCCTGTGACTGTGGCTTTGCCTGGTCCACCCGAGTTTTAGTGCACTGTGGGACTGGTCCCGTGCCGTGCTGCTGCCCACTGTCCCTGGGGGGGGGCTGGTGGCTGCAGCCAGGCTGGGCACAGGGGCCCGCGGGCAGCATTTGTGCTGGGTCTGGGGGCTTTGCTGCTGCCCGTGAAGGGCCTGGCAGCGGCGGGCGGGCTGCCCTGGAGCGGTGGCCCTCTCTGGGTATTTCAGGCCATGATCTCAGGCTGGTGGCATCCCTCTGCTCTGGCCATTCTCTGCTCTGCCGCGGGAAGGATTGGGTTTCCCATGGGCACAGCAGCAGCTGCCCATGTGTCAGGTCCGGCTAAGCTGGACAAGGGAAAGGCATCCCAGTCCCGGCTGCTTGGCAGCGCAGGACACCTCTGCTCTGAGGCAGCACCTTTCTGGAGAGCAGACCCTGCAGCACAGGGCAGGATGAGCCCCAGCAGGAGCGGTGAAGGATGGGGACAACCCTTGCATGGGCATGTGTGTCCCCATGCCTTGCCCTCCTGGCAGGCGGCAGCTTCCCAGCCGCTGCTGGGGTCTGGTTCCCCTCGCCAGCCCTGGCTCCCCGGGCCTGGTTTCAGTGTGGTGAGGGTACTGAGGTGCAGTATCTGGCATGAATCCACCTCTGAAGCCCCTGCAGCTCTTGTGCCCCCAAATGTGGGTATTTCCTTTCCCATGCACCTCTCCACAGCCCCTGTCAAGCATTCTCTGGATTTTTACCTCTTTTTAAATAACCCCCAACTGCAGGCAGGGTGGGGCACCCCCATGCTGGGACTGTTAACCCCTGGGATGCCACTGTCCAGTATTAACCATGCAGCAGGCACCCAGCACACGCTGTCTGATGCTCCCACATGGGCGCTGCTGCCGGGTTTCTGCTCTCCCTATCCTGAGATGCACAGAGGGGACAGGAGCTGCAAGGAGGTGTGACAGCTCTGAAACCAGTGAGCAGTGGCAGCAAGGATGGGCGGCACCTCCGTGTACTTGGTCCCACCATGCTGGAGGTGATGGCTGCCAAGGAGATCCAGGTGAAGCGGGAAGGTCTGAGGTGGGAGAAATAAATGCATATCTGGTGGGATAGTGTTGTTTCTTCTGATCTGTTGTTAAACTGCTGCTGAAATCTTCCTCTGAGGTGGTGATGGAGCGTGCTGCAGACTGAGCTGTGAGCCACTGCCCTTGGCGGAGGAGATCCAGGGTGGATTTACCATGCTCCAGCTGGGTGCCTGGGAGCACACGGCGGAAATTTTCTGTGTTTCAGGACAGGGAATTAACTGCTGCCCTCAGGGATGTCGGGAGGCTTTTGCTGCATTAGCACAGAGGGATGCAGGATCCGCAGCTGGGAGGCAGCAGGCACAAACACTTGTAAACTGAGAAGCTTACACCAGGAAATGATCTCCTTCCCTCTATGCCAGGCTGTGGACCGTGCTGGCTCTGGAGCTGGAATTATGGCAAAGTCTTTTTTGGGGTAGTTATTAAGAAAAAATGCATTCTCCCTGGCAGGACAGCTGGCACATGTCCAGCAGTGGCGAGCAATAATCTGAGGATGCTCAAAGCAGCCGAAGCCCGGTTGGAGGCCAGGAGATGGAGAGGGTGACCCTTCAGACTCCCTTAGAGCTTCACATTCTCTGCTTCAGCACCCTAAAAAACAAATCCAGAATTTGCTCTTAACCATTTGGGGCAGGCTGGCTTTACTGGTGGCTTTACTGCGCTCTTTCTACAGCTCAGGCTCGCTGCTCTGCCCTGAGAAGGCTGTTGACTGATGGTAGCTGTGTTTCCAAAAGATGAAATCACATGAGCCTAAAGACATTTTTAAAGTTTGTTTTTATCACATAACTTTATATAATAAAGCAGGGGTTTAAGATACAAAAGTTTAAGGCAGTTATAATAGTGTGCTAATTACTGCATGCATAACATAAGACCACTATATAAAAACTTAAGTGTTCACAGGCTGTTGTGAAACACAGATGGAGCCTTAGTGACAGCCTAAGTCAGCACAAGAGCTTGGTTCAGTGGGTTTGGGTGCCCGGTGCAGGTGTCTCACCCAGGTTCTGATGGCTGTGAAGGAAGAGGTGTTCAGGAAAGAGCTGGCAGCATCATCACACCCCCCCTTCTCCCACTTCTCGAGAGCTGCGTGCAAACTGAGATGCTCACCCTTGATGCTATGCTGCAGCCATGCCCGTGCTTGGCCCTGTCCCCCGCTGAGCTGGGCCTGGCCTCCCACCCAACCTCCCAGCTTGGCCTTGGGCCTGCCTCACTGCCATGGACTTGCCAGGCAGTTGGGATCCCACTTCAACGAGCCTCCATCCACCTCCAGATACGCAAAGCCCTGGTCTCCCCCACCTTGGATAGCAGGTGCCAGTGGTGCCCTCGATGGCCGACACACAAGAACCAGACATCTGCAGGACCTGCTAGGGCTCACGGCACTGTTGTTCTCTTTGGGGAAAGCCGGGTGTTCAACTGCAAACCTGACGTAGAAAGGGGTGGGGATGGAGCTACGGACACCAACGGCACCCTTGTCCGGTCGAGATCCAGTCTGGGAAGCACGAAGGCCCAGGTGGTGGCACAGCACACAGGGCTCCTCGAGAGGTCTGGCATGTCTCTGGTGCTCTCTGTGACACCCGTGCACCCAATCAGCTTGTTCTGTCCCTTAACTTTCTGTTTTCTGGGAGCAACTTCTTACATGTCCATGAGGAGTCAGGTCTCTGCTCTGCTTTTTGAAGGTGCCTTGGGAGAAAAACAATAGAGTCCAAGGAAGGGCAGGCTCTTTGTCACCCACCACAGCCATCAGCTGACCTGCTCTAAGACCTGCAGAGAGCTGGTTTGCCAGGTTGCTCTTGGTGGGTGTGGAGGAGCCCTCCCAAAGTGCTGGTGATACAATATACACTCACAGAATCACAGAATTATTTAGATTGGAAATGACCCTTAAAATCATTGAGTAGAACCATTAACGTAGCACTGCCAAGTCCACCACTAAACCATGTCCCTAAGCATGAAGGCCACGTCTCTTAAATACCTCCAGGGATGGTGACTCAACCACTTATTTCCTGGGGCAGCCTGTTCCAGTGCTTGACAACCCTTTTGGTGAAGAAATATTTCCTAATATCCAATCTAAACCTCCTCTGGTGCAACTTGAAGCTGTTTCCTCTCATTCTATCAGTTGTTACCTGGGAGAAGAGACCAACACCCACCTTGCTACAACCCCTCCCATCAACTGGGCCTGTAGGACCCCCTCACGCTGTCTTGTGGGCTGTAGGACCCCTCACACACACATGCCGGCCTGGGGCTCCCTGCTCCCACACAAAACAGGTCTGTTATTGCCACTCAGGATGGAGCTGCTGGAGCTGAAAACTTCATACTGTGAAAAAACAGAATTAATACATGTTTTTCTGCTGAGAGATGCCAAAGTGTGCCTAGATCAAGCTTCTAGTTTATAACAACATGATGACCTCGCTGCAATGACTCAGGCTGACAGCGGGCTTCCTCTTATTACTCCCATCTTGACTTCCCAGCCCACCACTTTCTTTCCGAGCAGTGAGCAGCTCCCCCAAATAACCATGGATCTCCCAAGGGAGGCCAAGGCACCCCCTGAAAAAGGGTTGGAGCAATCAGGTAGGGGAAGAGAAAGGGTCAGATAGTGGAAATCAGGATATCCTTGGGTTTCTCTCAACTGGGTATGCTGGAGTCTGTGCTGTTTCTTGTCCTCTCTGGAATGCAGTAGATGACTGGACTTAGGGTTGCTGTCTCAAAACCTAAAGTTACATCCCAGTTAGGAAAAACAAATGTTGGTAACGTTCCAAATAGCCTGACTCACAGCTAGTTTCTGTCCCGTATTATAAGCACAGTTTGTGCTGGACTAAAACAACACTCTTTAAACACATGATGGTTTCAGAGTTACTGTCAGGATGCCGATACAAATGATGTGTGAAAACTAATTGCATAGCTCAAACCATGTTGATTTTATTTATAGTAAACCCCACTACTCGCTGATTGTATCACAAAGCCCTTGCACTTTCAGCAGCAGAGACTTCATGCTCCAACCTCCTTAGACGAGAAGAGCTTATTTTCAAGGTTCTGGTGTGGATCTGGAAGAACTGCTGTTGGCTTTCCCTTGGTTTCTTGCCAAGAGGTCGCAGCAGCTCGTTTGTGCTCAGAGCAGCAGCATTACTCCTAGTTCATTTTCATAAACATTGGGTGTCAGCCCCAACGGAGAGCTGATCTTTTGGAGCCTGTTGATGCTGAAGTGTTTGTACTCGTAGTAGATGAGCTGCTGCCAGAAGCCGTTGTTAGGTTGTAAGATGGGATGGCAGGGCTCAATCCAGGCGTGGGTGCCAGCCAGGGATGTGGAGTTGTTCTTCTGGAGATCGGCCAAGCAGATGGTGGGGACCTGCTCACCCCAGCAGCACAGGGCAGCAGCGTCAGATCCCACGTGTCCCCACCCGTGGATCGTAGCTGCCATGGAGTCAAAACAGCTGGAGATGCGGGTGGTGGGGCCATCCATCACAGGGACATGCAGGTACCTGACGTCGGGACAGAGGGTGTTCGCCACCTCCAGGGAGATGTTGATGATGGTGCTGATGCAGTGGGTGAAGAGCAGGAGGTGGCTGTTTGTGGCCACCACGTCACCGGGGTAGAGGTTGGAGGTGATCCGGGGTGCTGGGGCAAGACCAGGAGGGCTCCCACAGCCGCCACCATTGAGGTGTGCTGGTTGTGTCTAGAAATGCATGTAGAAATACACTCAGCCCTGTCCCCCACCATGTCCTGGCCTACTGGGCCCCACTGCCCGGCAACCCTGGCAGGGGGAGGAGTGGCCATGCCCCCCCATGGCAACCGCCACCACGCACAGCGGCAGGTGGCCACGGGGCCATGGAGGAGCGGGGCAGTGCGCGGCCTCGCCTCACCTTCTTCCCACCACCCCAGAGCCGGCAGCTCATCGGGCCTTGGTGCGGGTTTGGGGGGCCCTCACACCGGCTGGGGGACCCCACACGCTGTCCTGGGGCTGTGGGAACAGGTCCGCAGGGTATGGATCAGCCCTGCCCTGCATCCTGCTCTGCGTGACATGAAGCCCCCTCTCACCCACAGCAGCTCTGCAGACGTGGACCTGGACGAGGACAGCCCTTTGCTCAACAGCTCCCTGCCCAGCTCCACCCACCGCCCCAGCTGCAATCCACAGCTGCTCCTGGAGAAGAAGGTGATGGCCCCCACTTCCCCTCACCCCTCCAGGCCCCACCAGCACTGCCCCCCGGGATGGGGTTCGTGGTCCCCTCTGGCACAAGGGGAGGGTTTGTTCTGCATTTGGCTGCTGGTGGATGTGTCTTGGAAAAGCAGAGGGAGATCCCCCTCCTCTGAAGAGGTTGGCAGTGAGACCCACAGGTGACACGAGGCTGGAGGAATGTCTTGTGCAAATGCTCAGGGCTCAGTTCCTCAGTGTCCTTAAACCATCGCTTCAGCCCTCAGGTCTTCAGCAGGATCAGGATGTGGGTGCCAGGGCTCTCTCCAGGGGAGCAGGTCAGAGGGGGCAGCCACCAGTTCCTGGGCTGCCTTCGATGTGAATGGTTGTGCCTCCATCCTGACCTCAGGACACAGATGCCATATCCTGCCTGCAATCAACTGTGTTTTGGAAAGATAAGCTACAGGTATTGTTGGCCATGGACTGAACCTGACTTAGATGTTGTTCCTACAATATCTAGGGAGACTGAGGGTGAATTATTAGAAATGGATGAAGTGCTGACGTGAGACTGTGGGGACTAGTCAAAGGTTTTGCAGCATTTATCAGCTCAATCTCCCCTTCAGTGGTTCTCACTTTGAGTCCAGCAGTAACAGGTCCATTAGCAACAGCAGGTGAGAGTCTCTCCTGCAGGAATGTACGGGATGTCAGGTGGAGTCTGTAAATTCAGAATGGGGATTTAGGGTGTCATTAGACATACCTGGACCTTTACACACTGAATAGTTCCCCTCAGCTCGCCTCTCTGCTCCTGGGCAGCAGGTTTTTTGTCCTTAATACCCAGCCAGCACCACCTGAATCCTCACCCCTCACCTTGCTGCATATATCCCAACGAACTTTGCTTTCTGGCTTTGGTCAGAAAACCCAAGCATCATGATTTCAGTTTGTCAGTTTAAATCAAAGTTTTATAACATGGGGCTGCAATGTCCACCCTCTTGACTGTTTCTGGCAGAACTGTAGGGCCCTGCCCAGGGTCTGGCTTTGCATGTGAGCCCACCTGCCTAAGCAGTAAACTGTGCAGCCCCATAGCAGTTATTAGTGAGAATGGGGGAAAAAAAATCACTCGGCTTCACTTCTTGGGTGAGGTTTGTTTACAACAGAAAGTCTAACAGAAATTAATGTCTGATGGTTTCATTTACCAGCATCTCTCACTAAAATCTGTACTTGAGACATGAATTAGTCTCAGGTGTCAGGTCTCAGCTGAAGGTTTCCTTCTGCTGCTGTGGTGGTGACAGACTTGTGAGGCAGAGTTGAGGCACCTTCTCCTTGGTTTGCAGTTCCCAAATCCCTTAACTCAGTGGACTGACAGCACCCTCTAGGTATCTGTGTGCTGAGGAGGTCCTCCGGGCCTGCAGACATCTGTGATGTGCGAGTTTCAAGACCTCGGGGCAGTGTAGCTACTATGAGTGAATTAGCTCCAGCCTACAACCAAGGCCCAAGCTGTGCTGGGATGCCTGGCTTGGTCCTGAGGTGCAGGTGTGCCCTGGGCTTGTGCCGCAGGCATGGACAGGTTTCTGTTCACAGTCAGGTGTTTTGCTGATTAGAGATATCAATTAAACTCAGACACCAGAGTGAAAAGAGCAGGCGTATTTTACTAGAAATAACTAAATAATATAATAATACAGAAAACATACAGTAAGGAAATACAGAATAGTGCACTCAAACAGGAAAATACAGGGTAATGCATCCAATCGTTACTCCCAGAGAGAGAGAACAGTGATTAAGAAAGATCCACCACCACTTGCACCCATTACCAGCCCCCAGCCCCGCAGTCCCTGGCAGTCCCGGTTACACGAGGGTTTGTTGAGCCTTTCCCTGTGGGTGGGAAATCCTACGTGGTGCCTCCACCCGTAGCTGAGGCTTCCAGGGTCACTGTGAGCGGGTCTGGCCTTATATACCTCAAAATCAGCAAGCCAGGAGAGCTGGCACCTTTGTTTAAGTGGAAATACCTGCTCTCGGTCTCACATTAGATTCCCCCAGAGCTCAGCCAGGGCTCGGGGGAGAAGCTCAGGGAGTTTCCCTGCTCATCTCGTTGGATTATGCGCAAGGTCTCCCATCAGGTCACAAGGCCAGACAACTGTCTCTGTGGCCCTGTTATCTTGCCCCCCACACAAAGAAAGATAAAGAGATATTCAGGATAGACGTGTTTTATGATTTCAAGCTACATCTTCCATACTTATTTCACTAATGGCTACAGACTGAGTTAGCAGCTTCAGCTCAGGGCCTGCTGCTCCAGCTTCAATACTTCCACCTTTTACATCAGAATAGATGGTTTGTTATAACGTAGTGTAATACCCACTAGCAGAATGGTTATCAGCTATAAAATATACAGGATTCATCTATAGGTCAACTCTGGCTTGGGCCTATTGTCCAAGCCTTAGCACTTTGTCAGGAGACCCAGGGAGATGCAAACCCTCTATGGCTGGAGAGACTGCATGCCTGCAGTGTGGCAGCCTGTGCCACACCTGTGGTGCGTGGGTGACATGGAGCTTATTCCTGGTGAGATCCCACTCAAACCAGATGACCAAATTGTCATCAGTTGGTTTTATAATGTTGGGCTTTTTGTTATCAGTGTGATGGATTTTGGTCTGAGATGCAAGAATGCAAAAGAGTGCAATTACTGTCCTCCAGTCCCGCTTCTTACAGTAGTATCAAATGCAGTCAAGGAGGCAGGATGATTTGAGTAATCTTTTTCAGACCAACGTTTAGAGTGTTACTTATGAATTTTGGAGCTTCTTTGCTTGGAGGCCACCTTGTGAAGGTGCAGGATGTGAATGTGGCAGGATGTCTCTCTTCCCAAAGACAAGCACCACTTTGGAATTCTTTATTTCATGGTTAGCATAGTGTCTATAAGGTCTTACATTTTCTTTTGTAAAGATAAAACACTTTGAAGAGGCCAAGAAGAAGACTGAACGTTTCTACAAACATTTAAAGCAGCAGTTTTTGAAAGAGCAGGAGAGAAAGATGGCATGGAGGAAGAAGGCCTCTGAAAGGTTTGAAAAATCACTGGAAGTGTTCAGTCGCAGAAGTGGGAAGTTATCCACCCCTTCCGCCGGTGGTTTTTCTGTGACTGAAAGGACACCCTTGGAACACGCAGCTGCTCCGGAGGAAGAAGGGATCAAGAGACACGTCTAGAGAGCTCCTCCTGCAGGCTGTCCCACCACTCTGGCCTGTGCCTTGCCAACCTACTCGAATTTTCTGTTTGTCCATTTAGAAATCTCATGCTTGATCCTGGTACAGCAATAAACTGGCACCATCCCTCACTCTGTCTCATGTTGCTGCCCATTTACCTTTTAAATTGATGGGGCTGCTGTGTTAGAGGGCCATGGCTGGGGACAATTCTGGGAGCAGTGTGGCAGCCGCAGGAGTAAAACACCTCTTTGAAGGACTGGTGTGCTTTGAGGCAATAGAAGAGTGGTGTGACAGGGATAGAGTTTTTTCTTGGCTTGTGCCTTCAGAGACGATTCAAAAAACATATTTCATGGCTAACTGGATTTCCAGAAATGGTATCAGAGGTTCAGGGAGGGTAAATTAATCCGTTGTTGGGGAAAAAGAAAAAGGATTGGTGACTTAAGAAGCTTAGGAGAAAAAAGAACAAGGAATGGGGTGTTGAAGGAGAATTCCTTGAGGCCCTGAAGAAGTGGGTAAGAGTCAGCAGCAGATGGAGAAGGTGGTTGTAGTGAAGTAGAACTGATCAACTTTCCTTTTCCCAAACCAGAGACACTCAGAGTAACTGTTGAGTTGCTCCCAGTAGGATGGGACACGGCTCATTGTGGGAGTGCACAGCTGGAGAGATTTTCATCATCCACTCCGGTCCCTGCGGTGCTGTAGCATTAAGTATATTTTGACTATCCTTGAGAAGTGTTAATCTAACTTGGTTTTAAAAATCTGGCAGTAAAGGAGATGCTACAGTTTCTCGAGGTAGCCTGATTTTTCATCCAGCATTGTAGTGTGTGTGTGTGATTTATAACATAAACATTTTTTGCTTGAAATGAAGCTAATAATTTTTTATGTTTCCCCATGGCCTTGAGGGAATAATTGGATGTTGGAAGATCGCTGTCACATCCTCACTCAGTTTTTTCTTCACTGTATTAAAAAATGGTCAGTACCTTCAAGCTGTCAAGCTCAGTTGGGATTTCTAAAGAGAATTTTCATGACTAATAACGAAAGGCGTACCTCAGACATCAGGACAGCACACCTGGCAAGTTACACTCCAGTGCTCAAAAATCTGGAGGCATCAGGCCTTGATGATGAAACACTGCTTCTCAATTTACTGTAAGACTGTTTTTTTTAAAGAAACAACAAACTTCCCTAACCTCTGGTTCTTGAAAACAGTGAAATCTTTTTATTTCTTCTTCCCTAGAGCATTTCTAATTATTCAGCCAGACTCGGACACCTGGCAACATTACCCATGAAGATGACTAAAAATCTCAGATTGGAAGGTGCCTGGCAAGCCTGACTTCAGGGGCTGTGGGACATCTTGGCAATAATAGGCCACCTGCAATAGTTTTGCCTTACAAGGGCTTGCAGCTAGCATCTTCTCAAACTATCTCCAGAGGGTGCTTCATAGACATGATCCAGGTGCTGAAAGGCTTTAGAGACACTGAATCAGGGTTTAGCACCTGAATTGGCTTCAAACCACAGATCTATAAAGTCTTGTTTTTCCTGAGTATTTAAGGCATCTTCTTGTTGTATTTCCTTCTTACACTTGTGTGTATGCCCTGCATACTGTCCTCTCCATGCACAGATCCTTCCTTCTTGACCTCACTCATGGACAGCCTGCCTCCACCATACTGCCATCTGGATCCTGCACCAGACCTTAGTGCTGACATCTACCTGGAAAAAGAAATTACCAGCAGAGTTAACTGCCTAGCATCCCTGAATCTGCAGCTTTTGCCTGCTGCGTTTGTCCAGGAAAATGTGGATCTGTCATTCACCATGACAGTTGCTGGACAGGACAGAGAGTAAATGCCTTTGGTCACGATGGCAGCAGTGACAGACTGGTGTCTACCTACATCAGCTGGCTTGAGCAGCACTGAATCTCAAGATATGCTGAGGTGAAAAGCAAGAAAATGCCAGCAAGCAAATAATGCAGTTCATTTTTAGACAGGAGCCTGGAGGTTGTTACCCAGGGGTGACCTGTGCTGGCCACTCCCTGGGGTTTTCCTTGTGGGATGATGCTGTGAGAAAAGGACTGGTTTAAAAGGAGCTGAGAGCTTCTGGATTTGGTCCAGACATTCGTGTGTTACAACGCAACACTTCAGCTATTGTCTGAATACTGCCTGGATCTCTCTCAGCTGTGAAATGTGCTACCCAGACAAAAGTGCACCCTGGGCTTCTGCAGCCCATCTATTCCAGCTCTCAGCAGTCTGGGCTGCAGCACACAGCCCTCCGCGGCCTTTGGACTTTCCTGTACGTGTCTGGCCCCTGCAGCATCCCAGGACAGTGAGCCTCAGTGTTTAATAGTGCAATGTGAAAAACCAGTCCATTTAGTTTGTTGTAAATCTACAATCCAGGCAAATTCACCGTGTGCCCCCAGTTCTTGTGTTACAAGAAGCAGTGAATGATTGCTCATTTGTTGCCTCCCCATTTTCTGATTTCAGAGCCCTTGGCTTTGTCCACCCTCCATCAATCTCCCCTTCAGCATCGACACCAGGGTGGTTTCAGCTCCGCTTGGCTGTGCCGCCAGCCCAGGAGCAGTTCATCCCCGTTGCTACAGTAACAGCTGCATCCATCCATCTCCCAAAAGGCACCCACCCTGCATGGTGCCTGGCATGCAGCAGCACCCTGCGGGGAGTGGGGGATGTCCCTCCCCTCTTGCCGTGGAAGCAGAGGGGCTGTGGGGCTCTAACAGCGCTCCTCTGTGCAGAGCTTACAGGGGCCGGGCTCAGCCCCTCTGAGCACCTCCCCGTCCTCCCGGTGCTGGGAGAAGCCAGACACCAGTTGTCACTTCTCCACTCCACCAGCTCCGTTGCTGTCCTTGATCCCAGCATCCCCGTGGCAGGAGTCAGCCTTTGCACACAGCAGCCATCCCCGGGGTGACGAGAAGGCACAGGGTGATGCCTGGCCCCGTCTGCCCTCGCCTTGCCCACCTCCTCAGCCCCACGGCCTTGAAACCAGGGGAGCTGCTGGAGCCAAAGCCCTTAACACAGTGGGCTGTGGGTGTTAGCTGCTCCCTGGACCTGGCTTTGCAGAGGCTGGGTGCTCATGCTGATCCAGCCCTGGGTGGGCCAAGCCCACACGTGTTCCCGCTCGGCAGAGCAAGGAAGCAGCTGACATTTCCCTGGGAGACTGTAAGCTGTGACTTGCTGCAACTCAGCAGGCAGATGCCAATCAAAATCATTTGCCCCCAACACCGCCAGGAAGATTTTCCTCTGAGAGAGCTGGTCTTATAGCCGTGCACAGCTGACTGCAGAGGGTGCTGCTGGCTGAGCCAGGGTCCCTCTTCACCCATGCTTCTGCCATCCAGCTCCCAGCCTGGTGCTCTCAGGCTTCTTGCTCTGAAAAGCCAGCTCAGCACCTCCAGCCCTCCTGTCTTCTCCCTCTTAAAAGTCAGTTTGCTGAGAGCTTACAGTAACCCCACCACACCTGTCTCCTCAGCAGACTCTGTACTGTAGGGACTCAACAGTTTCTCTGTTCAGGTAGAGCAGAGGTGGAGGTGATGGTGATTAGGAAAGACTCCCCAGTTCCAGCACTCCACTGTGGGGAGCCCCGAGGGGTACCTCTTATTTTTTGAATGGGAGAGGACCATTCACCGTGGTGCAGACTGGTGAGCTCTGTGTTTTCAGCTAGAGCTGGAAGGAATGTGGAGCTGTGTCAGCAAAACACTCAACACTTGCAACAGGCAGTGCTTGGAGCAGAGGGGGTTAGTACTGGTTGCCTGCACCTTCGCCAGGGGAGCGGCTGAAGGCAGAGCTGTAGGGCAGGTGCCATCCAGGATTGGATGAATTATCAAAGCAACCCAGGGCATCAACACTGACATACAACCTGTTTCTCCTCCCTGCAGCTCTGATCTTGGCATGTAGAAGCAAGCAGACAGGATCTGGGCAGAGATGTGGGCCCCTTCCCCACCTGAGAGGCTCCAAGGAGAGAAGGGTTTGGCACACTGTGCAGTGCTCACAGATGCTCTCGAGCAGCGTCAAAAGAAGCAGGTGACTCCTGCCCGTAGCCCCTTTCAGACAAGACCTTTTACAGTATGATGGGCAGGTGGGAGCAGTTTGGTTCAGCCTCATCACAGGGCAGTACTGCCTGCATTTGTCTTAGCAAGCAGCTCCCTTGCCTGCTCATGTACTCAAGCTTGGACCACAAATATCATATTAACAGTGTTTGTTCACTGAGTGCTAAAACACAGGAGCTTGCACTGACCTGGAACAAGCTTTGTAAACCCCCAAGATGAATGTGCAGTTGAAAAGAAATAGCAGCTCCCATGTGCCTCTCCTGAGACCAGCACTGCAGCTTCACTGGGCTTGTTTCATGTGCATGCTGCCTCATTATTACCCTCCATAGCTGCAAAAGGCTTGTAGGAAACAGCCTGAGAAGCAAAATGTTAGCTGCTGCCTGCTGTTCTGGCAGTGTCCCTCGGTGTCATGAGACTCATGTCCTGTGTGCAACCAAGGACCACTCCAGGCCCCTCTGCCTGGGGGCCAGTGCATAAACAGGAACTATTATCCCCAAAGTGGTGTTTGGGAAGTTTTTTCATGTTTTAGCTAACCTACATTCAGCCCTAAATTAGCTGGCAAGAGAACCAGGGGGTGCAGGTCATAGCTGATCCTCCATGTAGCAAGACTGACATTGCCTCCCTCTCTGACAGGAAATAAATGCTGAGAAAAGGGCCCAACATTGTTATTTTTCATGATGTTCCCAGAGCCCTGCTTGAGCCTTTCTGACAGGCTCTAGGGGTTGAGGGCAGTGCAAACTCCTTCCCACCTGCTGACGATATGGAGGAGGAATGTGTCATCCCACTGACGGCAAGACATGGGAATGAGTGAATGCAAGCTGGAGCTGCAGCCAGGCTGTGGTCAGGGATCAGTCAGCCCTATGGATTGCCCTGAGGCTTGTTGTGGTGCCAGAGCTCCATGCTCCCAGCAGAGCGTGGTGCAAGGCCTGGTGCAGCACCATGGTCTGGCTCCCGGGAGGGTCTCCTGAGGCCTCAGCTCCTCATGCAGAGCTCTGTGCCAGGGTGGTGGCAGCCTGCGAGGTGCTCGTGTGCCTCCAGACACAGCTGCTCCAGCTCAGCGTGGAGCCCAGCGCTGAGGGTACCGCAGGAGTTCATCGCTTCAGAGCTCCTGGTGTGCAAAGGAGAAGATGCTTTCCATCGCAGTGGTGAATCGGTTTCTGCCCACTCTGTAGTTGTGCTTTGGCTGCAGCCGGAGCAAGGATGGTGGTGGGAGGGGACTGACTCTACAGTGACACCAGCTTGGGGTGCTGTACCCTCCAGCAAGGCAACATTGTGTGATTCCACTCTTTCAGCATCATTTCGCAGTTTTAACTAGCATAATCCATTCCCCCTTCTGCTGTCCCTTCCCTTGTCCCACACATGGGTGGGCAGCAGCAGGAGCAGGGAAATGATTTGGCCAAACCCAAGCTGGGATGGATCGTGGCCTTCCAAGCTGACTGGCTGAGCCTGCCTGCTCCCACACACCAAGCTTTGCTTCCCTGGGCTGCAGTGGCGAGGGGTTCAGCATCTGGAGAGTGATTCTAATGGGGGATGAAAGCCCAGATGGGGTGGTCTTGGACGTTCAGCTCTTTGGTCACAAGGCCTTTGTGTCTGAATACAGCTGGACTCGGACAGCGGGGGACAGTGTGCCTGGGCTGTACCCATACACAGGGTCTTTTGGGTCTCCCTTTCCTGCTCAGAGGTACCTCACATTGCTCCCGTGCCCACATAGTTTGGATTCTTGTGCACCTCTGTCTCAGGGCAATGATGTAGGCTGGTGGGTTTGGGTACAGAGAATTGTGTCAGGATGGATCTGAGGTTTTTCTACATCCTGGATGAGGTGGGACTGTGCAGGTTTGGTGATGTTTTATCCAGCTCCCAAATCGACCTGGTTTCCTTCCTGGCAGAAGAGCTGTTGCCTGCCCTGAGCAGCGCATGAAGCTGCAGGACAAGTCAGGCTGCTCTGGGCACGCATCATCACACCCACCTCTGCCTGCAACACAGGGATGTCTTTAATTACCCCAATCCAGGAGGGAGTGTCAGCAGTTAACAGGTCTTCCCTACTTTAAAGGAGGTTTGGATGCAACCCGCTGCTCCACTCTTTCCATCCTCTCTTCCTCTGTGACCCAAGGACCTTTCTGTCCCTTTGGGCAAGCTGAGCGCACAGGGGCACAGGGGACTCTGGTGACAGTCACTAGGTAGTTGATCCCATCTCCAGGTCATGGCTGTAAGGAAGTACGAGCCTGCATTTCTTGGAGAGCAGAGGCCCATTTCCAATGAAGCAATCAAGATGCTCCTCAACTTTGGAAAGAAAAAGACATTATTTTCAAGACAGGTTTAATTGCCAAAATGTCAGCAGGGCAAGTGGCAGCATTTCACAGCATCACCCCTGAAGTCCTTGTCAGGAAAAGCAGCAGCTCTCCATGTCTCAAGGGCTGCTTCTCTGTGCTGTGATGACTGCTGTGAGGGAAACATCCAGCTGATGGCACATTGCCTTTGTAACCTTATAGCCCTGCTGTGCTTAAATTCCATGTCTCCTGATCACCCTGCAGCCAGGAAATCATGGGTCTGCTGGATCTGGCTCCAGTGTGATCATAAGATCCCATCTGTCAAATCAGAGCACAAGAAGGTGTTTCTGGACAGCTCTGTGCTTTTGTTGGAGGCTGAGGGAGAGGCTGTCCCAAACTTGTAGTTAGAGCCACCCCTTCTACCTACAGCAGGCTGGGTACGTCCCAGATTAGTGTTTGTGCTGGTGGCTGCAGTGTTTTTACCCAGACCCAGATTTAACATCACACCGAATCCTGGTGTTGCCTTTGAACTGGTCCTTTGGATGGGTCACTGAGGGCCACATATCTGACGCTGCTTCTCCGGCCAGGCAGTGAGCTGGATACGTCCAGCCTGACACCCCAGAGCCAACACAGGCATGCTCCTGCCTTCCTCTCCGCAGCTTTGTCCTCCTCCTGCATCTCTGCCAGACCTGTAGTCCTGCTCTGTATAGGAAGGCAGCAGACCTGGGTCAGCCTGGCCCCTCCGAGGGTGTTCTCTCATCCATCCTCACCAGTGTCAAGCCTTAAAATTCCAGCCACGGTAGTCCCACTGCATCTCCCCTCACCAGACCCTATTTGCTTTGTGTAGGGAAATAAAACTGGTGATGTGCTGGACCAGAGGGCACAGCCCTTAGTTCTGGGGGTTTATTCATGGGCTTGGATACGCTATGCACAGAAATAAAGAGGACTGCTCACGCGAGGAAAGGCTGCATGGTGCTGGACAAGGCTGCCCATGGGTGCCACAGCCGCCGTGGCACTGCTTTGTGCTTGCTCCTGCCCCCGAGGACAGAGTTGGCATCACTGGGAGCCTGGGCTGGCATTCAGCATTTTGCAAACTTTCCTCCTGGAAACCAAAGCCCTCCTCTCTCTGAACGCGTCCTTCTCACTGACCACACAGCAGGGAGAGGGCTTGTGCTCAGCTTTCAAGGGCCAACATATTCTTTGCAGATGTCGCTAATTCATGGGTAGCCAACTAATTGGGCATGTGTGGCATCAGCATTTTAATTGGCTGGAATTTATTAGCATTTTTATGGCCCTGAATATAGAGTCCTATAAAATCAGTCTTCTTTAATAGTACAGTTAGGGGAATTTCTTGCTTGCTGGTGTTCTGACATTTTAAATCCCTGCTAGACTCTATTACATCTGCCTGATTTAATACCGCAACATGGTCTGAATTTCCATAACCCCGGTCTGCCCAAGGTGCGTGAACACGCCACGTCCTTGCCGGGTGTTTCAGCGCGGCATGGCTGCCCTTCCGCGAGCTCTCCTCACCAGGGCCCCATGGCAAAGGCTCCCTGCCCCAGCCGGTGGGCGCCACGGACGGCTCTGCCGCCGAGTCCCTCGTCCTCCCGACACCTCCGTCGGTCCGTCCGGCGGCAGCTGGCGGGCCCTTCCCCACGCTCCTGCCAGCCCCCTCAGGGCTCCTGGACACCGACTCCCTGACGCACTCCCCCTACTTCACTTTTGCCCTTTTGAGACTGACCAGGGCCTGGGAGACTTGATCTTGGGGGTATAAAGTTTATTCTCCGACTTATTTTTAGGACTCTGAGGAATGCACTCCTGGGGAGCCCGGAGGGAACGCTGCGGCGAACACATGCTGCTCGGGGTGCCTCTTCCCCCGGCCC
>NW_020799121.1:1254413-1265357 GCF_003259725.1 Athene cunicularia | reverse complement strand
CCAGGACCCGGGTATATCCTCAGACGCTCCCCCGGATTCTCCTACCCCAGCCCCCCTCGATCCCCCTGCCCCTCACACGGGGGATCCTCCCCACCGGGCATCGACCCCCCCCCCAGACTCTCCCACAATTGGGGCATCCCAGGGATCTCCCGGTACCCTGCTGCCCCCAGACCCAGGCCAGGGGGACCCTCGCACACACAGCTGCCCCCTCCTCCTGCCCTTGTCCCTCCAGGCACCCAGATCCCCTCTCCCACCTCGTCCCTCTGGCACGACCAGGCCTGGAAGGATGGAGCTCTGTGTTTCACACCGTGAACCCTCCGAGGTGGCCCGAGGGACCTGCAAGCCCTTCTCCACCCACCTCTGGGGATTGCAGAGCTGCACTGTGTGCTTCTCCACCTCAGCTGCTCCTTAGAAGCAGTTGGGAGCTTTCTCCCCACCACCCTTCAAAGCCGGGAGTTCAGTGCTCTCCTCCCTTCCCATGGGTGTTCAACAGCCTCTCTGGGAGAGACCCGTTCTGATGCACAACCCCAGGTCTTGACCCTGTGTCCAGACCCAGCCAGAGCTCTGGTGTAATCTGAAACTCCCACGTTTTCCCAAATTACATTGTTTCTCTAATGCTGTCACCATGTTTTTCTTTTAGGAATAAAATCCAAGAAAGAAGAACATGTGACAGCAGCAGCAGAGGGTCCTTGATGTTCTTTGACCCAGTCTCACCTTGCGTAAGAGATGTTGTGTCCTTTCTAGACCACTCCACTCACAAGTGTTTAACTGAAGCCATGGCAACAGGGGATCCAGCTGTATTCCAAGTATCATCTCAGGATGCAAAGCAAAGAAACGAGCCCTTGGTGAAGGGCATGGCAGCTCCAGAGAAGGCAGTGATCACATTAGATGCCATGAAGATGTTAGATCCATGTCAGTTAAAACCTGATAGCATGGAGATGGAAAGAATCATAACTGTCTTGGATGAGACGATTGCTAAGCTGGAGATGAGCAGTTTGATCCCACGTATTACTGACTCTCTGGATAGGTTTGCTGATATGCTAGGACCTGAGATCACAAACAACCTGACTGAGCACCAAAAGCTTTCAAATGAAATGGAGCACCTGCTTGCCAGCTCTGAAGAAGAGGACAGCATGAGAGCTGAGGAGCAACAGGGCTGTCTCTGCTTGCTAGAGCAACATCTGAAATGTTCTGTTAGAAATGTCCTGAGACTCTTACTGGCCAACCCTTCGCTTTGCCAGGCTCTGAGGTATGAAGCTTGGGCGAGAGAGTCACCAGCTGAAGCGTTTATCAAAGCCTTTGGGGAGTTCAGGAATTTCATGCTTGAGAGACTCCTGACTAGTCCTGTGGAAGAGGAAGAAAAGATCCAGTTCATGGAAGCCATCTCCCTCCAGATTAAGAAAAACACAGAAGCAATCACAGCTTTACAGGCAGAACTGGCAGCAGCAATCCAGACTCAAGAGGAGGAGGTATGATATTGTGTGAATGTATTTTCCAACAAAGCATAACTGAAGCAAAACTTTGGTAAGCTAAAAAATGATCAATTTTTTACAGTTCCTAAAGAGGAAGTTCCAGAACTTTTTTCTAAACCAGATCCTAAATTTAAAGATACTATTTTAATTATAAAATATAATGAAAAATGTTTATTGCATGCTTGATTTTTTTTTAAACTTGAATTTGGTATGTTTTGAACCTGTTCTCGCCGGCCAACTCGAATGACACAAGTCACTGAGTTTAAAAAGGAACTGCAGGACAGGCACAAATTGCTGTGGTAATGTTTTGGCAGGGCTACAATGCCAGCTGCCAGCGCAAGACTTGGTTCACTGCTGATGAAATGATGAAAAGTCATTCCAGGGAGAGATTGCTGTGATCAAAATCCATTTTTAATATCTGCTCTCCCTTCACTCTTGCTTAAAGCAAATATTTCTGTGACTTCCAACTCTTTAATACTAGCTGCCTTAGAGCATTTGTGATTAATATGTGATTATACGAATTCTTCATTTTTCCAGTGAAGGCAACTGAGGTACAGATAAACAATGGGCATTTCCCAGGCTCTTTCTTGTGAGTCCGTGGGCTGTGCCAGCATCCAAGCCTCTGAGCCCCTCACAAGCAATCCTTTGTTTTATACGTATGCTTTTCTTTCTCCTTCCTGCAAGAGTGGTTGGAGGGGAAGGTTTTGTCATGTGCTCGCTACACTGAATGGTGCTGACGGAGACAAGGGCCTGCTTGCCCCATTCCCTCTGCTCCTTGGAGATCTGTGAATCGAGACACTTGAGATTTTTATGTGCAATTTGGCAGCTTGTCCAGGGTGTCATGAATAAATCTGTTTCACTGGTCCCAGCCGAGGATTTCTCTTGCAGGCAGCACACTAAGCTCTGTCCCCCAGACAGTCACTCTGAGCCTAATCTAAAGCTCGAGGGAGCCACAGGCCTCGCTCCAGTGATTCTGATTTTGGCTCTTCCTCAGATGGCAGTGCCAGTGGGTCTCAGTATAGTTTGTTCATTCTCTACCTTTATTAACAGGTTCCCAGAGGAGCAGTGGGGGAAGGTTTCCAAGGCACCTCATGTAAATCTGTTTCCTCAGCCAGCAGTGGCAGGTTCCTGTTGCTACCAGATCAGCAGTGTGTCTTCTTAGATCTCTTCCACCTTTGCAAGGCTGCCTTACTTCTCCTGCCCACCTTATGCCTCACCGGCATTTCTCGATGGTATTTCTTTCTCTTGTTTTCTGGGTCTAGATTCAGAAGAAGGACGATGTAATCAAAGACCTCAAAACCAGCCTGCAAGATCTGGCCAAAGACTGCAAGGCCAGCATCCAGCAGATCAAGCAGGAAGGGGAAAAACAGCAAAAAGAGGAGCTGCAGGCCTCCCAGGCCAAGTGTGCCAGGCTACAGCAGGACATTCAGCAGTTAGGAGCACAACTTAATGCACTTGTACTGGAGCATCGAGCATCAGAGCTGGCTCTCAGAAAGGTAAATGGGAGGAGAGCTCTAGAACAGGAGATTTAAAACCTTTTGTACTGCTGTCAGGGCTGGCTTCTGGCTGCTGCAAGTAATTACTTGGTTCACGCTAGTTCCTGGCAGGACGCACATGCTGTTTGTTAGAGTATACCTGCTCTGTCCTCATGCTCTGCTGATTCCAGTGGAAAGCAAACCCTGCAGTGGCAGCAGGGAAGTAGCCTGCTCACAGGTCCTCTTCCTGCCTGCTGACTTAGCTCTGAAAACGCCTTTATACAGTGCTGTGACACTCATCAGAGCACAGAGCAGCAAGGCTGCAGTAAAATAGGCAAGGCATATGCTAAGAAACAAGGGATTTAGTGTAGAGTAAGCAGAGCAAACATAAAACTGGCTTTATATAAAGCCATCTTTTAGGGTTGATTGTAGTATTCAAGGTTGAGAGCAGCTGATCTTGGGAGCTAAGCAATTCCTGCTTTGTCTACCACTTTGCTGAAGACACAAGCCAAAGAGTTGTGCTGAGTTGAATGAGGGGGAAATGTGATTTATCGCAGTGCTGAGCAGATACAGAAGGAGGAAACAGGAGCAGCAGGCAGTCTCAGGCCTCTGTATCAACAGCTCTGCCCTAAGCAGAACATGCTGGTGACACAGGGCACAGAGAATCTAGAATTAGAGCATTTTCCCCCTGAATTTGCTCCTTCTGGGTTTACTCCAAACAAGCACTGGCCTCCCACAGGCAGGACGGCACACACTGGTAACGGGGCACCTTTCACTCTTGAGTTGGACGATGTAGATCGAAGTGGCTGTGGGGCTGAGCATCAACAAAGCCAAGTTAGAGCTGCAGTACACAAACCAAAATCTACCCACTTACACCTTTAACAGAGTGGCTTTATCAGGCAATTTCTTTTGAGGTTGCAGGCCCCTGCAGTATTTGTTGATGAGTTGCTCAGCTCATTCTCATGCGCAGGGAGAAAGATTTACTGAGCGCTGAGGTCTCCTTTTCCCCTCCTTAGCATGTCCTCTAGCCCTACACAGCCCAAGATTGTACTTGTGGTCTAAATAGCTGAGGTCTGACCTCATGATGGCCTGGGAGCCCTTGGGACATCCTGGGTCAGTGTCATACAGGAAATGGTGTGGCACTTGTGATGGGCTCTGGCTGGTCTTTCTCTTGATGATTGCACAGAGCACAGATGCAGCAGCTTGGGGTAAGCTGCCTGTACCTGGTTATACTGCAATATAGCCACTGTTAAACTGCTTTACAGCTAGCAATATCTCTTTACTTTAAAAGGTACCATTTTTTGAGTACTCTGTGTTCCACTTTCATGTTTAGCAGTTCTCTGTTTCTTCAGTTTCAGGGTGGTTGTCCCAGTTTGTCAATGACTTGTCCGGTTTCCCCAGTTTGTCACTGACTTGCCCCATTCCATCAGACATGTTCATTTCCTACTGCAGAATGCACCTTTCAGATGCATTTTGTTCCCCCAGCTCCAGGCTATAAACCAAATAAGGCCGTTTTGGCCTCAGAGAATGTCCCATGAGAATCCCCAAACCAGGGTAAACAAAATATGTGTCTGCTGAAGGAAGCTTGCCACAAGGAGGAGGTGTTATACTCAAAGATAATGACACTGTTTTCTAATTCAGGCTACTTTCTACCAGGTTTCGGGTGCCTGCAAGGAACCTGTCTTATTTTGTGTTTCAGAGGAAGTGCAGGCTGGAGATGGAAATTGTGAACTGGATCCAGAAATATGACACAGACATGGGAGAAAAACAGGTAACCACTTTAAAGTGCTTTGCTCTCCCGTGAGGTGATATGTGCAGGTAGATTCCTGTCCAGATGGACCTGTGGCTCTAACACAGGAGGCCGTGGAAGTGAGGGGCAGTTCTCCATCCAGAAGAAGTACAGGAGTCATGGTTTGAGCCCAGAGGGCAACTGAGCATAACAAAGCTGCTCACTTACTCCTTCCCTCTCAGGAATGGGAAGGAGTAAAACAAAACAAAAGACCCGGGAATTGAGACAAGGACAGGGAGGGATGATTAACCCATTGTGGTCATGGGCAAAAGACAGACTTGTTAGGGGAAGAAAAAGAACATCAGTTTAAATTAAACACCACCACCACTTAATTTAACAAAGAGTAGGGCGTTGAGAAGTATAACTGCATCTTAAAAACACCTTCCCCCCACTCCCTTTTTCCTGGGCTCAGCTTTGTTCCTTAGTTCTCTCCCTCCTCCCCTGCAGTGATGCAGGGGGGCAGGGATGGGGATTGTGGTCAGTTCATCACCCATTTTCTCTGCCACTCCTTCCTCCTCAGGGGAGGATTCCTCACACCCTTCCCCTGCCCCAGCGTGGGGTCCCTCTCATCAATCCTTCATGAACTACTCCCATGTGAGTCCTTCCCAGAGGCTTCTGCTCTTCACAAACAGCGTGGGTCCCTCTAGGCATTGCAGCCCTCCCAGCGACAGATCATCCCAGCAGACTGGGCTGCCCTCCCAGTCCCATCCTTCTCCAGGCACAGCCCTCTGCTCTGGCATGGGGTCCTCCACGGGCTACAGGGGGGCATCTGCTCCCCTGGTGACCTCCATGGGCGCAGGGCACAGCCTGCCCTCTCCCCATGGGCTGAGGGGGGGGTCTCTTCTCTGGTGCACCTCCTCCCCTTTTGCTGTTAACCTGGTGTTTGCAGAGGTATTTCCCTCACAACTCCTCTCCAGATTCCCCTTCTTAAATACATTATCACAGAGGCACAGCCACCTTTGCTAATTGGCTTGGCCTTGGCCAGAGGTGGGTCCATCTTGGACCAGGGATGCTTCCAGAAGCTTCTCAAAGGGGCCACTGCTGTAGACCCTCCCCTGCTACCAACACCACCACCCAACCCCCACCCCCACCTGACAGGCTTCAGAAGGCAAGGTCTCTGTCCTGCCTATGTGTTCAGGGGTTCTCTGCTGCTTTGACTTTAGAAAAAGATACATCCACTGCTAAATCCCACAGTATTTGGGGGCAAACAGGTTGCCATGGTCTGTCGGACACACCGACCTGACACTAGGGAACAGGTTGTTGAGTTTTGCTTCAATCCTGCATCCTGTGGGCCCTACCTGGTACCCAAATCATGCTCCTGTTTCTGCTGGCCCCCTTGAGAGATGTGCTGAGAAACCCACCAGCCTGCTTACCGCTGCCTTGGAATCCAGCTTCACCACCACAGGCTGAGAATCACACTGGTGCCCTCAGCCTCTCCTCTGAGAAGGCCCTAGTTTCCTGTTCTTGCTCGATTTATGGAGATGGATAAAAGCTGATGGATTACTAACAAAGCAAAATGTATGAAGGGGCCTAGAAGCTGGCTACTAATTGTAAGAAATTATTCCCCCTTGTCAGGTGTTTAACAATGGGATTATTTTGGTTTCCTGTCTGCTGGGTTGCCGAAGCACCAGGTCATGGCAAGTTTGGGGCTGAGCTGCTAAGGCAGACACACATCCACACTGCTGGCTCCCCTAATTTTCCACCTTCACGTGGCTCCCTCAAGGGCATAAACTGCTGAGCTTGGAAGTGCAGTAACACCAATGAAACTACTTGTCCTTCTCATGCTTTCCACAGTGTACAGCTTATTAGCTGGGCTTCAGTGCTACTCATCTAAAATGGCTTCTTAGCAAAGCCGTTAGCTGAGGTGAGCTCAGCCTTACCCAAACTGCTGTGATAGGTCTTTTTTGCAGAAAGCATCTGCAGGAGGGGCTTTGACCTGGTCAGAGTTCCCAGCTGAGGGTGGATGCTGTCTGCAACACACAGAGAATTGTGAGTATTTTTCAGAGGAGCATGAAGATACTAGGACCCAGCATCTCATTAAATTCCCTGGGTACTGGGCACACCTCCTTTCTGAGTCCCTTTGGAAAGGCTCACCTCAGCTTCCAGTTGTTGTTCTGCTTGGATTTGGGATGGATTTAAGAACCCTTGCCTAGTGTTATACTCAGAAGCTGCTGAATGCCCTAAAAATTTTTGTACCCGCTATCTGCTGTCTTGCTAGGCTGAGTATGAAGAGGTTCATGCTGCCTATGCTGAGGAGAAGGCCCAGCTGTCCCTGCTGACAGAGAAACGTGCTATGCTTCTCCAGGAGTATTCCCAAATTGAGGAGGAGCGGAGGATACGTCAGGAGAAGGAGGAGCAGGCTTTGAAGGAGTTGAACACCATGACGCTTGCTGCCACCCGCATCCAGGCCTTCTGGAGAGGCTACGTGGTCCGGTCCCTCTTCAAGTCAAAAAAGAAGAGCAAGGGCAAGGGCAAGAAGGCCAAGAAATAAAGCACAAAATGCATTCTCTTTCCTCCTGGCAAAGCTGCTGACTCTGCTGGGACTGAGCTCTTCCAGATAAAAGCATTAGATTTCAGACAGCACTTGCATTAAGGCCTCCAGGGCTGGGGCTGCCTCTCATAGTTGGAGAATACTGAAGCAGTGGCATGAAGACATGTATTACCGTTTTAGGTTTGGCTTTGCCACCTCTGCAAGGAGTAGAATGTCTCCTGATTAAGGGACTGGGCAAGGACTGCAGGTTCCTGGCTTGTCTTCTTGGCTTTAGTCTCCTTGCTTCTGCCTTCCTTGTTGGGGCCCCATTCTGTTCTTACTGAAGGTGGCAATAAAATAATTCCTGGGGGTGGGATGAGGCCCTTCATCTGACAGGATTTCTCCTAGTGTGGATTTGAGAGACCATGTCCCTTTCTACAGGAGGAAGCTGCAGGGCCGTTGCTTATCGGTGAGAGGGGGGGCACAAGTCCTGGCTGGGCATCACCCCTGGCAGTTTCCATTTTTCGTCAGGGGCCTTTTGATGGGTGGGATGTGGCACAGCACAGCTTGTGCCCTGCTCCCAATCCTACCAGTCTCTCCCTAAACTAAGCAGCAAACTGCACCCTGTTTAATGCAGACCCCTGTTCTGACAGCATGCTCTCCTTGGATTCTCCAGGGTCTAATGCCCCAAGAGCACACTGCAGCCTTTGCCTTTCACAGGGGCATGAGTCAAATGTTTTTACTTCCTTGGTCTCCCATTTTCAGTAGCTATATTGCAACTTCATACCACAGAGCTCTTTACTCTTCTGCTCACTAGCCCCTTACTACAACAAGTCCACTGAGTGACTCGAGCATGTCCAGAGAAGGGCAACGGGGCTGGGGCAGGGTCTGGAGCACAGGTCTGCTGGGGAGCGGCTGAGGGAACTGGGGGTGTTTAGTCTGGAGGAGGTTGAAGGGAGACCTGACAGGAGGGTGCAGAGAGCGGGGATGAGTCTCTTGAGCCAAGGAACCAGCACCAGGCCAAGAGTGAATGGCCTCAAGCTGTGCCAGGGCAGGGTCAGGCTGGCTCTGAGGAAGGATTTCTGTGCAGAAGGGGCTGTTGGGCATTGGAATGGGCTGCCCAGGGCAGGGGGGGGAGTCCCCAGGATCCCTGGAGGGGTTGAAGAGTTGGGCTGAGCCAGCGCTGAGGGATCTGGTGGAGTTGGGAATGGTCAGGGTGAGGTTCATGGTTGGACTGGAGGAGCTTCTGTGAAATTGGGCATGGATACAAGCATGCACAGAGTGCAATGTCTTATTTGTTTCATTGTCTTGGGAAACTAGGCAAACTACGTGTTACCATAAAGTCCCGGGCATCTTCTCTCACCTATTATTTGCATTTAACAAGGCTGGGAGCAAACAGCATTTTGGATCCAGACTCCAGTGACATTTCCTTCCTCCTGACTTCAGCGGCCTGCCCTTGCAGCCCCTCTTCCCAGAAGAGGGCAGAGATGCTGGCTGCAAAGCCCTAATAGCCTCCAGACTCCAGACCTCGTCTGCCCTTCTACCTCTGCTCATAAATGGGTACCTATAGCAAAAGGGCTGAGATGTTTTTTACTACCTAATGCAAACAAAAGTGGAGAGGGGGCCATTTTGCTAAGGATAAAGTGACTGGTGACGTTCAAGGGCTGAGCTCGCCATGAGGGGGAGATCCTACAGCAGTGCCCCAAGTACTGAACGCAAGGACCTCACAGATTTGTCCTTGACTGTTTATTTGATTAAAAGTCACAGGGTCACTATGGTGTGTCTGTAGCACCAGCAAATCGCAGGATTTTTGCCATCCTGTGTCCAAACCAGCACAGGACCCGATTCCAAGCGCATGCTAGAATCACTGAGAAATCACAAGGATGTGAGTCATGGGATCAGGTGAGGCCCCTCTCTCCTCCAACATGGCCAGGAGAGGTGTCTTCCCTTGTTTGCAGCCACAAGAAATGCCAGGATATGTGGAGACTTTCAGATGTTGGTACCCATGTGGGTAATTTGGGGTGTATTTACATTAAGAGGGATGTTTCATCTCTAGGGAGGTTTCAGTTCACAAATACTAACAGCCCTAGAGTTGCTGGCAAAAGAAGGTCTGGACATGCTTTTAGAGGATGTTGCGAGTGTTGCAAGGGCTGTTGGACACTGATTTTGATGCCTTCCTGTCTCAGAGTTTGTCTAAGACCTCCAAATGTTGCCTCCAGATGTCAAAGCCTATCTGCAGAGGCATTCAGCTGGGTGACAGACTGAGAACACCTTCTGATGGGAGAACACCAGCCTATGGAGTCCAAAGTACTCTCAGACTATTTCCAGGCATAGGACTTGCCCTGCTGAGCTGCCTCAGTGCCTGATAGTGCCAGAGGTGCTGGTGTTTGCTGGTGCTCATGGCTGCAGGACTCACAGGGGCGTCTCTTTAGAATGGGAGGAAACACTCAAGTAGCTTCAGGGGGGCAGAAGCAGCTCTGTCCAGAGCAGTGGATGGAGTTTGCCTACTTCTATCTTTCTTCACCTGAGGAGCTGTGTAGCCCAGATCCTCAGGCTTAGAGTCAAGTGTGCCTATTGGAGATGTTTCCAGGGCTAGCGTCCAGCCCCTTCACCCACACCTCAGCCAGATCTAGCCCCACAACTCCCTGCTCAGCTTCAAACCGGCCACTCAGTGCTGATAGCCCTTGTTCACGGGACCTTTATTCACTGCTTGGCATCAGCCTGCTGGAACCCCTTAACTGCCGTGGGGTTCCCCATGGCTCTTGTGCCACCCCACCTGCTCCTCCTTCCAGTGCAGCTGCACAGCCTCTCTGCTCTGTGGTGCATCCATGGCCCAGCTGTCACACAAAACAGAGATGGCTTGTCCCAGGATCATATTCATGGTCTGTGCCACAGCCCACGAGGCCCCTGTGAGATCCTGGCAAGGGTGGCAGGAGCTCCGGATTTGGGCTGCCTGGGCTGGCAGGGCTGCCATGAGCGAGCGGGCAGACCTGCACGTGCAGGTGATGGGCGAGCAGTAATGCGATCAGGGGGGATCAGAGCAGATTAGGGAGATCAGAGAAAGGCGATCCCCTGGGGCTGGGAGTGGGAAGGGGCCTTGGTGGGGCAGCATCTGCCGCAGGTCCCCAAGGAGCTTTGCTGGGCTCACTGGGGAGAGGGATCCCCCTCAGATGTGACCCAGCTCATAAAAACTAGGACTGTGGGCTGGTGGTGGGGAGCAGGTGAGGGGCACAGGGCTGTTCCTCCTGGCTGGGCATGCAGCACCAAGACGGATTTTTATGCCAGCTGTGACAGCACCTTCCCCCTGGCCCAGCTCGGCCACCCCTCGTGCTGGCCCCTCTGCCCCACATGTGCTCACCTAGCGATCTCATGGGTTTTTCATGTTTGCTTGATGGTTTGCTTCTTCCCCAGGTCATCCTGTTCCTAAAGACAGCTTTAAGAGTGGCATTTTTCTGTGTTTTTAGAGAAGGGCGTTGAAGCAATGGCACCCCTGGGGTGGACTGTGGGTCTCCTAAGGCCGCAAGCTCCAGGGTCCCACCTGTGGGTGGGCCGCATAAAATGCCCCACACCCTCCGGAGCGTTCTCTGACGCTCCCCAAGGCACTGACCGCTCTCTCGCCCCGGCTGGAAAGGGGGCGTCAGCGAAGGACGCAGCGAGGTCACGACACCCCCCAGTGTCGGCGGGGCCGCGAAATGGCGGCGGGGGTCAAAATGGCGGGGGAGGGGGGATGCTGAAGGG
>NW_020799121.1:1213062-1254363 GCF_003259725.1 Athene cunicularia | reverse complement strand
CCCCCCAATGTAGTTACCTCTCAGTAATTCAGCTAATTTACTTGTAATCTTTTCTGGTGTGATTATGCTCTTTAGTCTAGATCTGGACGAGCAGAGCTGTGCAGCTTGAAAAGGTTGTTGAAGTTTAATGCTCCACTTGTAACTGTGTCAGAGTGGTTTTTTACTGTATCAGTGCCAAGTCTGTCACGATCAAACAAGTGGTTTTCTTCAACAATTATTTCAGATCAGAACTGCTGGGTTTATTTTAAGACCATTTGATCTGTTTTGGGCTGAAACAATAAACGAAAACGGCCGAGGAAATTATTCTGAGCAGCATGTGAAGGAGTTGAAAATGCATTACTTTGTGGAGCTTTCGGCCAGTGCAGACCTGTAGCAGCTGTTTGGGAAGAGTGATGCTGAAGGGTTTTATGCCTTCTTTTCATCATTCGTCTAGATGAGAACTTAGTTAATTTGGTTGTGAGTCAGAAGTACAAAAATATAGTGCAGAACATGTGGTAAAGTTTTTCTTAAATGGAAAAAAGCCTCCATGATACTCTTCAATGCTCTTAAATAGTGGTCATGTCATATTGCTCACCGCAGAGCACTCCTATGAGGCAGTCTGGGGTAAACTGGTATTTTTATTGTGATATGACTTCTAGCTGACAGGAGCAAGGAAGCTCTGGGTATCAGGCTGTGCATTTCCACTGACCTCTTCCTTGTGAGCAGACTGCTGGGCGATGTGGACTGCTTCTTGTTTGGCTTTTATGCAGAGAGTTTAAGAAATATTGTCTATAAAGGTCTTGCTATTCTGTAAGCCACCTGTGTTACTTTCTGCTGGGTCTCTGTGCTGATCCCAGCTCTGAAAGTGCATACTAGAATTTTCTTTTTCTGCTCTCACTGCTGAAAGATTTGCAGGTTAAATTGTAAACTTGCTGGTCAATTCCTTGTGCTCTCCTTGTCTCTGTGCCTTTTGATGCCTTTGTAGCTTGAGTGGTTACCGTGTAAGCTTCAAGCTTCAAGTGTAGCTTGAAGGTGGTTACCGTGATACACCACCTGGATGATTTATCTGTTGACTCTTCAGGGCTAGCTTGATAGAAACTTCATTTTGCTTGTGTGCTGAAGTTGTCTTAATTGGAAAAACTGCACCATGATACCCAAGTGGCTGCCTTGTGTGTATTGATTTAGTTCCAGATTGAGGCTTTGTTTCATTTGAATTTCCTGCTGCTCGCTCTTTAGCGTACTTGAAAAAACAGCCTGTCACATTGCCTGGTGGTGATTCCTGGTAGGTTTTTTGTTTGTAGAGTTGAGCACTTAAAATCTTGCAGGGGCTCTGGGGAGCTCCCATTGGAATGGCGTGTGGGTGGGCGCAGTGCCATCCGCAGGAGCTGCTCGATGGGGTTTTCTCAGGCAGCCAGGTGCAATGCCTATTTTCCGCCCAGTTGGTTTCATAGGGACAGTTTGCTGAATAAAAGCTTCTAATTAGAATATTCTTTACAAATGGAGTATTTAAAGCCTCCTGTATTTTTGCTAAATCTATGAAGACATAAAGTCTTGATGCCAGCGAGGCTTCCCTCCAGGTCATGTACTTTTACTTCATACTTCTTACTCTGAACCTGTGGAAAATGATAACAGCTAGTAATTCTTGAAGGCTTCCTCTGCAGTACCCTCCTCTGGCGTGAGGCATGTATATCTAGAAACTGAGGAGTCACACAGCAAGATAGTTGGACCATTTTAATTGTCATTGATTGCTTCTCTTGGGTTGTTTTTTGACTGAGTTTTTTGGCTGACTTGGAAATCTACAGCATAGAGGTGATGCTTGTGTTGGAAGGCAGTTTAAGCATTGCACAACTGGTCTACTTGACTTGCTAATGATCAAAACTCTTTCTAAACTGCTCTGGCAGGCTGCCACTTATAGATTTATCATTACCTATAATTAGCGTGTCTGTACAGGAGAATCTAATCACCTTGAGCAGATCAGTGTTTTCAAGGAGATTAGAGAGGATCTTTAGATAAGTATTAATTCATCAGTGATTGGCATTGGCTCTTATGATTAATGCTCCAGATGAGTGTGGTCTTCTCCAAGCATTTCAAAGAGTTGGAGTTTCATATTGTCTCCTCTGGGTTTGGTCCATAGCCTGTTATTCATGGGTTAGGTGTCTGAAGAGCCTTCAGCAGTACTTTCTGTGGTCACTGGATGTAGTAGTTAAAGCAGTGCCAAATGGAGAAGGGAAAACATTTCATGCTGTGTGTGATTGGGCCATTGTTGTGAAGTGAAAGGTTTCTTACCAGAAAGCCACCTTAGCTCCCCTTGCTGGGTCTGCTCTTAGAGGAATGATGGGTGCCTGGGGCACTTTAGCTGCCTGGTCTGCATTATTCTGCTATCTGTGGTGCAGGGCTTGGGCAGATCCATTCCGTGGAAAAGCTGTGCTTCCCAGAGCAGCATTCTTCACTAGCTTTGTTTATCCAGCAGTTAACTCTTGGTTAGCATTGTAAGTTCTTGAGTACAACCAGGGAGGGCTTTTTTTTCTGTTCCTTGTACCTGAGACCAGCTGAAAGCTGAGGCAGTCAGTTCAGGACAGAGCTGGAAAATGATTGCTGATCCTGGAGACATGGAAGATTTGAGGACTTCCAGAAGAGACCTCTGGGAGCTTCTGATCCAGGGCCCACTCAGTGAGGTTGCTCAGGACACTGAGCTGCTGAGGTTTGAATGTCTCTGTGGTGTGAGATTATACAGCCTCTCTGGGCCCCTCTTTCAGTGTTGGACCACCCTTGGGGGAAAAATATTCCCTTATATTTAGCTTGTACACAGTAAAATGAGGAGACAGATACATTCTCCTAGAATGATTTTTATAACAGCTTATCCCTCTGCAGACACAGGAGCAGCTGAATGTCCTTGACTGTTTGTCATCCTTGGGGTGCTGGAGCACGCAGGTTTCAAGGAGAGCCCTGTAACTGCACGGTGACTTGGAGCTACTTGTTTTTAAACAGCTTTTTAATAATTCGTGTTCCCAGTCCTCTTGTTTTCACATGATGATTGCTTTATCCATCTGGCGCTTTGCTGTTGATCGTTGTTCATCGTTTGCCCATTTTTGAGGAAGCTCCTCTTGTGTGCTTCGTGACTGGGGACGTGGTGCTTGCACAGCACGTCAGAGCAGCACTCCAGTGCTGCCGTGGTGTGAGATGAGCAATGCTCTTTACTGGGCTGCTCGTTTCAGGCCTGATTGCTCTGCTCCCAGTTTAGTGCTGTGGTGGAGGAGTTGGGCTCACTTGACTCCAAACAGCAACTGCTGCTGACACTGCAGGACAGCATGAGACACAGATCTTGGTCCTTAAGGGTGTTTGTATCATGGCCTGATTATTAGCACTGTGTGAGGATTTTTTTTATCTGTTCCTTTGGTTGTAGTATCCTGCTGCGTTCTGTTTGCTGATTGCAAACTGCCAACAAGAGCCATGAACTATCTTGATGATTTATTTCTACCCGTATAATCTTAAATCAAGTATACAGGCCCAGGTCCTTTATTTTATGAAGCTGTAGCAAAAGTAGCTGGTTTGTCTTGTGAAGAACTAAAATTTTGAGAGGAGCAATGCGGTCTGGTTTTGTGTGGAATGACTGCAGCCTGTGTTGCTGTCTCAAGGTCAACTGCATGATGAACTTTCAGGTAGCATCACTCACTGCAAGGTCTGAAGCATATTTATGAGCTCAACTGTTCGGATAGGTATGGGAGGGTAAGATGCCTGTCACCCTTTTCTGGTCTCAATTGTTCTGGCACATGTAGGTATGGTCACACCTTTGCTGTAGCCTTCCTCTGCAAGGGCAGGGAAAGGTTGCTGCTCCAGTCCAGTGTTTCTCCCACACATTCTGGTAGCTGCTGCTCAGCTCTGCCTTTTGCAGCCGAGGGCTTGTGTGGGCTGGCTGCTGCTTCGTGACAACAGTGGCTTTGCTCACCTCTGAGAAACTGTCGTCAGCCTTTGAGTTGTCTTCCTTCAGTGTGTGCTGCTGGGCACGCTTGAGGAGTGATATGGCTGTCTCTTCTGTTCCAGGTGTGTGGAGGTGACTAGCGTCACTGCCTTTAGGCTGTAGCTCCTATGCCTGTCTTTCTCCAGGGTAATACGTATTCAGCTCTGACTTCACTTGCTCCGATTACAGGTTTAAATTTGTGCTTGCATGGTCTGTCATCCTCTGGACCCACAGTGAGTCACTGGTGAAGGAGCTAATCTTTCTTGTCAGAAGTAATGTGAGAAACCTGCGGTGTTTTTCCTTGCAGTATCCCTTTTAACCTACCTGATTTCCTTCCAAAGAGGAGTTTTCAATCAGTGCAACATGCAGTATTTAGAGCACTGTAACCTGCTTCTGAATGACTTGGACTTTCATTATCTGTGGGTTGATTTTTATGTTGCATCCAGCAGGTCAGACTGTTGAGCTGCTTCTCTGTATTGTTCTGTGCTTATGTATAAATTGCATTGTAGCTGGGTAACTTACTCGAGTAATTTAGGTAACTGAAGCGTGCAGTGATATCTGAGCCCTGCACTTCTTGTAGGTCTCTTCAGATCTAGTGCTGATGGCCAACAACTCAGGTCGTCACCCTGAAATGTGAGTTGTCACAGCCTGCTGTCTGGAGGGCGGACAGCTTGCCGTGCTGTAGCATCCTGGAGATTTGTCCCCTAAATAGGATAGTGCTTCAAAACCTGAGCTAACTGGAGGTATTAAATTTCCCTTCAAGTCCTCATTATGCGGTTCAATTATTTTAATCGTTCCTGTGGCACCTTGGCAGGGATATTTCTGCACTTTATATCAGCCTGTGTTTGGTTTCGATCAAAAAGCTTGTTTAATAATGAATTACTTAATATTTCTCTGTCTGATGACTGCAGGCTGGGCAAACGGAGTTAAAGCTGGAGGATAACAAAGCTGGATGTGCTTGTAGCTGTTGGGTCAGTGATTGCTGACTCACACAAGCGTGTGTGTGAGGACGCCAGTGCTGAGCCTTCAGGCTGTGTATGAATCAACTTCAGAATTAAAAATGCAAATTGAAAGCATGGAACTACAGGCCAGTGGCATGATTTGATTGTCAGTAGCAACACTGGGATAAAAGCAGAACAAATCTCCTTGGTCCTTTTCCAGGTGCTTACATGATTCACTTCACCTTTGCAAGCGTGGGTTCCTGGGAGTACTGTTCTGAAACATGGCTTGTTGCTCTCAGTCATCCTGGCCTCCCGCTGTCACCAGGTGATGTTGTTCATGACTGTATGACATTGCTGCACTGCTGGGTTGGTTGCTGCTCCCAAGTTATGTCATGCAGTTCCCCGTGCTTGTATGGGCAGTGGTGAAATTTTTGCAGCAATTGTAAGCAGTGTTGACTGCTTAGCATGCATGTGTTAGAAATTAGTTGTTGCAGGTATTTGTCCTGCATCCAACAGGCCTCCCTTTCATACTGATTTGGGCTGAACTGTATTTCTATCAACTTTCCTGTTTGTTTTGTTTTTTTTTTCATCTTTTATCTAACTCTTCAAGGATATCTCTCCTTTGAAATCATGACTGAATAGATGTGTGTCCCTACAGCGACTCAGGGGGAGGTCCTTTTTTCCCTAAAAATAGTCTTAATTTTCCAAATCTTTCTAGATGAAGAGCACTGCCTGGGCACGTGTAGCAGTTTAAAGCAGTCTCTGCAATGCATGTGAAGATAAATTTGGTGAAGTGGGAGTCTGTGCCTTTCTCTTTTCCTTCTTTAACACAAAGCAGTGATTCCTATTCTGTTATTAATAGCTCGAGCAGGTTGCTGCTAAGCATTTTATAAAAATGGAGCAGGAAAATGTCCTTCACACCTACTGCTTGCATATTACTGCTATATGCATAAGATCTTACTTAAAGCTTGCTGATTGATACGGATACCTAAACACTGCAGCTGTGTGGTCTTAAAGAACAGCAAACTGCTGCTTTCCATGGTATAGATGTCAGATGTGATAACAGGAGCTTGCAGTAGTAACCCTGGATGGGCAGTAAAGCTCTTCTGGGAAGACACTCGACCTCCTGTTGCCAGAGCATGCGTTCAGGTTACTTGCTTAGTTTCTTCAGGGATGTTTCCTGCAGTGTTCAGCGACTTTGGGCTGCAAGTGCAGCCACGTTTTCAGAAGTACGGTGTTGGGCGCTTCCCAACTGACTTGGTACTTTGTGCCTGTCACTCATCCAAACACAGAATTAAGTATTTGTCACAGCAGAAAATATCCATGGCAACTAATTTGCCAGTTCTGTGAATCTCCATGATTTTTGAAGTTTCTCTTTTTCTGTGAAATGCACAGGGGTGGTTCCACAAACTTTTTTTTTCAGGTCTTCTGCAACTGTCAGGAGTGATGGCTCTTCTTGGAAACGTGTGAAAAATACACCGGTCCCAGTTCGGAAGATGGGGTGAGTTGGGGTGTATTTGGTTGCAGAATGGACATGGGTGACTGAGATGTGCTCATGCAAGTAGGACAAAGACATGCCCCTTATCCCCAGATGGACTGTGCTTGAGTGAGGATTACATGATTAAATAAGCACCTTCTTGTCTTAAAAATGTGGAGATGTACAGCAGGTGGGGGTGCCACCATTGCCTGCAGCTTTAAGAGTTAATGAAGTTATGTTTCAGCCTTTGGTTTGAAGTCCTTTTTGGAGGCATCTGGGTGTTAGCATTCGGGTGGTGCTGCATGGCTACGTGTCAGGGCTGCGTGCTTCACAAGCCTCATCCTTTATTTTTAAAAGATTGAGACATTCCAGCTTTGCTGATTCCAAGTGTGTGTGTTACTGTGACTGATGCTGGATGCTCTTTATCTGCTGTTTATTGTTCCCATGTTACCACTGAGGTGTTCCCCAGCAGAGCTTGTGGACCAAAAAGCACTACAGGTTTATAGTGTGTGGTCAGGTGAAATTAAAATGTGGCTTTATTTTATCCAAGCAGTTTTTTCCTTTCCTTGCCAGGGGGGTCTCTTGTGGTCTCTGTTGGTGAGAGACTGCTGCAGGCTCTCCATCTTTGAATCTCTTCTGGGATGTTATTTTTGTAAGCAAGAGGGAAGAGAGTACTCAAACCAAAAGTCATATTGTGATGGTACAAAAGGTGATATCACCTTAATACTGTATGATTTGTATTGAGCATGCACAGCATGTTATCAGCTCACACTGCTGAACTGTGTGGTACTTCCATTGTCTTGAGACAATACGTAGGACCCCCTTCTGAAGCTGATGTAGTGTTGATGTTCACAGTAGCTGTATCATGTCAAGGAGTACTGTGTGGCTTGATATTTGTTAGTGTGTAGTGTTTAAACATGATTTTTTTGTTGGTAGACGTGATAAGATTACACCGCATTAGTCCTGGTATTTGCTTTATAATGTCTTTATTAATGGGTGAGTGCACTCGCAGCCAGTCTGTGCATGATACCAAATGGAGCAGAGAGGTGGCTACGTCAGCAGGCAGGTCTGGATTTCAGAGGGACCGTGGCAGTCTGGAGAAACAGGATGATGGGATGTTCAGCAGAGGTGAACAGAAGCCCTGCCTTGGGGTAGGTGGCTAGAAGGCAGCTTTGCAGAGGAGCCCCTGGGGTGTCCAGGTGGACAGCAAGGTGACCAGGAGCCGTCAGAGGTCAGCTGTGTCTTTGGCTGCATTAGCAGTCATGCAGTTGGCATTTCAAGGGAAGGGACCATCCCCTCTGCTCCGCACTGGGGAGGCCCATCTGGGCTGTGGGTCTGGTTTGGAGCTCCCCAGGATGAGGCTGGGGTGGTGGAGGGATGCGGGTGTGCTTAGACTGGAGGGGAGAAGGGGAGACCTTACTGCTGCCTGCAGCTACCTGACAGGAGGGTGTGGAGAGGACAGAGCCTGGCTCTGCTTGTGACAGAATGATGCAACAGGCTGGTGTCAGAGCATGGGAAACCCTATGCTGACACAAGGAAATGTGTTTTAATTTGGAGTGGGGGATGAATACTTGGATTGTGGTCTGGAGAAGGGGAGGAAACTTGACTGTGTTCAAGCTGTGGCTAGGCATGTCCTGAGCAACCTGATTTGGTTGCTTCTGCTCAGAGCAGGAGATTGGACCTGAGGCCTCCTGAGGCATCTTCCAGACTCAGTTAATGTACCATTCTGTCATTATTTGGTTTCTGATGCGTAGAACTTGGTCAGGTTGCCTTCAGTGCTCCAGATAGTGATGGAGCATGAAGAAAAGCCATGTTGTGTCTATCACTGCCAACTCCTGTGTCTGGATACTTTGGGCTGTTTCACAGACTTCCCCCCTTTCCATGGCACCCCACATCATTCCTGCTACAGGGGATTCACAGCATGAGACCCTTATTTCCTCCTTGATTCATGTTCCACCGCCAGTATCGGGGACAGACAGCTGTGGCTGGGGTGCTGGCTTTGGGGAGGGCAGGTGGAGCACCTCAGGGGAAGAACTGCATGGGGACGTACCCAGATGTGAAGTGAGGAGAGCTGGGTGTGTACAGATCACTGCTGCTTTACTGCATCTTTCTGGTCCTTTCATTTGTACCTCCTCTGCTTGCCCCGTGGGGGAGGTGGTAAGGGACGGGCTGCAGGTTATGTCCCCTGTGGTCTGGGGCTCTTCTGTGCCTTGCCTTCGGAAATGAGCAGGAGCTGCTTATAAATCTGAAAAGCTGCTTTGGGGAGGAATCGGGACACTGGTGCTTTCAGCATAGCTTGAACAGTGCAATCTCACCGGATGCTCTCTGCCAGTTCTAAAGTTGATTTTTTAATAGTACTGAGAGGTTTGGCTGTGTAAAATCTGGTGTTACTCATCCAGCACTTCCAGCTCTCAATTTCTGCACTGCTTGTGACTGTACTACTTTAGAGAATAAAACTGAACTGATTTTTATTTTAAAGTTGCATGTTGTCCCCTAATTGAGGGAAGGACTTCTGCCTGACACTGGGACAGCCTGAGGACTGGCAAGCCGGTCTGAAATGTATGTTGTGATTAAACAGTGCTTTACTGTTATCTCATGGTTTTATTAGTAAAAGCTTGTAATAGATACGGTGTTTTGCTGGGGAAACTTGGGGAGACAAAGACCTGGTTGGGTTTCTGATCCCTTTAGAAGTGGGATTGGCTTAGGAGCTGAAAGATAACACATTTAGTATTTTATTACCTGTTTGCTTTTGCTTGTGTAGTCTGTGGGACTTCCCAGCTGTGGTGCTGCCCTTGAACTGTTTTCTGAGGAGTCTGCATTTTTATGTAGGTAAACTTCAAGGATGCACTGAGGCATCTACCTCTTCCTCTCTGTCCCTTTCTTTTATACCATAATAAAAGCAGTAAAGACGTCTGCTTTGGAGTAGAAAAACCTATGGATGCAAGCTCTGTGGAAGTTTAGTTTTAGATTTGGAAGTCTAGCGGAGGCCTAGCAAGTTGTCCTTTGCTGCACTGCAATAAGCCATTTTTTTCCTCCTTACAGCCTGTAGGCATCAGGCCCTGGTTTGTCACTTATAAGTACCTTTAGACAATGCAGCACTGTATCTCAGCACAGATAAGGTCTGTAATTACTGGGTTGGATTGAATTCTTTGTTGCATCTGCAGCCCTAAGATGCCTTTATTAGTGCAGTAATGAAATATCTCTCTGGTTGCCCGTATCGGATATTCTCCATTTTGAGGATGTTACAGGTTAATATATTAACCTGTCATCATCCCCTGCTTTAGAGACAGCCTAAAGCATGTGCTGTGGGAATGAGACTGATTTAATCAGGATTTTTACATTTGATTTCTAAGCGCACAATACCTGTAATAGGTGTCATGATTGTGAGAGTCAAATTCTGTCAGTGTAGGTGGGACACTGAGAGCTTTAGGGAGAAGAAATCCCCATGGGTGCTGCAGGGAGGCAGTGACGCATTTGTGGTGAAGCACTGGGAGGGTGGCAGCGAAGCTTTCCTCTGTAATGTGACTGCTGTGCTGTGTCCTGGGTTGTTGTAATGGGAGTAGGAGCCACGTAATCTTTAACGAAGTGGTTTTAATGTTGTTGTGAACTTGGTCTGAGGCATTTCCATCGTGAAGATTTAAAACTTCTATAATTTTAGGGAGGAAGAATTTGTAAAGTAACTAGCTTAAATGCCAGTAGTAAGCTGGCTTCTAATCATAGCAGGTGTTACCCTGAAGCAGGGCATCATCACCAGTATGGAGGAAATTATATTTTTGTCCTGCATTCAGCACACCATTCTTTAAATACTTTCTCTGTTTTTCATTTGCCTTTTAAAGGAAATAAGTTAAACTTAGCAAGCCCTTTGTCCCATGTGTCATGTAAGTAAACTCCACTGTTACCATTAGGTGTATTTTTAATTTACAAATTGTGGTTTATTTATGGAACTGCGGGGTTACCTGTGCTGTTGATTTTATATACAACTAACCAAGTGTTAATAACCCATGGCAAATGTGTGCTACAGTAGACCACATACTGCCAGCAGGAATGTGCATATCCCCTGCTCGGACAAGACTATGGGATAAGGCTTTGTTGATCAGACTTCCACGCTGCCCAGACCTGGGTTCCCTTCCTTACATTGTGGTTGGCAGCAGGATGTATGTGGCTTCGGGTCCTATACTGTCTTGCTGGGGTTGGAGCCTGAACTGTGCAGAAGACTTGATGGAGACCACGTTGTTAGGTGAGCTCGTGCCTCCCTCCTGGTGCCACATCAGTAGAGGTTCCCTGGTAGGAATTGCTTTAAGAAAAGCCACAGTGCGTCAAGCCCTGTATCAAAAACCCCTTCTTGGCCTTTGAAGGAACTTTTAGAGGTCATGCAAGAGTTGCATGTGAATTGGTGATATTTAACTTGCAGTGTGTGTCTGGGACCGCTGTCTTTTTTCCCCCCTCTCTACTGAGTGTGTCTTTGTCAGATGGAAGGAGAACAGTACGGAATGCAAGACCCAAGCCTGTTGTGTGGGACCTACAAGTTGAGATGTGATGGGCTTTGGGGCGGTGGGCTTTGCCCGGTGTTGTAAAGCTGTCTTTCACCCTAAATGTTTTTACTCTAGGTGCTAATGGGAGAAAATGTGGGGAGGTTTATTGTCTGTCTTTGTCCCGTACAAAGCTAACAACATGATGCTTATGTATGGTGTGTTGAGGGCCAGTTTATAGCCTGAGGGATGTAAATTTAGCAGAAATGCTTAAAATCACTGTCTGGTTTCAGAACACTCCTGTGATTGAAATTAGTGAAGGCACATCATACTGCTTGGTATGAAGTGCACCTTTTATCTCTTTAATGTAACCTCAAGAGAAGTTCCTGCTGTGGCAGATCTCTATAAAAAGAATCTGCTCATGTATGCAAGTGTTGTAGTCTGAACAGCTTAGTTTAGTCTTAAGCAAGCATGAATATGATGTGATGTAGCTTGCTTGCTTGGGAAAAGAACATTTTATTGCTTTTTCACTGGTCTGTACTCCTTCATAGGTTGATATAGGACTGTGGGAAGATACCCTACAGTAGCCTTCCGTTCCCTGTTACAGTATTTATTATTTTACCAGAGGTAGAAAGAATTTAAAAAAGAATGTTTAAACTTGCTTTCCTTCCTGCATCTTGCTTACAAGAATAAAGAAATAAAAATGGGCAGAGAAGGTAAGAAAAATGAGTTTTCATGCATAGAAGCACTTTGGTGTATCCTGGGAAGGAAGGAGGAGGATGAGCACAGCTTTATTTTTCACTTGCAGGAAGTTATGCTCTGAAAACCTGGTAAGCAGTGGGCTGTTTTCCTTTGCAGCTCAGCTGGGGTCTTCCTCCTCCCTGAGGGAGACTTGCTGTGTCCACCCTTTGGTGGAAACCTCCCAGCAGCGGAATCTACCTGGGCGAGACCCCCGGGGCTCCGTGTCCTTCCTGGCAGTGCTAGAAAGACATGGGGCGTGAGTCACTGTCCTGCCAGCGCCGCCTTGGACTCGCCTAGGCGCAGTGCGGCATGTGTGTAGATGGAGACTTTTAGACCAAATTTGGCCTTTCTTGTATGGCACCTGACAATGCTTTTGTATAAATGTTTGGTCTTCAACATATTACACTTCAAACTATGCAACAGAATTATTCTTCTGTTGGCTGGAGAAAATGTAAAGCTGTGAAAAAGCTTGAGAGCTGGTTTCCTTCTGGTGCTGAGCTGTACTTGTCACTATTTGTTTTCAAAGGTGTAACTATCTGTATCTCATACCACGCTGGGGGAGTGTGTCAATATGCTGATTGCTGTTAAGGCATATGGCAAATATTTTTCTGCTTTTCCCGTTTTCACTTCTGGTTTTTCTCCACTGGCAAAGCAACCAGCTGTTGCCCCTGTGTATATTAGCTCTTTGCTTGCTTTGTCCAATCTAAATTATCCTGATTAGCAAACATAAATCTCTGGTTCTGTCTCAAGCAGTCTAATTTTGAAAGTAAGTGAGGTAGAGGAGGCAGGTGTTTAGAGAAGGTGTTTGATATGTCTCCAACAGAAATTAACATTGCTGAGGTTGATGTCTAAAAATAAATTGTTCTCAGCTCCATCCCTTTGTCGGGAGCTGCTGGATGCAAACTCTCAGGCACTCGGGAATGGAGGTTTTTAATGCCCTTTATGAAGCATGAAGGCCTGGACTGCCAATGGGGCTTTGGGACCTTCTGCTTCCCAGGAGCCTTAGCAGCTGGGTGCCTGGAGTGGGTGGCCTGATTGGGCAAAATGTGGTTTTGCTCATTAATTGCTTGTTTGCCTTTGTGTATGTGTATAGCAGGCTTCTTTGGAAGGGCCTTGGCTTCCCAAAGTGGCTGCTGAAATGGAAAGTAGTGACTTTGAATAAAGTGCTGGCACTGCTTTTGTGCATGTGAACCTTGCCTGTGTAGAGGAGAGGGATGGGATGGCAGCTGATTCTTCACGAGAAGGTGTGATAGTGTCTTGTGAAGTGCTGTCTGGGAGACTAGCTAGGCTTGACTCTAACCAGAGGATCATGAAGCTGGTGAGAGAAGAGGGCAGGTCTCAGACCATGCCGAAGCATCTCAAATATTTCTTAATTCAAAAGCTCCAAATGTCTTATTGCCCCATGGAAATTTTCTTGCAACACAGTACACTAAAATAACACTGAACGTCTGGTTTGAGCAGTTGGGAAATTCACTTAAAGCTGTAACTCATCCTTGTCTAGGTGTGAGAACGGTGCCACTGACTTTGCCTCTTGACTGTACGTTTAACTCTTCTGTTCCTGGTAGCCCACAGTCAATATCCGTAGGATTTCTGCAGAGAACATACAGCCCCAGAGCATTCATTCCAGTGCAGAGTGTTGCTGTGACTTGGATCCCTGAGATGAATTTCTGGAAGTACATGCTTTGTACAGTTGTGCGCTAGAGGGAATGTGGTGTTCCTGGTGCCGGGAGCAGTCCGACTGTGTCTGCATTTACTTTGTGAAGGTAAATACAGAAACAGTGTCACCTGGTGCTTGCCTATTGTTCTGGAGTTTTCTTACAGATTATATGATACAATATAAATCATATATAAAATTAATCTCTATTGTATCATATATATTGTATTATAATATATTGTACATATACATAAATTGTACATATACATAAACCCTAAATTTAATACCTTGCTCTAACCATTGTAACTTTTTTTTTTATGCTTCATCCTTGCTTGGCTTGATTGACCCTGATGAGCAATGTTCATCAAAGCAGGCTGATGGTAATGAAGATATAACTGTTCAGGAAGAGGTCTCAAGGCACTAACACTGAGAGACTTGATTTGAGCATTTGGTCTTGCAGGTGAAGCAGCTGAGATGTCAGGTCTGTCTAGATGTGCTTGGCCAAGGTTACTTGGGTATCTGCAGGATTTGATCCAAGAGATCTGCCATTCCAAATCACAGGCCAGTAAGCAGCTGACTCTTTGATTTCTATTAAAAAAAAATCTCTGGCATCTCCAGCGGCTGAAAAGTCAGCTGCCAAAATTGTTTTATTTTTTGGGTACTGTCATAAGAAATGGGAAAGATCTTACATTGTGTCACAGTGCCCCATGCACTCACATTGCAGGCATGTTTTAAGACCCTGCTTGCATTTTCCCCTGTTTCATCAGTTCTTATGGAAAAGTCTGTTCACTGGATTGTTAACGTCCACACTCCTCAGGAGCGCGTCCTCAAAGGATAATCTAATCATTTCATGGATAGTGGAGGTCTGGAGGTACCTCCAATACATGAGTGTCTCTTCCAGTTTTCAAGTACATGTTCCCTTCTTCTGCTCAGACTTGGGTAGCAGTTTTATGCCAGCGACTCAAATCAGTTCTGAAAGGCAGGCAGCTATATATACTGATCTCTGAAGCAGAGGTAATTGCTACCAAAAGTAGTATGTGTGCTGATCATAGAACTAAACATGGGGGTTTTTGTCACAGAATAAAGTTTCTGGGTCTTGGAGGTCTTGGAAATTGCTGTTGTCCTGCTGATGTTGAGTATTTGCCTTTAGCAGAAGCAAAAGCTTGTTGTATTTGGTGAGAAAATGCAGCCGAATGAACAGCTCTCCAGCTCTGCGCTGCACGCACATGTAGAAACCAGCTTTCACACTCCATACTACATAGACCTGTAGCAGAGGAGTTGCTGAACTGAGGAGTTCACGGTCAAGGGCTGAGAAGCAACAGTTAGATTGGGTTTTAAATGTGAAGTTTTAGATTTGTCTTCTTGTGCCCAAGCCTTAAAATAGAGGAAGAAATATGTCATGCAACCATGTGGGCTTTGCATCTAGATATCTATCAGTAAGAAATTATTTCATACAGAAAGAAATTCTGCAGTATAATTTTAGTGTTGTTTGAAAGTTGGCAGAAGGTCAGAAGTGCGATGACTTTAAAGTGATGTTTGAGGTTACAGGCCATAATTCATGCAGTGTCTCTGAAGAAAATTTATTTGGTACTGAAACATTAACATTGATGGTAACTTGCTTAAGAAGAGCTGCTTGCAGCTGTGGAAAAATTCTTGGAAGCAAGCTCTTCTATCCACACTCCATCTTAGCAAGACTCGCTAAGTCTTGTGCTCAAAGCAAATACACCCCTAAGCTCTATAGTCTGAAAAAACAGGATATTTTTGCCAATCTGAGTATTTTAAGTATGAAAGTACATTAGTGGGATAGCAATAAAAATTGGTCTTAATGTTGATTGTACTGTGTTCTGTGTGCTCTTATGTCTTTGCTCTTTATTCTTATCATTTAACACCATTCCCAAGGGCTGAAGGACCAGTGAAAACTTAAAAGCAGAGGCTGTAGCAAGAAAAATTACTCCTTGAGGCTCTCATCTGCTGTGTTAACGTTCATTTCAGTATTCTTGTGCAGCAAGAGCATTTGTCAAATTAACCTTGTGTATGGTCATGTGTTGTTTGTTCTTGCTTAAAGATGAGCCACCATGCATGGAAGTTGTGCATCCCCCTGGTCTTATTTTATACTAACTTCTGTGAAGGTGATAGGATCTGGACCAGACCTTTCATAAACTTTTAATTGATGCAGTAAACTTGGCAGCAGTACTGCCCACAAATCTTGGTGGGATTTTTCCTCTCTGGATCTCTAGCATTTTTACTTGAAAAGTAATAAAACCAGTAAATTGGGTGCTTCCTCTGGCATTTTTAAGCTCTCAAGAGGTTTCTCTTGAACGCCGAGCATGTGCCTGCTTCCTGGGAAGCTGCTGGTGTCCTTGCTGGGCTGCGAGCTCTGGGCTCTGCCTGGCGGTTGCAGTTTGGCACCTTCTCCTATGTGTTTGTAGTTACCAGAACATACTTCTGAACTGGGGTTTTATCTTTGGGAACTACATCTAGGCAACTAGTCAGAGAAGAGCCTAAATGGGAGGAAATCCTGTGTGTTCAGAATACAGGTGAGGGAGTGCAGAGGGTGGTACTGGTGTGCCTGGTGATAAAGACAACTCTCCTTGTTGTCCCCAGATTCTTTTTGTTGTTGTTGTGCCTTATGGTGTTACAGTCATCAGGAACGGACTTGCTGGAGATGCAGCTCCACATTGAGCCCTGCTCGCTGCAGCCTTCCCCCTGCTCGACCGTACAGCAGTGGCTTTGCTAAAGCTGCTGACCTTGTGGTCTGGATTTCTTGGCTGAGATGGGCAAGGGTGCGTTGTGTGTGCTCTATCAGCTGTGGACTGACTGCTGTAAACGGGACACTTAGTACTCTGATATACTCTTACGGGGTTTCCTTCTGGCCAAGTACTAGCATATTTTCCCAACTAGATAATGCTTTGCTCGCTCTGCGCTGAGTTTCTTTACAGCCTTTAATTCTGCTTCTGCTGGAAGATGAGGAGTAAAATCCCCTTTTAGGAGGCTGCGGCAGTGTTGCGTTGGAGCAGAGCTGTGGTTGTACAGTGTCATGCCAGCACGGGAAGCTTGCCCTACAGAACAAGGGGATGGCTCGCCCTGGGGAACAGGTGAAGCTGCTCACCCAAACTAGTGGCTTCAAGAGCTCTTTCTGGGTGCCCTTGTTTACAGGGCTGATATCCTTATCAGCCAGGGCCACCACCAGCTTCTCCAGAGGTGGAGAGGAGATAGCACAGCATGGTGGGAGGAGTGGATATGCTTACTGGTAACTGGGTGTTTTTGATGCTTTTTTAAAAATAGTTTTTCTCATAAAAAAACCAACACAAAGTCTCTTTGCCAGACCATGTCTTGTGCTTGCTGATATCCACATGACGGCTTAGTTTTTTTTCCTCCTGACCACTGCTGAGGTTTCCTGGCAGAAAACCTGCATTTTGCACATGGGAGAGTCATAAATGTGTTATAAAAGCTAATCCTGAATCTGGATAGATTGCTTTTAGAGCATCCTTTCACTTGGGGTGGAAGCCTTGTTTGTGGGAGCACTGTAGAAGCAGAACATCTTCTCTTGGGGAATGAGGGGAAGGGAATTGGGGCACGTCTGCGCATTTTGATGTGGCTCTGATCTAAAAGCATTTATAAGTCTGTGTGCGTTTATACTGGCTTTATACACTGGTTTCTCAGGAAACAAGAGGCCCTGTACTTGGGCACCCTGCTTGGATATATTATATATTTGGAGGAGACTGCTTGTTGATGAGCCAGATGGGGCTATCTGCGCTATTCAGCCATCTAGCCAGCAGGTCTGATGCACTTTTATTTGAGAAGCAGGGGGGAAGCCTGGGTGTTTTCAGAGATGTTTCAGCTTGGCAACATTGTCAGTTTTCTTGACCTGGCCACCTATTAAATCTGTATGCTTTGCCAGCAGTGAATTTTCCAAGACTCACTGTTACATCGATGATGCCTCTGATGTGAAAGTGCTAACGTTTGCAAAATGTGCTCGTGAGATTTTTGCATTAAACCTTTACAGCATATTGGCAGGCATGAGTGTGGTGCCTTGTCCTACACTGCGCCATTGTGGGTGAGAATGTCTTTCTGACAAATTACCTCCTGAGATCCCTTGTAGATTTTTTTTCCTCTTCATGAAGCGTGGAGAGACAAGGTCTATTTGTAAATGATGTGAAGCAGAAGTGTCTTCCAGGTTTTTCCTTGCAAAGGCTTGCCCTACACTGGGGTGCTACAGCTAAACTAAAGAGGACTGGAGAAAGGACTGTGAAATCCAGATTGCTTTGCTTACTGCATCCATGTATTACAGGAGAGGTTAAGTCACCCCTAAATCCTTGCTTGTGCAGTGTTGGCTGAGGCTCACTGATGTTGGGTCCTGCATGTGGGTGGAGCCTTGTTCCAGAAACCAGCTTGGAAAGCTGCTGCTGGTCCGAAGTGGGAATATTCCCATGAGCTGCCGAGGTGGTGAATGCCTGAGCTGTGGGCATCCCTCCAGCTGGCAAGGATTGCAGCCTGGATTGCAGGCTTTTTCCCTTAAACCTGATCATTACTAATCTGTGCCCATCCTGATTGCAGCCAATTGCAGATTAATCGGTCTTTAAATAGAAAAATAAATCGTGATTTTTTGCAGAAATCTCAGTACAACACTTGCCATAGGCTTGTTTGGGTGTTGTTTGTGGCTTCTTAGGTTTGGTGAAGGGAAAAAGAGGAAGAAAGAAAAAATTCGAGCTGTTTGTCACGCGGAGCTTGTGGTTTGTGAGAGCTGTGATGTGCTGAACGTGAGCTTACTGTGTGAGCTGGGAAAATACCTCTCGAGCCACACGTCTGCTTTCTCTTGGGCATTTGTTTTCTGGGTTTGAGTTGTCATAAAAATCCTTTTCCCTTGAACCAAGGGAGAGTATTAACCCCAAGAGATTTGGTGTCCATGCTTACATCCCCTAACTTCAGGCATGTGAGCTTTTGGCCTCAAAATAAAACCAATTTTAAAGTGTTTTTTTAGAGTTTCTCATGCATAAAAATGAATACAGAGATTTCACTGGCTTTATACCCCCAATTATTCTGAACAAAGGACATGCAAAATCTCAGTTTATTGGAAAATGTGCCGTGAAGCACTTATGCAGATGGGTTTCTGTAACCATGCTGCGGGGCTGCTCTGCATGAAATATTTTGAATGTTCCTATATCGAGGATGGAATGATGGTGACTGTGAAATAAATCACCAGATTTCAGCGTGGATGGACAGCTTAGGCTCAGAGGACCCTGAAGCTGCAGTGGCATGGAGCTGGAAGCTGCTGCTGAGGTGGGGAGGGAGCTGCTGCCTGGTGCAGGCAATGCTGAGGAAGCAGTGGTGGCACAACAGCCTTTTGTTGGCGGGGCGAGACGGGGAGCGCGGTTCCTGTCCCTGCGCTGTGTGGAAATGCCACTGGGTGCTGGCTGTGCTGCCGGGGTCACCGAAGGATCAGAGAGCTTGACCTAATCCAGATAGTCTTGTTAGACTGTGAATTCTGCATGGAAATCCTTGTGCATCGTCCGGAGTTGGTTTGTGCTTCGTGGAACGCAGGCAGAGAGCAGCGTCCCGTGGGAAGAGCGAGCCTCGCTGCTCAGCCGCATGGCAGATGGGCACAAATGGCCTTTCCTGCACCATGGAGGCTTGTGACTGCGTCATCTTTTGTGCTGCCCCCCACTCCCGATAATGAAGCAAAATCCCCTGAGAGAAATTTCCATCCTCATTTAATTAAGAAAAGGATCAGCCTGATTACCTTGGTCTGTGGTGATTCTTCTGCATCATCTTTAAAAAAAAATAAATCTGCTGAAAATATTTCAAAGCATTGCTCTTATTGTGGTCCAGGCCGGCTGTAAATCCATTTGGTATCTCCTCTTTTCTGTCCCCATCTATTGCATTACCTGATTCTGCTTATTTTGTTTCCTTGTCCTTGTTTTTCTGTTCTTGCTTCTGCCTGCAGCAGTCTCTTTATTCTAAAGGGCATTTCCTGGTTATGCAGCTGGTATAAATATTACTCTATGACTGCAGAGCCCTTAACTTAGTTAAGGATATGATATTTTGCAGTGTGGTAGGAAAATGAAATTAATAAACTGGTTTCAATTTAATCTCTGAACTTCTGAATGTTTCCAGGTTACTGTATAGTGGAGAAAGCAAAGGCGGAGATGAGACTGGTCCCGCAGTGATCAGGTCTGGAGTGGTAAGGGAGGTCAAGCATCTACACTTCGCCACCAGAGAATGGTCTTTGTGTTGTGCGCAAGGTTAACAGGAATGCAATAATCTTCTCGTACAAACATTTAAACGTGAGATGTCTGCACAACTTCTGTATTAAACGTCTGCATTGTTTTGACATACTGGTAGCAATTAGCAAACAGCCAGGGGAATACTTTGCAGCCATTTAGAGTTGATTTTCCTACCTGTTTCTGGGGATGTACTACTTCTCTACCAGCAAAATGCCCATGTTTAAATGAGTTTCAATGTGCGTTTTAATTTTTTCTTGTAGTTACAACAAAACCTGCCCTGTTTTACCTGTATATCCATGGTCATGTGATGCAAGGTAGGAGCACAATGATCTGTGCCTGTGTCCTGGACCGCTGTGCTTTGCAGGGGCAATACTCTTCCACAACCTTCTGCAAAGAAACCTTCTGGTCTTCCTGGGACCGGGATGTGCTGAACTACTGGTCCCAAGATGCAAATGCTGGTGACTTGACTTCCCTTCTGTGGGAGGGAATAGGCTGTGAGGGAGCCCTGAGCAGATGCGGGAACAGGACTCCCTCTAATTGGGGAAGTGCCTCCTGGTTGTGTTGCTCTGCAGTCCATCTGCTACATTATGAGTTTCTCTTGCCTTGCTCTGTTCTTGGTAGATCAGGATGGGAATGTTTATCCTCGTCATCTTGCTGAGAAAACTGGGGAATGGATACAAAAGGCCAACTGGAGGAGTTTCACTAAGGGCAAATGCGGGGGGCTGCACTTGGGCCACAACAACCCCCAGCAGCACTCCAGGCTTGGGGAGGAGTGGCTGGAGAGCTGCCAGTCATAGAGGGACCTGGGGGGTGATTGACAGCCGGCTGAGCAGGAGCCAGCAGTGTGCCCAGGTGGCCAAGAAGGCCAATGGCATCCTGTCTTGTGTCAGCACTGGCGTGGCCAGCAGGGACAGGGAAGAGATCTTACCCCTGTACTGGTGAGGCTGCACCTCGCTGAGTGGGTTCAGTTTTGGGCCCCTCACCCCAAAAAGTCCATTGAATGTCTCGAGCGTGTCCAGAGAAGGGCAATGGAGCTGGGGCAGGGTCTGGAGCACAGGTGTGCTGGGGAGCGGCTGAGGGAACTGGGGGGGTTTAATCTGGAGAAGAGGAGGCTGAGGGGAGACCTCCTGGCCCTCTGCAACTCCCTGCCAGGAGGGGGCAGAGAGGGGGGATGAGTCTCTGGAGCCAAGGACCCAGCACCAGGCCCCGAGGGAATGGCCTCAAGCTGCCCAGGGCAGGGTCAGGCTGGCTCTGAGGAAGGATTTCTTTGCAGAAGGGGCTGTTGGGCGTTGGAATGGGCTGCCCAGGGCAGGGGGGGCGTCCCCATCCCTGGAGGGGTTGAAGAGTCGGGCTGACCCAGCGCTGAGGGATCTGGTGGAGTTGGGAACGGTCAGGGTGAGGTTCATGTTTGGACTGGATGATCTTCAAGGTCTTTTCCAATAGAGATGGTTGTGTGATTCTGTAAAGCCCAGTGTTTACGTGGTGGTGTGTGAGTGCTGAGATGTGAGGTGATGCTGGGCTGGCTGAATTTGGTTGAGTGGCTGGAGCAACCAGGATGGAGGTGTGGAGGGATGTTTGATAAGTTGTCTTGCCACAGCTCCCTTCAGTTCTTGGGCTGCGAGTTGTGACTTGGGTCCTTGAGCTTCTCTGACATCAGAGGTGTAAGGGCATCTCCAGACCAACGTGCTTATCAATCCCATCCTTTCCAGATCTACTGGTGTGTTGGAGGGTGCCCTGAGATGTTGGGCTTGTGCTGTTATGGTGTTTACTTCTGGCTGTGTTGGATTGATTTTTGGATGTGATCTGCAGCACCAGTGCAGAAGCCTTGATTCATAATTTTGTTGAGATATTACAGCCAAAAATTTCCAAGCTTCTAGCTCTTCAAATACCATGTGTAGTGGTGGAGCTCACTAGGGAAGCTCCTTGAGTTTGACGGCTCCAGAAAGGGACCTGTCCAATGGATTTGTGGGATTTGTGGGATCCAAGGGATTTGTGTCCAGCTTCTTGCCATGCATGTAGTGGCAGTATAAGGTCTTTGTACCTCACATCCAGAGTCTCAAAAAAGCCATACCGCAAACCACAAATAATTTCACTCTCTTCAATGACAGCCTGTGACTTTTCAGACTCTTCAAGGGCTCAACAGACTCTTCAACAGACTCTTCTGTTTCTTATTTTCTCCCTGAAATGGAGGAAAAAGCCAGGAGCATCCCCAGTGTCAGTGAACCTCTTGGCTCTGTCAGCTGTGCTGTGTTGATCATCCCAGCCCAGGCGCATGACCTGCAGGACCTGGCTGTCACGGTGGTGCTGGGGAGGCTGTTTCTGGACCTATACTCAAAACTCAGATGTGGACAGTAAAACTTCCTTGCAAAAATTCAGCCGCCCATTGTGAGCTGTTACAGCTCAAGTAGTAATTGAGGGGAAGAGAAGAAAAAACAAACCCAAGAAGATTTCACAGCAACACCAATAGATTTTCATGTAAATACTATTTAAATTAGAAAATATTTCCTGACTGGTAAACAGTGATCGAGCAGCTGAGTGATAACCTGGCAAATAATCTGGTGTGTCTGCTGATGCCTCTTGCCTGTAGCCAGGGCTGTAGCTCACAGCAGATTTCTGTTTAAACACTTGCTGCTGTTTTCCCAAAGGAAAAAATGATTCAGACGGCTGCTTGTGCGCTGTGCTGGCTTCAGCATCCCGCTTGCACTGGGGGTGAATTCTCCTAAGTGTGTGGTTGGAGACTTGGAGTTTCAGGTGCAGCCTCTAATGTACATGCCCAAACTGTAGGTGTTGTGACTTAATTGCAGTGAGAGAAATCCTGAGGTTATGCTGGAATAGGAAAGACAAGAACATGTGAGTCTTTAAATGCTGCTCACCTTGTGCTTCTCCGAGGCTGTCACAGGGAGGTGGCTGTGGCTGTCAGCACAGGGACATGTTTGAGCCCAGCAGTGACCTACATTTACTCTGGAAAGCAGAACGGCCTTAAGAGTGATAAGGTGGGAATTTAGTGTTTAAGGTGTAGAATCGGGTGTGTTGGTTACCTGAGGCTTGCAGCAAGCAAATTACTTTGAGATAACAGGAGAAAGATCTCTAGGGAGAGGGAGCGAGTGTTTTTTCTCATTTTTCTGAGTACAATTTAAATTGTGCTTCGATTTTTGTGTGAACCACAGAATCATCTTGGTTGGAAAAGCCCTTGAAGCTCCTCCAGTCCAACCATGACCCTCACCCTGACCGTTCCCAACCCCACCAGATCCCTCCGCGATGGGTCAACCTGATTCTTCAACCCCTCCAGGGATGGGGACGCCCCCCCTGCCCTGGGCAGCCCATTCCAACGCCCAACAGCCCCTTCTGCAAAGAAATCCTTCCTCAGAGCCAGCCTGACCCTGCCCTGGGCAGCTTGAGGCCATTCCTTCTGGGCCTGGCGCTGGTTCCTTGGCTCCAGAGACTCATCCCCCCTCTCTGCACCCTCCTGGCAGGAAGTTGCAGAGGGCCAGGAGGTCTCCCTTCAGCCTCCTCTTCTCCAGACTAAATCCCCCCAGTTCCCCCAGCCGCTCCCCAGCAGACCTGTGCTCCAGACCCTGCCCCAGCTCCGTTGCCCTTCTCTGGACACGCTCGAGTCATTCAATGGCCTTTTTGGGGTGAAGGTGCCTAGCGATACAGAGTGATGCTGGGAACCCATGTGCAGGCAGTATTGGCCCTCCCAGTTTAGGAGAGAAGTCTCAGGTCAGTGATTGCAGAGTGTCCTGCTGCGTTTTTTGTGGATAAGCTGGTTTGGAGAGGTGCGCACTCCCTAGCCTGAGCATTTTTTGCACCCTTGTGAAGCTGGATGCTCCTAGCCAGGACATAATGTAACAAGGTCCCTACATGTGTGGTACCCCCTCTGCTTGGTTGAACTGAAGTAGCTCTTGAGCTGCCAGGGTTGCAGATGTGTGCTCTGGGTTCAGAGTTGGGTTGCTGTGCTCTCCCTAACCTCCTTATCGGTGGTCAAGCTATAAAGCATGTTGAAATACCACTGGTTGCTTGGAAAGTGGGTGCTGTGCAGAGCAGTCTCAGTTCCCTGCTGGGGCTCTTTGCCTGATCCCATCTCAGCTGTGAGAAAAGGAGAAGTTGAGTTTTAGAGGAGATGAGGCTACTCAGAAATGTCATTGAGCCTTGCTGGTGGAAAGGAAATCTTAGCAGAGAAATTCCACAAGTGTCCGTCGTGCTTGCTTGCTTGAAGTGAATAGTGTCTGGGAGCAGATTGTGAGCTGGGGCTATTTATTGCTCACTGCATCCTATTAACTTCCAGCAGAGCTGCACTTGTAGTTACAAAAGCCATGTAAGCAATATCTTACCAGCATCTGAAGCTAAATCTTTGGCTGTTGTGGCATCACTGAAACCAAAGCTGTGGAGTAGATGAAAAACTCTTTATTACCTACTTTTTCACCACCTTTTCTCTGCTCTGATGATAAATCTGTCTTCTCAGCTCTTACAAAGGAATGTCATTGTTTTTTATATAGTAAGATTTCTTACAGTTGTTGAAAATTGGGAGCATCTTTCTCTTGCATAGCACTGGCATACTGAGCAGCCTTGTGTAGCTCAAGTATTCCTTAAGAACTGGAAAGCAGGTCTTTAAATCGTGATTTGGTGTTCTTTTATTGCACTACAGCATGGAGCTGATCTGTCAGGCTGCAGAATGAGTTGCTAAAATTTAAACTCCAGGAGTTTTATGCTGAAGGCCTTTTAAGTAACTGATGCTGATAAGTTGTCTTGTCAAGCTCTCTGTTTAGATTTGTGGTATTAAAGTATCTGAAGCAGCTTTTCCTGAGGGGGAAAAAAAAAGCTGCAAATAATATTTTAACAAAAAGATGGTCTTTGAAGGTTTTTGCAAAATCCAGCATTCTGCAAGTTGCTGTGATATAAGAGCTTTCCTGTACTTGCGGGTAGGGTGCCTGAGTGATGATGCCAATCTGAAATTTCTATTACTGTGTCCTACATGGTGTTGAAATAAAAAAAGCAAATATGTCTGTATCTCGAGCAGGATCTTTTGATAGCTTTGACAAAATCTGTGCAGGAACTGGGACCTGTTCATCTAGAGAAGGTTTGGCAGCTGAAATAGGGAACTGCTGGCATCATGATAAAGTATATTCATACTTATGGAGTAAGAGATTTCCTTTCTGATGATCCTAGTGCATCTATGAGCAGCACCGTTTTTGCCACAAGAATGATTTTGAGAATAAGCGATCACATCCCTCTTGATAGTTCATGGTCTTTTTTTGTCTGGAATCAGGTGCCCGAGCTGTGTAGCCCCTGGCAGCTCAGGGCTTGCGTTGAGCTTGCCCTGGTGCTTTGAGGATCTTGCTGCTGTGCTCTGGGGGGAAAGGGGTTATATTCACCCTGGACATTAGCTTTCCTCTTGCTGGATGGGCGCTGTAGTCCTCCCTGCTGTTAAACACCTGTAGGTATTTTTAAAAAATCTTCTCCTTGTGTCGCATAGCCCCTCACACTGTGTGTGTTGGCAAGGGCTGTATGCAAAGCAGTCTTCTTCTGTGTCTCCCATGCAGAACTATAATTTTGTATCTCCGAAGGTGAATCCCATTGATCAGCTTTGTGAGGGAGCAGCAGAAAAGCCCCAGATATTCAGCTGCATCCACCTCTGTGTGGTCTATGTCCACGTTTAACCTTCCTTCATATTTTTTTCAGCCTGCCCACGTGTTCTCCCATATGTGCAGTGCTCAGATTATTACAGAAAGTCGAGAATCAGAAAATCTGCCTGGATCACGTTATGCAATAGTTGAGCTGCTAGCAGTGAATAAGCAGATCCATCTGACCACGCGTGCTTCTGAAGGGCACCTCTTCTTTTTTTTTTTTTTCCTGCATTCAGTCAGAGGAGATTGCTTGCTTGTTGACTCAGGGTTGGGTCAGGTGCCTGCCTCGTGTGTGGGTGCTGATTGATAGGAATTGATTTCCCATGCAGATTGGCACAGAAAGGTATCTTAAAGAACAAAAAACTGTACTGAAACAGTTTTCTTGGGTGAGAGAGAAAGACTGTTTAATATGACTTAAATTGATGTAGTGAAGTGACCTTGGGGACCTTTGTTTTGTGTAGAAGAGAAAATAATTTTAGCAGTTCTCTCAAGGTAGGAAGTAATTCCATCTGGGAACACATTAGTATGTGCTGCATCATGAGGATGACGACTTTGGAAATGAAAATCAGTGCTTGATTCATTTGGAGCCAGTTCACCCCTCCCTCCAAGCAAGCGTGATCAAACTGTACATAGGGTTTGAACTTAACCTGTGGTGCTGCAAGACATGAACCCTAGTCCTCAAGAGGTACCAAGAGGCTTTTGTTTCTGCATGGGTTCTGTGTCTGCACGTTGAGCTTGTATGTGGATCTAGGTTAAATCTGTTCTGCAAAACAGTGTCAGGGCTGAGCAGGTGAGAGGAGTCCTCGAGGTGCTGGAGTTAGGGTTATGGGGCTTGGGGTTTGAGTTCATGCTTAGCCAGAATGGCTTCCTTCTGTGTAACATGCAACTCCAGCAGTGTGGTTGGTAATGAGTATCTCTGAACTGCTGCCTCTTCTCCCCACGTGGTGACCGTATCTCCATTCCATAATGAACTCCATCACTGATGCTTTCTGAGAGCATCTCTAGGCTATAAAACCTCCCTCAAGAGACTTAGAGACTCCTGTGTATGTGATGTGTTCCTTGGCGAGTGATGTGCAGCCAAGGTTTCGCTCTCCTGCCGCATCAGTGCGTGGAACAGGGCCAGAAGGTTTAGGAAGCCCATCACCAGCACGTGGTGGTTTTTACAGGTGATGTGGAGGGAACCATGTTGAAACTCAGGGATTCACCGGACCCCTGCCCGTGTGATGCGATGGGGCTGTCACCGTGCTCAGAGCCACAGAGAAAGAAGCAACATGCAAACTGCCTCAAACCTTTCAGGAATAAGGGGAGATGCCCCCAGTACTCGTGGGAATAGTCTTGTACTTGCCAAGCTGGTGTTGTTGCCTCTGTGAAAGCTTCCGGTGCTCAGCAGCTGATGGCTTGTTCAGCTCCTGGCTTTAAAGATGTGACTTGGATTTTAAAATTTAGGAAAAGCTATGGCCAGCGATCACTTTTGGACTTCAGTGCATTTACGAAGTCATTAGTGATCTGAGAGCTGGGAGGAGCTGTGCAGCAGGATGGTGGGTGGCTGCTTTTGGGATGGAGGGAGGCTGTTAGTGGTGGAAAAAAAGGAGTAACTGGGAATGCCCTGACAAAATAAGAAGCTGGATGGAGATGAGGACTCTGCATAGAGGGAGATCAGAGGCAGAGACTTGGCATTGCAATGTGAGGATTGACAAAGACCTTCTGGGCCTGAGGGTGCTGCAGTTTTAGGAGCAAATAGCTGGGTTAAGACATGTTGGGTAAAGAAACAAGGAGAAAGTGGAGAAAAACAGCAGAAGGGTGGTGGAGAAACAGACAGACGTGAGACATGGAGCAGAGCTATGTAACTGGTGATTCAAGGCTGTAAGCAAGGGTGATTTTCTACTTCTAGAGTCTGAAGCAGCCTCTGGTGTCTGAGGGGAGCTTTTCTCAGTGTTAGGTGCTTTATCATGCAGCAAATAGCCATCAAGCCTTCCAAACCAGTTGGAAGTAAGTGCTTTTTCCCCTTCCCTGGGTACTGTTTGGAAAATATTTCAGGTAGCAAGGTTGAACTTCTTTAAAAATCACTCGAATGCATGAGGAGCACCTGTTCTTCACTAGGCCTTGTGCTCCGAGTTACTTAGCTGCCGTGATGGAGTGGTTTTGGGAGGGTCATCATCCTCTGCATGGTGCTCACGCCAACTGCCTGTGGCCATGGTGAACTGCTCTAGAAAGTGCTGATGAGGAGGTGTGATGAGGCAAGAGCCTGTCCTGCTGCTTGAATCTGATTCCATCTGTACCGTGGGACGTTTCAGACAGGTGTCCATCCACAGGACCTGAGGAATGATGGACCTGGGGGACATTCCTGGGTAAGGACTATGCTGCTACGCTGAGGGAAATGAAAGGAGCAGGTAATTCCTATAAATGACTGCAATTCCTCCTGCTGCTGCAACTCAATGAGCAACTGTGTAGTAATGTATTTTGTTGAAATACTAGCAAAATCCTTGCAGTGATTATCTGACATTAACCCAATTCCAGCATGTTTTAATATTAGGAAAAGGGAGAGGACTCTGGAAATGACTTGGACAAGAGGCATTAAAAAATATACAAGGCTTATTTATCCTGTGATAGTATTGGCCTGCTCCTACCTCTGTCCCCCAGGATGGTCACCTGGATTTAGGGAGATTTATAGTCTTTAAAACTTTCCTAAGACCTTTGACTAGTTAGGTGAGTGAAAATGGTGGGCTAGATTAAACTGTGCCATGGGAAGTGATAGCCAGCAGCAGAAGAGAGGAAATCATGGAGAAACTGAATTTTCTAAGTGTCACTGATGTCTATTCTATGAGATTGGTGTGCGGGAAGGATCCCACCTTGCTGCACAGCATAAACGCAAGGTGTTAGGTGGTTTGTGGATGCTGGGGGGCAGAGGGAACATTTTGGGACACAAGTGATCTAATGCCAAGTGTGTTTATTGTAGTTGCACTTTCAGGGAGGGATAGCAGTGTGGTAGGGGGAGAGGGTGCTGGGCAGTGAGAGGGTTAACGTCAGGGTGGGTGAGGAATGAGGAGGGTTGAGGGGTGGGTATGCAGCAGAGATGAACAGGGTGAGAAAGGGAATAGACAAAACAAAAGTGAAAAGAATGGAGTAAAGTAAAAGATGGAAAAATACAGTGAATGTCAAGGAAAACACTCTTAATTCCTCCTGTCCAGAGGTCCTGGCTTCCAGGTGCTGCTGAGGCCCTCCTGGCTGGAGGGACACAGGAGTTACAGCCTCTGTGTCCCTAGGGATGGGAGCAGGGTAATGCAGGCTGGTGGCCGCTGTGCGTGCCCCAGTGTTGGCAGGGTTTGTATGGCATTGGTGATGCTGTCGTCTGTGTCTGCTGGCTGCTCTGAGCGTGTCTGCTCGGCTGGTGGGAAACCTTGAGAACTCTGGCTCAGTGCTTGTAGAGCTATTCTAGGCATCTGCGATGCAGCAGTGGGTGTACAGGCAGTTTTGAGACTACTTTGGCCTTTAAAAACCTAGTCTTTGTGACTTTTTTTTTTAAAGTGACTTTAGTTGCTTCTAAAAACACTATGTTAAATCATGTTTTAAGAAGTGGCTGTCAGTTTTTGTGGCTCGTCCACAGCTTGCACGCTCTGAAAAGAGAAAGTGTCTCTCTGTGTTCAAGAATTGCGCTCTCAGCCGGCACGGCACCCGCTGTGCCATGGCGGGCAGGCAGCGTGGCCCTGACTGCTCTCCTGGGGTGTGAGAGCTGGTGAAGGAAACAGGAGAACTAATAAATAAAAAAAATTAAGTGATCATTTCAGCTTTGATAAAGCTAAAAGCCCATGGAGAGCTAAGAGTGTTTGAGTGTGGAAATACTTCCATGATGGAGCAGCAGCTATCGTGGCTGCTGGAGGGGTCATCGCTTTAAAGCAACCTGCTGTGCCTTGTCCCTGGCTGGGACCAGCAGAACTGTGGTACGGGGCAGGGGTGTGCTGTGCTCTCGTACAGCCTGGGGGACTTTGGCCCCTGGACGTGAAGTCCTGGATGCGACTGTCAGCAGTGGGGTGGTGGTGGGTTAAGGCTGCTGCGGCGTGGGCTTGGCTTCTCCATGGTATGCCCAGCTGGGGTGGGAGGAGGGCTGGTGTGCTGGGAAGTTATCCCCAGGAAATCCTACTGCTCATCTGGGTGAGCCTAGGGAAGTACTAACCAATTTTGCCAGCAGTAAAGGTGTTTTAACAGCTGAAGAGGAGTTGTGCTGCTTTCATTTGCCTCACAAATGGAGATTTTTTGCATAGAAGATCTTATCACACTTAGACAAAAGACAATGACAGAAGAGAGAGGATATAAAGAACCGTGAAATACTAGATGCTGGAGGTGGGATAGCAGAGAGAAGGGAGAAAAACAGCAGTACAAATGAGATGAGAAAGGCCAGCAGTGTGCAGTTGGTAATTTCACTTTTAGGGCGGCCAGAAGCAATCAGCACAGCAGGATGTGAAACCAGCAGCCTAAATGCTAGGGGTGACCTTCGTACAAGGGAACAAGCTCAAGCCAAATACTGCAGCCTTGTCCTTTATTTTTTTTTTCTTTTGAGGAGTTTCTCTAGCTTTGGTGGCTTTGACAGGCTTGCTGCCTGCTTGGGATGTTCCTGGGGGTCTGTGCTGCACGGGAGGGTGCATTGGTGGTGTTTTGGGTACAGGCTGGATGCAGGGGGACTGACACTTCCTTTTCCCTCTGTTCCCATGCAGGACACAGGCAGAAATGGCCCACACGTGTCGCGGGACTATCAACCTGTCCACGGCTCATATCGATACGGAGGACTCTTGTAACATTGTGCTTTCCAACGGGGGAAGGACGTACCACTTAAAGGCAAACTCAGAAGTGGAGAGGCAGCGCTGGGTCACTGCCCTGGAGCTGGCCAAAGCAAAAGCCATCCGCATGAGGAACAACCAGTCAGGTAGAGTGTGTCTTGGTGTGTGAATGTGCAACTAGATCCTTTTTAAAACCACCTTGTAAGCCAGCTCTTCTGTGCTTGTTAAATTGTGCAGAAACCCTGGCAGATACTGTTTCATATGCAATTAAAAATAGCTGATGGTTTCACAGAGACACAAAGGGTTTTAAACAATACTGTGTGCACCCAACATCATCTCCTCTGGTTGTGGAGCATTGAACAGGTCTTTAAAGCCCTTGGTAATGTCTGTAAATTGTGGAGAGCCAGTAAAAATGCACTAATGATGCTTCTGGAAGGCGGGATGTATGTGCCTTTCTCCTGGAGACTTGGGGTTGGTCTGTGTGGGCAGAGAATGCTGTAAGATGCACTCAGTGCAGCGGTGAGTGGCACTCCAGGGATCACCAATTCGCAACACAGTGCCAGGGCCGTGTCCTTCTGTTCGCCCATAGCTTAGATAGTAGATGATGGACATGTACAATTAGTTGAGATGTGTCTCTCCATGTGTATTTCCCTTCTCTCCCCTACACACACTATGCTGTGGTCTGGTATTTATTAATGTATGTTTGGGACAGCTGCATTATATCTAGTTGTCAGACCCTGTGCCTGTTACGCAGCTCCTCCCCAGTGCCATTTTTACTGCTCCCTTGTGTAATGGGTTGTTTGGGTGCTTTAGAGTATTTTAGATATATTTCAATGCTTATAACCCTTCTGGGATTAACAGTTGGTCAACAAATGAGAATGGCTTCAAGTTTCATGAAACAAAACCCGTGAATGAATGAAAAAGCTGTCTATCTCCTCTGTCCTAAAATAAAATCACTGTCAGATCTTGTCTTGAATGCTGGAAATCAGGCCTTATACAAGAGAAAAAGTGTAGCAAACACCCGATTTTGTAACACTCTGCTTAAAATGTAAATGTATATTCAGAATGAATATATTTTAGAGAAGGAGCATGTGAAGGTGTGACCAGGGAAAAGCACTTTTGTTCAGTGCTTGGGTATTATCTTTACTGTCCAGGTCTGGGCTTTGGGACAGCTGCAGATGCTGCTGTATGCTGCTGACTGCAGTGAATTTGCATCTGTGGGTGAAGAGTTTGTGAAGCTTAACTTTCACATTGCCACGGAGGAAGGTTGTGGTTGGGTCAGTGCATCAAGAAAAACCTCTACTTTTCCAGGGGAAACGCTGCTGCATGCTCACCAAAATTACAGTGTGCCGTGGGGTGGCTGTGGGGCGCAGCTCTCTGAGCGGCTGTCAAGGCTCTGTAGATGGAGACTGCCTTCTAATGCTGCTGACTTATGAAAATACACAGTCCACACAAAATTAGTTCGACCATGTTTTTGGAAGGCAGTGTGTTAATGTTTTTGTTTGTGTCCCAGTGGGATGGTCATTTGGGATGCTGGCTGCTGGGGGCGTTGTGCAGGCAGAGCCTGTGCTTGGAGTAAGGTTTTGTAGAGGGCAGCAGGATGCCAGAGTGCCAATGGTTTGACTTGCAGGAGAATAAGCCCTGAGTCCTGGACTAATGTGGTCTGACTTTCACATAATTAGCCATCCCACAAGGTCATACAGAAGTTGATTAGTGCGCGAGCCACTTACCCGTTTCCCATAATTGTTCAAGTATGCCGTGTTCAGGGCACTAGCATCTACAGATTTAATTATATCAAGTATTGTGAACTCTCTGTCCCTTAATACTGCAGCTCTGGAGTGTACCTGAATACTGATGGAGAATACAGCTGCCTGAGGAGAAGATGGAAGTTTCTAGACATGCTTGCTTTGCCCGGCAGAGTGTGATGTTGTGCTAGGTCCTGGCTGTAGTGAGCTGGGTGTCAGTGCTGTTGGTCCTGTGTCGCTTACCCTGTAGCAGGAAGCGAGCCCTTTAGCTGGGTTAGGCCTTTAGAAAAGGACCTCGCATGTGGGAGAGGTTGGAGTGTGCCTTTACCTTCACCTTTCTGATTGTCGGGCTGTGGGTGATAGGAGGGGAGGCGTGGAGTGGTGCAGGCTGCCGAGCTCCTGCCCAGCCCAGGGCTGCAGGAGGATGTCAGCAATGCTGCCTCCTGAGTCACGCGCAGTTATTTTGGTTTGTGTCTTTACATAAAAATAGCAAATGTGGAGACTTCCTTTCTTAAGCCTCTGGATGTGCTGACTTCCTAACTCCAGTGAGCTCAGGCCGTACTTTCAGGGTCAGGACAGTGCGGCAGCAGTGCTGATTTGGCTGCGGATGCTTGTTTCTGTGCTGCCTCGTGGTTGTGCTGACTCAGCGGTTTGTGGGTCAATGCTGTGATCCAGGCCGAGGAGTTGATGGGAAATAAAAACCAAACCAAACTCTTGTTTTTCCAGGCTTTTCTGGTCTGGTCCGAGGGATGAGACGCTCTGTAAACGGGCACTGAATCCTTGTGCTGTGGAGTTTAGAGCTGAGGACACTGGTGAATTAATTTATAATGTTCACCTGGCTGATGGTGTTTTGTCCCAATTACAGATCTTTTAATTAAGGTAAAGAATGATTGTGTGTTAGGTTTGACTGTGTTTTGCTTGAATCGAAATAAAATTCCTAGTGTTGTGTCCCTCTGAGTGCCGGGCATTGTGCAGAGCCCTGGGCTGGGTGTTTACAAGTGGAGGGTCTGGATTTGCTGAAGAAGTAAGTCCCTTGGTCCTTCAGGTCTGCTCATGTTGGGAGTCTTCTCTTACCCTGACTGATCACCAAAACCTGAGTGTTTCCCGGGGCTGCTCTGTAGAGCCTAGGTCAGTGCACAGGGGCTGTCTTGGACAGTGGGTGTGAAGGGTGGTGAGCAGCTGTATGGATTTATGCTGGCAGGGAGGGAGCATCGATGGCTTGGGGGTGGGGGGCAGAAGACTGGAAGAGTGTTGGAGGGGGCAGGTGAGGTGGGCAGAGAAGCAGGTTTGTGTCTAACACTGCCAGCACTTCTGGGGAAGGGAACGAGAAACATCCTTAGGGTGATTCCCACTCGCGGGCGCTGCCCTGTCTGCAGCAGGAGCCCGTCCTTGGCGTTCTCCGCTGATGCTCAGGGACGTGGAGGCTTTGTTGGAGGTGGCATGTCTGGGGAGGAGATGGCTGGGCTCAAGTCAGCTGCTTTTGAGGTGTCTCCAGCCATGAGCACCGGAGCAGTCTCACATGTGGAGCAGCTTTTTGGCGCTCTACAGTTTTCAGCAGTCAAGGAGCTCCCAGGAGAGGGAAGGGGGTGTCTTTGCTTCCTAGTGCTTTGGAGTCCTTCTCTCCTTGCATCTGAAAAGGGGCAATGTGTTAGTGTGGAATTAATTAATCTAAATAAAGAAAAAAGCTTGACCTCTTTTTGGAAATGTTTTAAAGATGAGCCACACTCTAGTTGCTACTGGATGTAAGCTGGGGTTCTCCATTCACTTGTTTATGCAGAAAACAGTGGTCCCTCACTGCTTTCTTGGTGTTTGAGCTTTGATGGGGTTCATGACTGGCAAATCAGGTTAACACTGCGAATATTTTGACTACAGGGAAACTGTTTTGGGGTGGCTGAAAAGAGTCTTTTACTCCAGTAGTTCACTTGAACAAAACAGGTACGAAAGCATTTTTGACTACTGGCTATCTTGAGCTGTGCACTGAGAGGTGCCATTTTCACAGGACTGATTTTCATTTCTACTTTTAAGAAATAGCAAAACCTACACCCAAACCAAGTATGAGATGGGAGACTTTGCTGTTTCCTCTTCTGCGTAACTGAAGGAGCTCTGGCTTCCCTTTTACACAGTGGGTATCTGGGACTATTTTGGTAATGATCCATGAGCTGAGACATGAGTAAGTACTGATAGATGTCACCTGAGAAAGCTTGATGTCCTCATCCTGCTTCATTGGTGAGAAACCTGCCTAGTGGTACTGGGTGGATTAGTGGCAGAGAGTGGAGCTGGGTTGCTGTTTTAGCGCTCTCCTCAATTTCCATGTGGTGCTTAAGTCCACTAAGATAAATGTATGGTGTAACAGTAGGACAGGACAGGATGGCTTGCATCTAGCTTCAGCTGAGCCAAATCTGGCATTCCTGTTTCCTGTTAGGTTTATAAACTTTGACGTTGTAGTAAGCTTGATCTGCCCACATGGTACCCATGGATAACACTCCATGGAGTGGATCCACTCTCTCACCCCATGGAAAGGGTGGGCACATGCTGTGCTTGCATTGGTGCTTGGTGTGGCCCTGTGCTGTTTATCTGTCCTGAAAATCACAGCTCTGTAATTGCCCTTTGTAAATTCTTGAATAATTTCAGCCTTCTCCACTCACCGTATTGTACCCAGGTCACCACGTGGATTTTGGCAGCTCATGCATTGGCCTCTTGGCAACTTCACCTTTGCAGAGCAGCAGTGGCAAAGAAAGGCTTTTATCTGCTCCTTAAGCTTGGTGTTCTCTCTGCTATTGTGGCTTGGAGGATGTGAACTTAAAAGTATTTGATGACTGTGGTTAATAAGTTTTTTATGGCAGAAAAAAAAAAATCTTTCTTTACACTAGGTAAATACACTCGGTATAGTTTTGGAAAACACCCCAAGATGAACTTGGGCTGCTTGGTGATTGGAGAGGTGAGAGAGTTGATGACTACTTCTGGCCCCCTGCTCAGGGGTTCCTGGGGGGAGAGGTTGAAATTCACTCTGTGATTCGGGTCATCACCTGAATCACAGCAGATTTCAGGCTGATTGAAGGTGTTTTTGGTGTCCGTGGTACTAGAAAACCCGGAGTTAACTGCATACATCAGTGTTCACATCTGTGCCAAGACCAGCTCACCTGCCAACCTCCCTCAAAGGCATCAGGTGTCTCATGCTGAAGTCGGGACTCAAGAGACATTAGTGCAGCAACAAAGCTGGGAATCACTAAGAAAAGAAGAAAAGAGAAAATGTATGTTTGCTCCATGTGCAGCTGTAATGCTTGTCCCCTCGAGAGGTCCTGGATTGCATCACACCAGCTCACAAACTTTTCAGTAGAACTTAAACTGAAAAATAAACCAACCCCAAAACAACAAAAGAACCTTCCCCAAAACAAAACAGAAAACAACCACAAAAAGTGACCAGACACAAGATTAACCAGACAAATAAGACCTCCTCCAGCAAGGGAAAGTAAATTTTCCATCTGGAAGAATGACAGCTGGAGATGCCGTATGGAAGATAGTAAATGCTGCGGGAAAAGATGGGGAGATTTGCTTACAACAAGAGCAAGGAGGAAATTATCAGGTCATAGGTTTAAATGAAACAGAATAAATATTTTATACAACACAAAATTAAATGGTGGCACTTGCTGCAGGAAGCCAGAAAATCCAGAGAGATTGAACAGATTTGGGTGCAATTTCATTGCTCATGGATGTGAGCTGTAATATTTCAATATATAAAGTGCAACCCAGGAGGTCCTTAAGCAGCACAGCACTAAAAGCGAAGCAGTTATTCCTGGAAAAACTACTGAATGTGCCCTGTTTCTTTATCTTATTTCCTGAATAGTGGTTCTAATTTGCTGACTAGAGAAGAGATGAAGCTGCCTGGGTGTTCTGCCTGACCTTGTGTGACCATCCTGGCGAGGCTGCCGCTGGAATGATGCTGTCAGTTGTGGCGTTGGGCTTCACGTGGTGGTTTCAACCTTTCATGGTTGTGTCACCTGTGGGGGAGGATTCGGTTTGAGACCAACACCCAGGTGTGGCCACATGTAGTCTCTGGAATTTGGGATAACAGGGCTTGACTGCATGGGTTGTCTGGTTATTCTTAGTGCCTTAATCAGGTTTTTGTTTTCTTAGCAAATAGGGAGTGATTAAAAGCAGCTTTATAGGGACTTGTTTGTAGATAGTTGGGGACCTGGAGCTTTGAATGGTCCAAAGGGGGAAGGAGGAGGGTTATTACTGCTGGTGATGCCTTCTGCCCTGGCTGCTGGGATGAGTTTCTGCTGCAGCGGAGTGTAAAGGGAAAATACAACTCTGGAGAGTAACACCACTGCTGTGGAGGCTGGTAATCCCACTGCAGGGTTGGCGTGTGGTTTGGTGGGTGAGAGCCAAGATGCAGCTCTCAGGGCTGCAGCTCACACAAGCAGGCTGCCAGCAAGTAGTTCTGCTTCAGCATGCTAGATCCACTTGTAGTGCCTTTGCAGTAGGATTAAAAAGGATCTGTAATTAGTTTTTCCTCAGCTTTCCCTTTAATTGTCTACTGATAACCTGAGTTTCATTGCTTGATGTATTTTGACTGTATTTTTTCCTCTTTTGAAGTATGTGTTTTGTTTGCAAAAGACATTTTGACTTGGGAATGTAATACTGCAAAGCATCTGTGACCTTCCTTACCCTGCTTTGTGAATTATCCCCTGGTTGCTTCCCTCCAGCAAGCTCCTGCCAGGTGCCCTTGTGCTGTGGCTGTGACAGGACTGGACAGTCCCCATTGTTGTTGTCCATACGCCCTCAATGCCAGCTCATTGCTTGCTGTAATCGTCCCTGCTGTTTCCAGTTGTTCTTACAAAAGTGCTCCCTTTTCCCATCCTCCTTGTGATGTTTTTCATCATGTTGTGAATTGTTTTCCCCTCTGTTCATAGGGTTCGTGCCTGGAGAGGCACTGGCTGCCCATGCTCAGTTACCTTGGTCTTTAATTGTCTTTTTGATCCCTGGAGCCTGGATTTTCCTAGGACAACTGATGGCCATTAACTGTGCTGGGTACTGCTGCCATGGAAAATAAAACTGGCAGTTCTGCTGAGATGGAGCTGTTCACTTGGATTTGCCGCTCTTAATGATTCCTCTGTCCTTTCCATGCCTTCTGCTGCTCACTCGTGTTCCCTCCTGCATCTGGCAGGATGCTCTGCCTCTCCTGTTTCCCTGTTAGGTTGTGATTGGGACAGGTTGATCCATCTCAACCACCGCTGGGAGCTGCAGTCAGCACTTCAGCTTCTCTCGCTGCAGCCAAGGGATGCTGTGATGTACCCTGAGGGTGGGGTGTGCAGACCAGTCAGAGAAGGACCTGGGGGGTGATTGACAGCCGGCTGAACAGGAGCCAGCGGTGTGCCTGGGGGGCCAAGAAGGCCAATGGCATCCTGGCTTGTGTCAGCACTAGCGTGGCCAGCAGGGACAGGGAAGAGATCTTACCCCTGTACTGGTGAGGCTGCACCTCGCTGAGTGGGTTCAGTTTTGGGCCCCTCACCCCACAAAGGCCATTGAATGACTCGAGCGTGTCCAGAGAAGGGCAATGGAGCTGGGGCAGGGTCTGGAGCACAGGTCTGCTGGGGAGCAGCTGGGGGAACTGGTGGGGTTTAGTCTGGAGAAGAGGAGGCTGAGGGGAGACCTCCTGGCCCTCTGCAACTCCCTGCCTGGAGGGGGCAGAGAGGGGGGATGAGTCTCTTGAGCCAAGGACCCAGCGCCAGGCCAAGAGGGAATGGCCTCAAGCTGCCCAGGGCAGGGTCAGGCTGGCTTTTAGGAAGTATTTCTTTTCAGAAGGGGCTGTTGGGCGTTGGAATGGGCTGCCCAGGGCAGGGGGGGAGTCCCCATCCCTGGAGGGGTTGAAGAGTCAGGTTGACCCATACCAGTGGCATGTTGGAGGGTGCAGGCAGTCTCCTGCGAGTCCCTTCCTCGTTTCACCAGCCTTTGCCTTGCCACAGGCACATTGTAAGTGTGCGGCGAGATCCTCCCTAGCTGTCACACAGTGTGATGGGACGGGGTTCCCAGGCATCCTGTGAGAAACGAAAGGGCTCTGCGAGGCAAGGCAAGAGCTTTGGGGCTTGGATGTAAAGAAGATGACTATGGTCCTTCACATCTGGTGCGGCTGAACACTTGGGGATTTGCAGGCCATGGGACTATTGGCAGTTGCCCTAAACATGGAGGGTTATGAAGCATTGACTTCTTTATAAATACAGGTGGTTAAAGTGGTCTGAACATGTATCTGGGCATGTTCTTGAAAATCAGGTGTTGAGGGGGGAAAAAAAAGGTGATTTCCTGGTTGTTTGTTTTTTTTTTTTTTTTTTTTTTTTTTTCTTTTAGAGGTTGTCTGATCAGCCTGGGAATTTTTCTCAACCAGAGTTTTCAGGCCATGAGATGGGATGCCCAGGAGTGAGAGTATTTAATCAGTTTGAATATCTGGAGCTGGTAAGATCCTGATGGATTCAGCTGAAGTAGGATTTAAACAGTCCGGTTCCGCACAGCCTCCAACTGTTACTGTCTGCTGCCTGACAAAGCAGACATCAGGAGGATGGGGGTGATTCTTTAGGAATTTCCAGTATTTCACAAGCCTGGAATCCTGAAATCCTTCCCTTCCCATCCCCCTTGTTGGTTTTTTTTTGTTTGTTTTGTTTTGTTGGTTTGCTAATCTGTTTTTAATTCTCCCCTTACTGTTTTCCATTTCACTTGCACACTGAGGTAGTTACCCAAGAAACAGGCTTACCTCCTCAGTTTGGTGCTGACCTTTCTCGTTTCCCACACCCATATACCGCGTTATATATTATTCTATTGCAGATGTAATCCATGATAATAATTTATAGCAAAGGAACACAGAAAATGGTACTTACATAACACCACGAATTAAACATTCCAGCAGGGAGCTCCGTGCAGACTGCAGTATATAGGCCACCTCTGCTGCTGCAGCCTCGTCCTCTGGAGTGAACGCGGGAGCTGCGCTGCTGCTGCATGTGCCACGGGACTGCTCGCTCATCACTGGCCAGGTGTCTGTGGAAGAGGGGTTCTGGTGCACCAGCAGTGGCAAAAGGCAAGGAAAGACTGGCAGAATGCTTCAAGATTATCTTATGATTTACAAAACCTCCCAGTTGTGTGTGGAATGGTATTGTGGAAGCAGTTACATGTTAGTATTGCAAACACTGGGTGCATGAGCAGGGTTCAGAAGTAGGATGGAAAATGATGTCCCAGCTCATGGTGTGTTCTACTGCTCCTGCAGGACATGCTCTTACACCTGACCGACAGCACGGGCCCAACGGAGCAGGAGGAAGCAGGGAGCCTTGGTGCTTTGCTTGCTGAGCAGTCACCCTGCAGTTTTGTTTTACACTCTGGCAGATTTGTGGCATGAATTCATGAAGCATGTTTTAGTTTTTTAAAATACAGCTGCTGGAGTTGGTGCTCAGATAGGCCGTGTGCGGTGAGCTGTGCTTCGTGGCTGTGACAGCTTGCTGCTTGGTCTCAGCGCAGCTGCTTTTCGGAATCCTGTGTGAGTTCAGTGTTAGAGGTGAACCTGCGTTAATAAGCCCCCTGACAATAAATAACTGAACGTGACCGCGCAGAGGAGGGAAGGGGGCGAGGGTTTTGTTAACGGCTGTTCCTCAGGAGCGAGGCAGCGGTGGGCAGGAGCCTCTGCTCCCACGCGGGTGCTGGGAAAGATGCTCCTGCAGGAGGAGGAGGGTCGGGATGTGCAGCACGAGGATATCAGCTGACGACAACGACCTGAGATGCTGGGTGTGAATACAGCAAACTTTGGGTCTGTGAGATGTCACTGACGCTGTGATTGATAGACTTTGAGTGAAAAGTTGTTTTCATGGTGATCTTATAGGAAGCCTTTGATTTTTTTAGTTTTTTTTTTTTTTTTAAATTATAGAAGCATTGCTGTTAAATTAAAACCCACTTTATTCCTTTTTAGGCTACAAATCTGGTAGTGGTGCTGTGGCTCCTGTGCCGAAAGCCTCTGCCTGCAGCTGATGTTGGGGTGAGGGGTGCTGCCTTGGTGGCTTGTGGAGATTTTTAGGTCTGCTGGAGTCTGCTGGCACAACTGTGCTGCACGGAGCCACACCAGCCCTTCAGGCCCCTTCGTCCTTCTGCAAAGCTGGCAGGGTTGTTGAGAGGGACCTGGGATGGGTGGGGGGAAGGAAAAGGCTCTTTTTTGACTGAGTTGATGTAGAAGGAGTTTGGTGCAAGTACACAGGGAGGAAAAATCTTTCCCAGTCCCTACTCAGCCCTGCATTGTGGCAGCAGGAGCTGGAAGATTGGGCAAAATTAGGGGGCTAAAAGCAGCCTGTCAGCAATAGGGATCAGCTCTGTTCTCCCCTTGGCGAGTTGAAGAGCAATGTTTCACCAGCAAAAGTAGGAGAGGGATAAATATCTGCAGTGAGGACTGTGCTACTCCTCAAATTGTCACCCTTTTTCCTTGATACTTATCAGAGCGCTTTCTATTTTGCTGTCTTTTTATTTACTACAGATTTTGTTTTGTTTTTAGAAGTCCTGTGTGTCATGTTACTATTTATTTTTTCTCCTGTGCCCATCTGTTTCTCTAAAATATGTGGTTTTTTTTCCTTAGTTATTATTGACCTCTCACCCTGTGCTCTCGACAAATGCTACTATTTGCTGCATGTGAGTGCATGACTTCAGTAAGCATTATTTTCATGTTTTTCAGCTGTTTGTAAATAAATGTTTCCTTTGTCTAATGCATGGTGGCTTTTTTTGTTGCATCCATTTGATTTCATTTTTTTTGACAAAGGAATTTATCAAGGTTGCTTGTCAAGACTGCAGTGCAAAAATCAATATAACCTGGGAAGCTGTGCACACATTTTACCTTAACTCATGTTTAATTTTCACTTGGAGAATGAGAAGTGGCATTTGGTTACTTCACCTGGGCTTGAAACAGCCTTTGAAGGTCCCATCCTTTGCTTGCAGTGCATAAAATTTTGCCTTACCTATGTGTCCAGTCCCTTTCCCTGTGTCGTTCTGAGCATGTGCAGGTAAGGAGGAGCTGTTACTTCTGCATTAACTAATCTCTGTAAAGAGCTGGGTGGGCAGATCCCAGAGCACACCCCTGGAGCTGGTGCTGGCTACTCTGGCTCAAAATCTGCTGCCACATAAATGTAAAAATCCATAGGTTGGGTCAAATCCCATGCCCCATTGTGGGGGGGATTAATCCCCTGATCCTTCCGGCTTTGGTCCATATGATGATGACCGGTTTTAAACAGTAACTGCGGAAGAACGGAGACAGTAGCTTCAGTTTGCATTAACGTTGTGGTTTTTATCGTTTTAACTGAGGACTTGTCAGTGATGGGTTTGAAAACCTCGATGCACCAGGGTCCTCGGAGCATCTGCGTAGTGGTGGTGGGAAGCAGAGGGTTGTTGCTGCTGGCTGTGCTATGGTAGAAACTGTCAGACTGATACCTGCCACCCCTAGCAGATGCATTTTCAAGGGAAATGTGTGTTAAACCCGATTCCCTTTTGTTGGGAGATCACAATGTGACCTGTGGAGTGAGCTATCATCCCAGGCCTTTGCCACAGTCCAAAGTACCAGCCCTTTCCACCTGGAGAAGCAAATCCCTTGTCTTTGATAGTGGCTTTCTGCAGCACGGGGCAACCCGGGAGGCTGCCAGTGCCACTGCCCTGAGGGAGGCAGGACACGAGGGCTTACAGGTGGCAGGGCTTGGCCCCTGCCCC
>NW_020799121.1:1201665-1213012 GCF_003259725.1 Athene cunicularia | reverse complement strand
GTCCTGCTCGCTGCAGAGGTGAGTGCTTTGAGCAGCTGTCTTCCCATGCAGCACTGTCCTGTCCCTTGCTGCCTCCTCTCCCTTCTCAAAGGCTACAGGAATGCGCTGACATTGTCCCTCTTGTGTCTTCAACCCAGGTTCAGCATCTTTTTGCTCATACCAGGGTATAAGGCTGCTCGGGATGCAGAGGACAGGAGAGATTTGCCTGTGTAAATTTTGATTTCTGCCCCTGTGCCCCCCCTTGGCCTTTTTCTCCTGGTATGTAAACCCACAGTAAATTCTTGCCTCATCATTTGTGTCCTTTGTCCCTCCAGGGAGATGTGACTACATGTCCTGAGAACTGGATGGCAACCTGGGCTCCTTTATCTTCATAACCTGCATGCCTGTGAGCGGTTGTGAAATAGTCCTGGATTTGTTTTAATAAAATATGTCCTCAGTGGCTGATTTCCATTGCCTGCAAGCGAAGCTGTACTCAGTCCAAAGTGAGCCCAGCCCCTGGCAGCTGTGAGAAAGGGGCAGGTGGCACCATGCTGTGTGCAGCAATCATGTGGGGGATGAATTTGGGCTCTGTTGGTGGCTGTTCCTGCTCTGGCTGGGATCCCTGCTCTGACAGACTTTGGAGGGGCTGGCATCACAGGCGTTGGAGTCTTCAGGTTGAGCCTGGTGCTGCTGGTCTGGCCCGTGGAGCTGCCTGGGATGGGTGGAGGTGGGGTGGCCTCGAGCTGCTGCAGGAGAGCCACCTGCTTTTCCCATCGGAAACAGGGAAGCTCTCGCGTGGCCACATTCAAGCCTTCAGCCCGGCTTGTGTTGTGTGTCACTGCTTCCTTATGGAGCTGGCATGTGGGTGCCTTTGTGTAGCTTTATCACCCTGGCTGCTTTTGGGGGAAGAATTGTCCTTAAGCAAAAGCGAAGATGAGGTATAAGGTCCAGAGCAGACTCTGGTGATGGGGCTGGGATGCAGCAGTGGCTGATGCACATGCCATTCCTGAGCGCCTGGCCCAGCACCCAGAAACCCTGGGGAGCAAGCGGAAAGTCTCAGGGTTTCTTCTTGTCTGTAGTGCTCCTCTTGACCAAACCCTGGCTGCCACCAGCCCTCCACCCTTTCAGCAGTGGGTTTGGGACCATGCAGACAGGATGTTTTCTGCTTTAAGAGAAGCTTTCAGGAGCTGTTGAGCTCAGACTGGGAATAGCCTGGGTGGATGTAGGTGTATCCCTGCCTTGCACTGTCTGGGGGCACCTTTGGTGCCCCAAGGCTTGGGCTGGGCAGCGGGATGTACCACCAGATCTCAGTGCCTGTGGCAAGCAGTGCTTTTCTTCTGCCAGGGCTTCTTCAGGTGCCATTGTTTGGGTGCGGTGAAAGCACGGCCTGGGAGCAGCTGGTGCTCAAGATTTAGCTTAAGTGTGCTGTCTGGTTTATTCCTTTTGCCAGTCTCACTTTCCAGTTAACAACTGCAAACCGCTGGTGTGGGGAGTTGCTCTGTTAAGGGTTCAACTGGCTGTTCAGCTTCAAACTTTTCCATTCAACAAGCAGACAACTGTGTTGCTCAGTCACTGAAATACTTGGATGTGTGTGAGCAGCTCTACAGCTGTGTGGGTTATATTGGAGAAGCTCACATCTCTGGCCGTGGTAAGCCATCCTTGCGTTGATCCCCCTGTTTGGTTTGTCTTTTGGAGAGTGGGTACAGTCAAACAGCTGGCGAGTCCTGGCTTGTCACCGGGGGTGAGTCTCTCCTTGGGTCTTGCCAGGCGTGCAGCGCCTGTTCCCTGCGATCTTTAAAAATTCCTGTTCCTGTGGGGGTGGCACAAGTGGGATGGATGATCTGTGTCATTTTCTCTGCTGCACTCACTAACATTAGCTTGATTTGCCATTTTGGTAACTGTTATAACAGGAGTTGGGATTAAAGTCCATGCAGATGGTCCCTTACTGACCACCAGTGGTGGATTGCTAATTTTAATACTCCCCCTGGGTTGAATTTTAATTTGCCATTGTACCTCTAGGTCTGCATGGTTGGTGTTCGTGCCCTACAGCAGCTCATTCATGAACCTGGAGCTGTGTAAGGTTGGGACCAGCAGTTTGCTGAGTGCAGCACATCCTGAACATGAGGATGCTACAAACAAGCTGTGCTCTCCTTTAGAGTTGGCACAGATAGGGAGGGAGCCTGCGTCTGGAATGAGAAACAGAGCAAAAGGGCAATAACTCACGCTGAAGGTGGTGGGGATCCCATTGTCAGGCTGCTGGCTGCGCGGGGGACTCCCCCAGCCCCCGCTGTTTGTGGCACTTGTCCAATCAAGAGCAAACTGCATCTCAGGGGAGGATATTTGGTCGGATCCTGACTTCTGACCCTTGTTGCCACCCGATAAAACCTCTGCTGAGATTTCCCAGACCTGCCGCAGGCACGTGATGGCTGGGTCACACTGGGGAACGGTGGCAGAGGAGGCAGAACTGCTCTGGAGGGGAAAACAGGCAGCTGGCGTGGCTCTGCCTCTCCCTTCCCTCGCTGCCGGGTGACGCTGCCTTGTGCCGTGGGTACCGCTTGCCTCAGGTGCTGCAGGCAGCCCTGAGCTGGGCTCAGCAGCACAGAGTGGCTCTTCCAGCACATCTGGAGATGCTGGGATTTCCCATCTCCAGACACGTAGGCTTTTCTGCTCTCTCCGTTCCATCACCAGGGGCTTCCTGGTGCAGCTGGATGGTGCAGTTTCCTTGTGGGAATACCGATACGCAGAGGTGTGAGTGCAGGAGAGCCTCTGGGGTGAAGGAGGGCCAAGCCCTGTGTCCAGGTCCTCGCACAGCCCAGCTCTTGCGCCTTGAACTCTCACGAAGTGGTGAAAAGAGATGCTTGTTACTTAAATTTTTAAGCTAGTCAAGTTTCACTTGTAAGTAGTTTTTAATAGTTTTTAGTAATGTAACAGGGGTTTTCATAAGCACCAAGGGGGAGTGTTTCCAGCTCACGTAATCAGTTCAGTGTATTTTGGTGTTATTTTTAGGCATTTAAAATTCCCAAGTTCTTTTATTTTATTTTTTTAAACTGGCACAGAGAAAGGCTGTCGGAGGAAGATCAGTTTTGAACTCTGAAAATAATAACAATTCTTGCTAACTAGAAATGAGTCATTAGATGAAAGGTGATTCCTTCAAAAAGTCTGAAGGCATCTCTGGTGGCTCGGCTGGGGCAGGGGTGTAGGTAGCAGCGCTGGTTTACACTAAGGAATAAATGACTGGAAATAAACCCTTCTGGCGTGTGGTTGTGTCTAATGAAGCAAGTCAGCTTGGAGAAGACAGAATGGAGAGTTGAATTTGGGCCTGAGGGTGGGGTACAGCTTGTGCCACCTTTGGAGGGCACGCCAAGTCCCTCTGGGCTTCTTCGTGTGGCTAAATTAATGTGTATTTTTTGAGGCTGGATGTGATGTTTTCGTTATTCCAAGGTGGGTGAATTGCTGGGACTGACGGCGTCAGTGTGCGGCCTCCCATCCCCATGAGATGTCAGATGTCCCTCGGGACAAGGTCAGGGGACATCTGAGTGCGCTGCTGCCGTTTAGGACCCTGCAGAACATTTTGTCCTGTGCTGCCAAGTGGTTTGTCACCCCTCAGCTCCACAGAAATGACGCTTACTGACACCCTGTTTTCTTAAACCGCCTACCGAGGGCTGTGGTGGCACTTTATTCCCCAGCATCCCGTTGCTCTCGGTCGCTGCCGTTGGTGATGCTTTGCTGGGAGCCGAGGCGATGCAGCAGGAGCAGGTTGCCCTCTCCTGGCACGCTCCTTCATGAAGCCCTGACACCCCGTGGCGCTCATCAGGGTTTGCCGTGAGGCTCCCCAGTACAACAGGCATCCCTGCAGAGAGCCCTCTGTTGAAGACGCTGAAGATATTTGCTTGCCAAGACTTTGCAACTGGCTTTTAAAGGATGAGTTACAAGAGAGGGGTTTAGCAGCAAGACCCTGCTCGAACCCTTCCCTGGTGGGGAAGAGCTGCTGCTCCTCTCCTCAGCTTTGCAGCTCCTTCCCTGTGCCCAGGTGGGCTTTGGGCTGCTTACAGTGCCCTGTGGGGACCCCAAAATAGCCACTGCACTGAGGTGTTGGGGTGGAAACGGCTCATTTAACGGGCCTGTGCTGGCGACTTGCGGTGCTTTGTGCTCTTGCAGCTCCTTGTCTCCTCCTGGTGCTGAAATCAGCTTTGATTTGGCCAGCAGATGAGCTCCTCTGGGGGCATTTCCCTGCATCCAGCCTGGGAAATTTGTAATTCTTGTTGAGTTTAGGAGTTTTTAAGTTAAAATTGTCATGTTTGGAAGTGAAGATCAACTTCAAGAGGATATAATGCCACTTTTATTCTGCTCAGCTTTTAATCTTATTTCAGGGAAATCTCTCTTGTATAGCAGCTGGTAGCCTCCATTGGTGAGAGGTGGGATACATGGGGCAGTGCTGCTGCTGGGAGGCAGCGGAGGGGCAGCTGCTGGGGGACGCAGCCCTGCTGGGCTGGGGTGCATCACACCCCCCACCCCTTGGGACGGGCCTGGGGTACCCCCTGGTCAGGCAGGGAGCGGGGGGACACAAGGAACTGGGGCTTTAGCTGAGGTGATTGTGGAGTGACCCTGGAGGTAGGAGAGCTCAGAAGTGGAGGCAGAGCAGTGGGCTGGCTCTCCGTGTCCATGTAGGAACAGAGTCTGAGGACAGAGCAGGCGAGGCGGTGACCGTGAAGCTGGTTAAGTTGCCTGAGAGCTTTGCAGGACACTGAGCCCTTTGCACGTGGCTTCAGTCCTGTGGAGAGCGAAGAGGCGTGAAGCCACATGGGAGCTGAGGTTGGGTTGCACCTCTGGAGGTCATGTAGTCCTGGGAAATCACAGAATCATTCAGGTTGGAAGAGACCCTCGGGATCATCAAGTCCAACCCTCAGCTTGACTCTGCAAAGTTCTCCCCTACCCCACATCCCCCAACAGCTCATGCAAATGGCCCTTAAACACACCCAGGGATGGGGACTCCACCCCCTCCCTGGGCAGCCTGTGCCACTCTCTGACCACTCTTTCTGGGAAAAGTTTTTTCTTAATGTCCAGTCTGAACCTCCAGTGTTGCAGTTTAAAGCCGTTCCCTCTAATGCTTTATTTGCAATTAGAAATCCCAGCAGCTTCATTTGTGTTGCTCTAAATGATGGCACTTCATTTCTCTTTGTAGCTGCAGTCCATAACTCCTTTCCCTTCCTCTTTGCCAAGTCCATTGGCACTGCAGTGCTGTGTGTTGACCCACGGTGTGAGACTCTGCTCTGCAGGGGCTTGTGGCCTTGACACAAACTGAAATGTCCCACCTGGGGTGCACCGTGTCTCCACCGCCGGAGGATGGCAGGAGGTGGCAGCTGGCTCCAGGGCTGTCCCCTCCCTGGTCTCAGTGTTGCCTGACTGCAAACAGAGAGCAGCAAGGGAAAAACGCAGCGTGACTTGATGCTGGGGAAGGGAGACAGGACTTGTGAGCTGGTGTGCAGAGCGAGTGGGCCTGTGTCCCCAGGGACATGCAGGGACCCTGACACGCATGCTCTGCATTTGAGTAAATGTGCAGCAGGAGACTCTGCTCCCATGGGTGCTGGTAGCTGCCTCCCAGTGAAGGAATTGGGGAGGGCAGGTTTGTCATTGCAGGGTTAATGCTGACCCTGTATCCTTACTTCAGGTGTTTGATTTTTGAAACGTGAGTATTTCTTGCAGGTAGCTAATAACCTGTGTTATATTTAAGAATATAAACTCCTGATGTGAGCGTGATTGTGGGATGTCAGCTCAGCTGGTGGATCTGCATGCCGGCGGAGGGGGACTGGTGGCAGCACTGAGCTGAGGCAGGAGTATCCCCTGTTGGGGAGAGTGGTGGCTCTTGCCTAGGGAAGGAAGCTCCGTGGGTCCTTCCATGGCCCCATTTCATTAGTCTGGATGGTGAGTGGGTCATGGGAGATCAACCACATGTTAAAGTTCACCAGAGAGAACAGTGAGATAATTGCCTTTCTTCTGGGGACCTTTAAAGGTGTCTGGCTTATGAGCAGTACTAAAGCAAGCAGCAGGTATGGCTTCCTTAGCTTTTCTTTTCAAGCTTTCTGCAAATGCCTCCCAACTTGCTGCTTTTGTTTTCTGACATCGTCTTTAAAAGGTATGAAAAAGCCTTTGGGGGCAGCAGGACAGAGTCAGGCTTACAGGAACCCCCTCCTGCCTGGGCTGCTGAGGAGGAAGGTGGGTAACCTGCCCAAAGTGGTTTGCAGAGACCATGTCGCCTGGAAGGTTTCTGTGTCATGCTGATGATTCTTCTGCTAAACAGCACTGTCACTGCTAGCTTCTTGCAAGGATTTGTTTCCTCTCTGATGTCCCAGTTAAATGTTAGTATTTTGGGGCAGGTGCTGGAGAAACTCCCAGTATCTTCACCAAGAGTGTGTTTTGCTGCATGATAATTAATAGACCGATCTGTTATTTAAAACTATCAGAATAAATGATCTGTACAGACGTGCCTGCAAGAAACCCCTTGGTAAGGACCAGCATTTCTCCACTTGAGGTGAACAAAGGCATGGCAGCCTGCGCACGCCACTGAAGTGTTGCTGCCCTCACCTTCCTCCTTAGAGCACTTTACAGATGGCCACAGAGACAAGACATGAGGTATTTTTCCTGTCACTGAAACACAGCTGTTGCACATACTATAAGATCATTCAGCTGCAGTTTAGGATGGAGTGAGAAGGAGGTTGACGGGATTTAAAGAGGACAGAAGCACTAATAGCAATTACAAAAAGCCCGTTGCAGTTGTGATCATAAGGGTTTGGTGATGCAGCAGTTATCTCCATGTAGCAGCGGAAGCAGATGCTCCCAAGGTACCTAGGATTGTTAGGAGCTTGCTGGGAATGGGTGGGATGTGTGTTCCTGAAGCCTGTCATCTGGACCCTTCCCTGGCTTTTCTGCCATGTCTGTGTTGATTTGAGTTTTTCTCGAGCAGTTTTGTAGTCACGCAGAGCAAGGATGTGGACAGGCTAGATGCAGAAGCGGTGGAGGGAGGTGAGCAGTGGGGTGAGGGTCCCTTGGCCGTGCTCAGGACGTTGAGCTGCTGGTTTCTGTGACTTCTGGTTATCTGTGGAGCCCTTGCCGTCCCAAACAGGGGCAGCCCTGTCCCCACTGGAGCAGCGCAGCCTCAGTGGTGTTGTGCTGGATCCCCATCTTCTTACATAGCTAATCTTTGAAGAAAAGGAACGTCTTTGAGTGTGAAGCAAAGCCTGTGTCTGATCTGCATATAGGTAAGGTGATGGATCTGGTGATTTATGACTGTTTTCCCCTCTGAAGGGATGTTGTAGTGAAAGGAGGTGGAAACCTGCAACACCTGAAGTCCCTGTGGGTCCCTGGTCCCCTCTCTGGGGAAGGGAGCTCTGCCTGACCTGCCCGAAGGTCCATGGGAGCACCTTTCCTGTGGCTCATCAGCCTCTCACGTAGGACCCTTGTCCTGGGATGAGTGTGAAGTGATTTGAGCACGCGACCCAGCTCCAGCTTTCTCTGGGAGTCTGTGCTGGAGGCGAGCCCTGCATGCTCTGAGACAAGTGCTGAGCCACAAAACTGGTGTGGGGGGCAGAGAGACTTCTTCAAAGATGAATGCAGCATTGAAGCCTGCATTTTTCTGTGTAAAATAATTTCTCACGCTATTGTGGTAACATCACATTGGCTGGGATGCTCTTCATGGAGATGAGTAACCGCTGGGTTTTCACCTCAGTTATTAGATTTGTATCTTCAACTGAAAATTCAGCTTTAAGGAGTCTTACCAGTTTTAAAATAATCTCTTCAGGGAGAAGCTCTCCCTTTGGGAGTAACCCATTCACTAGACTTAAATATTCATTTACAGCTAAAGCTGGACGAGTGGTTAAGGGAAAACAAGGAGCTATGAAAGCATGACAGGATGATAAAAATCCAATTTATGATTCTCCCCTGAATATACTGATAGGAGCTTAAATTGCTGACAAAGCCTTATCAAGGGAAGTGGCAGCTGTTATATTTAGCAGCACAGGAGCACAGCGGTGACTTGGCACACTGGGCATCAGTAATCACTCGGCTTCTGACACGAGAGAGGGTGGAAGGGCTGCACAGAGAGTCCTTTGATGCAGGCAGAGGCACAAGCAACAGCAAGGCAGGGAAGAGAAGGACCTGATGGCGTAAGATGCTGATGCTGACTTTGGAGAGGATGGAGGGGATAGAAGAGCTGTTAAGACTTTCTAAATAGGCTCCTCTGCTGCAGGAGGCAGTTCCCAAGCCGTGGGTATAGGTCTATCAGCCTCCTTTGCAAAGAGCACTGGAGCTTGATTATTCTCTCGGGTGTAATTGGTCGTGCTGCTGACGAGATACCTGCAGCCAGGCTGTCTGCCAGTCAGTGACCACAGCAGTTGGGCAGTTTTTTTCTTCTTCCCAGGAATGGGGTAGACTGTAGTTTATTTCTGGCAGATACTGATAGGATTTTCCTCCTGGAGGAGTACAGCTTATTCCCATGGAGGGTGAGATGGAGCAAGGAATCCTGCCGATCCCAGCGGCATGTTTGACACAGGGAACCCGGTTATCTGGGTGTTAGATGGGGAGGATTGGAAGAGGTCTCCTACTTAAACCTAATTCTTGCAGACTGCAGGGAATGGTAGACTCAGTGGACAGCAGCTGGGTATTTTGTCTTTGTTTATGTGACTGGCTCTGAAGCTAGATGGTATTGCTTGTAACTCCACAGAACATTTTCAGTTGTGGTGTGTCTGCCTGAGCCAGTTCTCAGCTGAGCCACCTCTCTTCTCCTCCCTTTTGTAGCTCTTTCATTTTTTGTCAGCTCAGCCAGTGGTTTCTTCCTTCCCTGCCTGTGTTGTGTGCACCTGGGGAGCCTTGACTCAGAGAAGGATTTTCCTGCTCCATTTTACTGCTTAGCATCTTGTTAGTAAGCAGTGCAAACAAAAGATGCTGAAGGCTTAATGTCTTGCTTTAAAAAAGGAAGGGAAAAAAGAACTCACGTTGTTCTCTTGCCTTCTGGCTCTGCTCTCCAGCACCTGGCTGCAGGACAGATGCCCTCCGGGATGAACCTACTTCTGTGGGAGCGAGGTGGCCCAGCGCATCTCGATGGTCCAGCAGGACACGGTTGAGTCTCTTGAGACTGTCTGCAGGCGCTTCCTCACCGATGCCTTGGGGCATTTGCGGGAAAATGGGAAAGGGCTCCAGGGTCCCGATCCATATGGAGGGTTTGCAGGCAAGACCACATGCCATTATGCTGGGGGTAGCTCGTAGCTTCCACGGCGCTGTTGTTGTTCCTTATTTTTGTGCTGGTGCTGAATTAAGCAGCCTCTGCCCCATATGGGAGCCCTCGTGCCTGTCCCCTCTCAGGCAGCCCCAGCTCACTTTCCATTCAGGCCCCTTGTGGTAAAGTCCTCTCTGGAAATGGACTGGATAAAAGTGACATTGGGGCACTTAGTTTCACAGTCCCATCTCCTCTGCGTGCTCCTTATTGTGCCTGTACTAGTGCAGTCCTCCGAAGGACCACTTGTTTTGCGGTGGTGATGCTGGTGATGACTCGGAAGCACGCTCAGCTGCCTCCTAAAACTCCATTGTGCCTGTGAGTGAGGCTTCAAGTGCCCCCTGATGTGGGCCAGGACTTTGGCTCATATGTCGTAGTCACTAGAGAGAAATAGATGCCAGAAGTGATGGAAGGAGTCTCCCCGTGGAGGTCCTTGGCTTTTCTATCTTTAAAGGGGACCATGTGTGGCTGGTTCATGCTTAAACATCTCACTTCTAAATGCCTGAAGCAGGTCTGGTAGATCCATCCTTTGTCCATTTTCAATGGATCTGGCTGGGCACTGTGGAGACTGTACAGAGCCACTGGTAGGGAGAAATATCACCTTGGGCAGACCTGTCCTCACCACTGGCTGCTGATGGGTTGCTATTTCTGATTAGTGCCAGTTAGTAGTTAAATATTGACAGCTAAAATTGAATTTAGCCAATAGTTTGTAGTTTGTTAGAGTCACAGGTGAGGTCAGCTCTGTTTTCTAGAGCTGAGTAATAAAATTCCTGTTGTGGTACAGCAGCTGTTTCTGGTGGACATGGGGACAAGGAGGTGAAACCTCCACCTGAGTAAATGTCCTGATCAGACCTGCAGCAGAGTCAGGAAGGACCTGATTGTCGATCAGAAGTGCTCATAGGAGACCAGAGATGGCAATCCATGTGTCCAAGAGGGTTTTCCAGTCAGTCTCGACCACTGACCACAGTTGGTGCTGATGTTCATAGTGTTTATTTTATTCAATGTATCCATTCATATGCTTCAGCTTTCCCCATGTGTTATCTGTGTCAGTATAAAGATGCTTATCTCAGTATGTGTTATTCCCTCTACTCCTTTCTAAGTCTCTGAATGGAAGGGAAATAGTCAAGACCAAATCTTTCTGCGTGAGGTGAATGGCAGCACTTGCACAATGGACTTTGGCTGCAAAGGTCACGGCCAGCACTGTGCAATTCTGTGGGCTCTGTTACCTGGCATGGACTGGAGGCTACCATGTTTTTTGTTTGTCTTTTAGGACATGGGGATAAGAAGTTGCCCTCTCTAGAGCATGGCAGAGAAGGGTTATTTAAATCAGTTAATTTAATGTGTTTTTTCCCACTTCCTAATGGCACACAAGCCATTACAAATGTTCCGGCACTGGTTTTAATGCACATATATAATGTGTTTTCCTTTGTGAATAATACTGGAAAAAAGCAGCTATGGGAGTGGACCATAGCTTTGAGCTCCTGTCTAAGCCTCATAACACCCCTTTAGGCTTTTTAGATCCTAAAATGCCCAAGTGGTTGGGTATGTTGTGTTAGGTGCTGGTGTGGGCAATGGAGACTGAACCAATTGGAAAAATGGGGAAAATATAAAGTTCTGGGTGTTACTAAATCTTGATAACATCCAATTCCTGCTTAATGACTCATGCCAAGCACAGAGGTGGGCTGTCATGGAGGGCAGTGGTCCAAGAGCAAAACCACTGCTCTGCTGAGTGAGCAGCATGGCACGGTGTGGTGGAAGGACCTCAGCATGGCGTGGTGGTGGGACCTTGGCACAGTGGGACCTTGGCAGGGCACGGGACTGCCCTTCTGTGTGTCATACTTGTGCTGCTCCTGACCGCCGTGGCGGGGTTCCAGAACGCATCTCTGTGTTATAATTTTGAAGTGCAGTGAACTATCTGGGAGACAGGTTTTTTTGTTCTCACTTCTACTGTTGCTTGGCAAAGCAGCTTAGCCTGGGGCACGAGGGTGCGTAAAACCAAGGTGCTGGGGACCCATTTTCCAGAGCTTCAGTGGTTTTGGCCTTGTCTTTGCTTTTCCAGGTTTGCACCTTCCCTTTGATGTTGTCCCCCCCCCCCCCCCCCCC
>NW_020799121.1:1110289-1201615 GCF_003259725.1 Athene cunicularia | reverse complement strand
GCTGATTAGAGATATCAATTAAACTCAGGCACCAGAGTGAAAAGAGCAGGCGTATTTTACTAGAAATAACTAAATAATATAATAATACAGAAAACATACAGTAAGGAAAGACAGAATAGTGCACTCAAACAGGAAAATACAGGGTAATGCATCCAGTCGTTACTCCCAGAGAGAGAGAACAGTGATTAAGAAAGATCCACCACCACTTGCACCCATTACCAGCCCCCAGCCCCGCAGTCCCTGGCAGTCCCGGTTACACGAGGGTTTGTTGAGCCTTTCCCTGTGGGTGGGAAATCCTACGTGGTGCCTCCACCCGTAGCTGAGGCTTCCAGGGTCACTGTGAGCGGGTCCGGCCTTATATACCTCAAAATCAGCAAGCCAGGAGTGCTGGCACCTTTGTTTAAGCGGAAATACCTGCTCTCGGTCTCACATTAGATTCCCCCAGAGCTCGGCCAGGGCTCGGGGGAGAAGCTCAGGGAGTTTCCCTGCTCATCTCGTTGGATTATGCGCAAGGTCTCCCATCAGGTCACAAGGCCAGACAACTGTCTCTGTGGCCCTGTTATCTTGCCCCCCACACAAAGAAAGATAAAGAGATATTCAGGATAGACGTGTTTTATGATTTCAAGCTACATCTTCCATACTTATTTCACTAATGGCTACAGACTGAGTTAGCAGCTTCAGCTCAGGGCCTGCTGCTCCAGCTTCAATACTTCCACCTTTTACATCAGAATAGATGGTTTGTTATAACGTAGTGTAATACCCACTAGCAGAATGGTTATCAGCTATAAAATATACAGGATTCATCTATAGGTCAACTCTGGCTTGGGCCTATTGTCCAAGCCTTAGCACTTCAGTATATTAATTTAATTTTCCACTCTCACGTGAGCAGCAGAGTAGTGACTCAGTTCAGTGGAAATCTTTGGAAAAAAAAATAAATTAGCTGAAGTGCCCCCTAAACAGAAGGGTCGGAGGGCTTGAGAGGCTGTGTGTGTCTTTTCAGACCCCGCTGCGTGTCCCTGGGGTACCACCATCCATTCCTATGGGGCCAAGTGCTCTGGTGTGCTGAGGGGGTGGCAGGGATGGCCGGGGGGGGTGCAGCTGTGCAGAGGGCCATGACCCGACCCCACAGGCACCAAGACGCGTTGGCTCCCAAGGGTTTCCCACAGGAACCCCATGTCTGCTCCAGCCAGCGAAACCCACCAAAGGTGGCAGTGCTTCGGCGGGTGGGCTCCGGCAGTTGTAATTTGCTTTTCAGGTTGGTTTTGGCCATGTGGCTGCTCTGGCTTAGAAGAGCTAGTTGGAGAAATTGCAGAAATCCCTCTGCTCAGCCTCATCCCTTAGTCTGGATTTTTTTTCAAGTATTGTTTGATGCTCAATTTTAGTATTCCTGAGGCTTGACAATGTACTGCTTAAGTAAATAATTGAAAATGAGGTAAAAAGAGACATTGCATTGCTGTGTCATTAAAAAACTATGGGACATGTATAGGTCTGTATTGATGAGGGGCCAGATTTCTGAAAAAAAAAAAAAAGTAGATTGCAAGAGTTTTCTTCTGTGTTTTATCTGTCTGATAACAAGGTACATTTTCCTGATTGAGATCTAAGAGCAAATAGCAATAAATGTTTTATCTAACCTTCAGAGTTTTATTAAGCCTGAACTTTTTTGGTTGCACTATTGCATGGGACAGGTTGTTTAAAAGCAAAACTGTGGTTTGAATGCAAGATAGAATTTTTTTTGTTTTGTGTGTTTCTTGGCGAGTGGGTTGTAGTTTGATGCTGTAATGAAAGGTGAGGATGACTGCTGCTTTCCCGCAGTGGCTTCCTTTTTGATGTCAAATTTAAAATAGTCATGGAAAAAACCCGTTCTGACATATTTCTTAAAGCTAGTAAATATTCTTGTGTGCTGTTGATGGATACTGATGTACGTGGGACACTGTAGCTGCAAGCTATCAGAAATCCTGTAGATTTTGGAACATATATTGTATCAAGCCAAAATACTTCAAAAAGACAAATTTTTGTTAGGTTTTCACATTGTGAAGGACAGTGTAAAAGCTCAAACTCGGTGTCCTTTTTTTGTCATTTCTGTGTTATTTTTGGTAGCTGTTCCTTGCACATTGAGCTTGCTTTCTGTGCGAGTTGTTCCTGCATCCCTTGATGGGAGCAATGCAAAGAACAGAATCCATCTAAATAAACAGAAATACAGACAAGTTTTGTATAAAATGTGTTGTTTTCAACAGTTTATGGTTCCTAACTAGGGATGCTGTGACCTACAGTGCTGAAGAGCAGCCTCGGTCAAGCTGTGAGCAGAACCGTCAGTGTGTGAGTGAAAGATCTATGTGTTAGCTCTTTCAGCTGTCTATTTACACTAGAAAAAGGTTAATTTGATGATTCTGTTTATTTCCATCTTGAGGGTGAATTGCATATTCTTCATTAATCTAAGATTTTCGTAGCATGCAAACCCACTGTGGGATTCAGTGTAAACAAGGTGGAGCCTGTGGGTGTTTTCTCTCACTCCGGTAGTGTTTTTTGAGTGGAATAAAATATAGGCAGGAGCAAAATGTAAAGAAAAAGCCAATCGTTGGGCAAAGCTAATGAAGAGCCTTTAGGGATCTGTTCCTCTGGGGACAGCCTTTCTGTATGACCTTGGACAAATTGTGTGGTTTTGCTTCTGGGTGTCCCTGGTTTGATATTTATAGCCTGGGGATGGTGAGATGGGTCTTAAACTGCTCTGGCCTTGCACATGTTGTTTTCCTGGTGATATCTAGAGGTTGAAATCCTTCTCAATAGGGAAAGAAAATACCCCCAGTAGTAATCGTCTGCAATTTTGTGATTTTTTTCTGCATGATGCTCATGCATGGCAGGGCTGGGAGGTCAGATGGAGTGATGAGCGTCACTTTTCCTGAATGGCATTTGGTCTGCAGGGGAGAGTTTCAGCTCTGGATTCCCCGACTCTAGTTGTGAACTGATTGACCATAAAAAAACCCCAAGGTGCTTGGGGAAGAGGTGGAGCTGAGAGGATTCGCTCCACAGAGGTGTCTACTGAGCTGTGTGCTGCAAGGCTGGTGCTGACTTACTGCAAATGACTGAAGGCAAGATGGAAAAATAAGCAGAAGAGAACACAGAGAGAGGATTTGAGACACTGATTATTGCCGTGTGATGCTTCAGTCCTCCCTGCACCCCTGTCACCAGTGACGGTGCTTGTGTGCCCATTCCAGCTCATGTCATCAGGGCCAGCATGGTGTGGGTAGAAATGGCTTAACTGAGGGACTACATGGCATGACCCTGTGACTTAGATGCTCCTTTGCTTTTCTAGAACCAAATTATTAGCAAAAATTACCTTTCCTGCAATGCTTGCGATGTTGAGTTTGAGCTGCATCAGTGGTGCCCCCACTCCATGGGGCTTGGGTGTGTTGGGCACCTGCCCCACTCAAACCCAGAAGGAACAAGGGCAGCAGAAGAACTGAAGGGGATGGGAAGAGAATCAGAAAGTTGGAGGACGTGGAGGCATCACCACTGTACCTTGTTGCACCCTGCTTCTGGGATTTCAAGGCTGGAGGTTCAGGCTCTGGTAGGTGGAGCCGGATCCTGTACGGATGAGTCGTAGGGAAGGGAACAGGCAGTGGGAAGGCTCCCCGTGGCTCCCCACACTGGGTGGCACCTCCGTGGGCGGGGAGAGGGGAGCGAGGGGCATCCCTGGCCGGGTGGGCTGTGGCAGGAGCCGAGTGCTTCTGCAGCGTGCCCTGCCTTGGTCCATCAGCGCAGGGCTGATACAGAACTGCTGTGACTGTGTCCTGTGTTGGTGCAGAGATGGGCCAGGTAACTGCAAAAATAGGTCGCAGAGGTGAGGAACTGGTTGTGTTTAAGTGTTTTTAAGAATAATCCTACAGCAAAATTAATTCCTTGCAGAGAGAAGAGGAATGAGAAAGTCTAAAACCCAGAGAAGCAAAGATGCTATTATATTTTACATTTTTTTTTTCTTTTTACCCCTTAAATAATTCTTTTGAGGCACAGAACAAAGAAGAAGGTACAGTGTTACCTAGCTGGCAGGAGAAGGTTTAAAATGCTGAATGTGTTTCCCTTTTGAAAGTCTTGAGAGTTTTCTTGCTATGTAGGCATGGTGTGAATGGCTTTTCCTGGAAGGGAGGAGAGGAACAGAAGAGATATGGAAATTGGTGAGTGATTTGATATCAATAAGATGACGTTTAGTAAAGCTGAGTGCAAAATACTGCTATAAAAACCCAAGTAGCATTGTTTTTGGCTGGTTTAAGGCAGATATTACACTCAAGACATGTTTTACTTAATGCTTGTTGTAGGTGAATATGTGATTTTTGGGGGGGCATCATCTGTTAAAACCACAGAAGGCATTTGGAGAGTTGAGAGGAACACCCAGCAATGTAGGAAGCATGAAAGAATCAAATTCTATTAAAAAAAAAAAAAAAGCAGCAGGTTATGAAAATGTGAGAGGTGTTTTCTAATACACTGAAGGTTTTTGCACAGAAGAAAGGCGGCCATTTCCTCCTTGTGTCTGCAGAGGGCAGAGGCAATCCCTCCAGTCGGAGCAAGAAATAACTTGGGTGTTGAGAATAACTCTAAGATACGCAAGCCCTAGAGCACGAACATCTGGAAGCAACATTTTCAAGAAAGTGTTTGACAAGTCGGTGTCAGAGGTGGTAAGGGTACTCTGGGTGTTGCGTCAGTGTTTCTCAATATCCTTCCACTCCTGTGTCACTGCTGTAAATATTAGAGACACCTTTTGCTGTTACCTGTGTGAAAAGCTTTTCTTTATAGGTTTCTCCATTTCCTTGTAGTTGTATTAAACTTTACCTATTTGTTCTGTTTCTTTAGATCCTGGCTGTATTCATGTGGCTGGGCTTTGGTTTGGTTAGTTTTTCTGGTTTCTTTTTTCTTTGTTGTGGAATATGTGGGCATTTGTGGAAAGGGCATTTCAATCCAGTATTATGTTATACAGTGTATTATTATAGTTATTATAATTAGTATATTTTACTTAGTATATTATAAGGTGTTTCAGTGCAGGCAAAAGTCCCCAGAATTATTTTAAGGCGGTTTTGTCATGGTGCCTCCCATACAGTTTGAAGCGAGGTCTTGAAATTTGGCAAGGAGCCTGTCTTTGTGTGGCTGTTGTCGCTCGCAAAACGCAGATCTGCCCTGACGTGCTCAAGAACAGGCCTCTGAAAAGGGGCTGGCTTTGTGCTTTTTGGCTGAAATTCCCAAAGTTTCTGTTTTCTCCGAGCTCATTTTGTGCCTCCTGTGTGCTGGGGCAGGGCAGGCAGGGCAGGCAGCTGCCTGCGCGTGGTGGATGCAGGAGGAGGAGCAGGCAGCATCTCCCAGCCCCAAGCGAGGGGGATGAGAACGGCAGAGAGGGAAAGGGAAGGGAAGAAATGAGGATATGGAGCCTGCGAAGAGTGTCCCGGGGGAAGGATCACCTTCGGTCGGAGCCTTACGGCTGTGATCTCCCACCACACGTCCCCACCTCGCGGAGCTGGGCCCTTCCAGAGCACTGGATGAGGAAGAGGTGCTGTGGAAAATGCAGTATGTAGTTTTATAAATACAACTATAACAAAGCAGGAGGTGGGCTGAGTGCTGCACCTGTGAGCCACCAAAATTTCAATGCTTTTTTGAGTGCTGGGTTTTGCAAGCTTTTGTAGGGTTGTGCTCCTTTCGGGGTATGTAATGGGTATGAAAGTGTTTGAGAGAGACCTTGGAGTTGGTTAGGCACATATACAAATGTCTAAATTCATAAAGTGATGAATCTCTCCATACATGAGTGGTCTTCAGAGCTTGCAGAGATGCAGCAGGTCCTTGCATGGGGCAGCCCTACTGACCGTACACAGTGCTGCTTTCTGCAGCTCATCCAGGGAGAACTGCTACAAATAATGCCTTTCCAATTGATTTTTGATGAATGAACTGGAGTCTGAGTTGTTTTAGTACCGCTAATCCTGTTAGAGCTCTGGAGTTTTAGAATTCGTCTAATGTTTTTATTGGATGGTTTTGAAGATCGATGTGGCACAGTTACAAAGATGCTAGAAAATTAAGGACTATAGATGCTGTCAAGATTAGTTGAATAATAATGATGAGAAAAGAAGATGTCATGCTAAAGTGTATAGTCCTTGGGAGTATGTCTGTTAGTGGTCACACTCAGGAATGGGAAATGACAAAATACTTGAGGTCCTCCACTGTGTTTTAGAATTTCATCAAACTTGGACAAAAAGTCAGACTAAAATCAAACTACAATCATCATCCTAACCTTCCTGCCTACTTTTCTCTGACGTGAAGTATTTGGAAGGTAGAAGTTGCAAGGGAGGGTATATTTTAAAAATCTGATCTATTTTTTTGGAAGTGGAATGTTTTGGTATTGCCAATAGAGCCTGAAGGTAGAACAGTGATCCGTGAGGCAGTGTGTGTGTCCGTGGGGTTGGTGGATGTGCCACAGGGAGATGAATTTTTCTCCTCTGGCTCCCCTCATTGATCATTTTTATCCTGGTCTTTTCCTGGCCCACCTCTGCCAGCCCTGGGTGACCCACACACCCCACACGCTTTCCAACCTCGGACTCGCCTGCTGATTTTCTGTTGCTCAGCAAGAAGTAACGTCACAGTTTGAGTATTTCTTAGAGAAAGCAAGAAGAAATTTCATCTTGACGTACAGCAGCATGACAGGTAGCGTTTCCCAGGTACCTCTTGCTGATCCTGGGACCAAGGTAACTCTTGGTTTTGAGCAGAGTGAATTAAATTCAAGGATAGATCTGCAATCTGTTTTCAAACAGAGAACTTTAGGACTAATTCTCCAAGCATTTAGATGAGTAACGGTGGGTGTGACTTAAATATTGGCAGGAGGAGGTTTATGGCAGCTGGTAGAAGAGATGCAGAGCTAGTTATAACAATTTGTGAGAGTTAGACTGACCGAAAGGATCTGAGCTTTGTATTTTATGATACTTCCCTGCAGTTGCTGCAATAGGAGTACAGCTAAATCGTGTTCAAGCCACCACTAGAATAAGGAGGTTGCTTAGAAGAGCGAAGCAAAGAGTGTCTTGGTGGAAAAAGCTTTTCCCTAGTGATTTAGACAGTCATCCAATGCATTTTCCTCTAGTAAACTGGAGGACATCACGGAGTTACATGCCATAGGTTTGTCTGGTGAGTGGGGAAACCTCACCAGGGATGATGCTGGGACTTGATGAACCCTTATGGGTCCCTTCCAACTTGAGATATTCTGTGAGTCTATATTTGACCGAGACCCTGTATCAACGTGTTCATATACAAGCAGGTTGTTAGCTCAGCCCTGCTTGTCCTACCTGTTTGAGCTTCATGACTTTCACTCCCTGACAGAGCAAACTTCTGTGAGGCTCAGAAGCGTGTTTCTGTACCCGCTCCTCTTGCTGCCTTACCTTCCAAACCCAAGTGAAAGGTTCTTGTAAGTCACTGTTAAACCCCCTGTAGGTTGTACTTGAAGCCTGGGAGGCAAAGCCAGCCCTAAAGAGAAAAAGGTGTTGGCTGTGTTGGGCTGGTGTCATCTACAGGGGCCTGGGTGGGAGCTGCTCCTGAACTGATTGTGAATAGTCTGATTTTCAGGAAAACTTGGTGATTGTGGGAAATCACAGCTTTGCTGATCATGGGCATACACATGAGGTTTTGGTATTTGTACGCGAAAGATGAGTGTATGCTATATATATGTGTGTGTGTGTGTGTGTGTATGTATGTCTATCTCTTCTGGTATGTATATATACATATACTGATGTATAGACGTATATGCGTATTGGCTCTAATTTAGTGTCGAAACACAGATCCTGGCTCCATCTGGTTCTTGGATCTGGAAGTGCTCGTTTAGAGCTAAATCCCATCAAGGCCTTCCCTTCCAATTAAAAATTGCTGTTCTTGTGTTGTTCGTGCTTTTTTCCCCTTGAAAAATTGCTGGCTCTTACTCAAAGCATATGTGCAAACAAGTTAATAAAATCTATGCATGTGTGTTCATTGCCAGCATTAGTTTTCCCTGCCTCGAATGTGTATTGTGATGATAGCTTGATTTTCCAGAATTTGTCCTTTTTCCACCCAGAATGCTTGGACAGTCCCTGCCTCTTTTTTTAAATACGTATCCACAGAGAGTGGTTGCAATTTAAAAGATGGAATATAAGCCTTTCCTTTGTTGCTATAAAAGCCTTGAAATCCAGCTAAAGTGGGAGAAGAGTATCAAGCATAAACTATTAATACTTGTAAGTACTTGACAGCAGTTTCAGCTCCAATTCCCTGAGCTGTGATTGTGTATTTAGCTGCACATCATGCGGTAGCACCTTGGCTGTAGCTGCTTGTCTTATATTGAGTTGTGATTTATGCCACATTTTTCTTCCGGACTTGCTCATTCCCCTGAGACCAGTAAAATATTAAAGGCTGGGAAAATCCAATCGTCCCACAACAGAGGGGCGAGAAAATAAGATAACAGGATGGCATGTGGTTGTGAAAACTCAGAGGTTTTGTCATTGACCTGTTGGGGGAATGTGAAACATAGCTGTGTGAGTAAAATGTATAATGAAGTTTCTGATAATAATAAAGAAATTCTGATATATATTTCAAGCAAGTGTCCTAAAAATAATCTCCAGCAGCATTTAAAGGGACAAGCTTCTAAATATCATCCTTCCCCCCTCCAAAACAGCATCCCTTTGGTTTTTCGACTGAATATCCGACAGCCCATTCATCATCACTCTTGGAGACAGCTCCAGTGAAACCTCCCCTCAGTAAGACCCGGTGTTATCTTTTTTTCCCCCCTTTTTTTGGCAGGATGATGCCTGTTTCTGGCAGAGATGGAGTTAAGGGTTGCTCCGTGGTGCATGCTGGTAAGAGGGTGGTTTGATGGTTGCTGTGAGCTGGGTGCCGTAGTGCTCTGCTAACAGCATGTGGTGAGAATTTATTATGTGAAATGTGGAATTGTAAGTGCAGCGTTGCAGCCGTCTGGCTGACTGCTGAATAAGGACATTTTCTTTTTTTTTTATTTTTTTTTTCTATCCTAAAGCTAACAGCCATGTAGCGCGTAGCCTCTGCGAGAGCGATCCCGCTGTGGGGATGAAGGGTAGGGGCTGCTGGGAGACAGGATCCATCCGTTCCTTCTGCAACGCCGGCTGTCTGAATAAATTTCACAAGGGTTAGTGGCCTTCCCGGCGTCCTCCTGCCGTCGCTGCCGGACGGACCCAGCCCAGCGTGTGCTCCCTCAGCATCTGGCGTGGTGCCTTCCCCAGCCATGCAGATGCACTGGGGAGTGATGGAGGGGCTGCTCTAGCTAGCAAGGTGCCTTCCTGGGTTGGGGAGGGTGTTTAACTCCACACAGGAGCCCTGGGAGACAGAGAAATACAAAAAAATATTCTGTACCGGTCCGTCGGTGGCGTTTCGTGGCGGTGTGGCATCTTGCCTACAGACAGGGCTCTTGGGCATCATGGGCCGTGTCCTTTTTCGGTTTGATTTGAGATTTGTAAAGTATGTGGCACTTTCTCTTTCTGCTTTATCAGGTGTTTAAAAAATACAGTAAATCACCCATGGTTCAGATTTACTAAGTTCTACAGCTAAGAAGGTTAAATCCTATGATAATTTGTTCTTTTTGTGCATTTTTAATATCAGAAAGAAGAATTGCTTTTTTCATTTGTAATGGGTAAATTAGTTCCTGCTGCAGTCTTTTTGGACCTGTTACTTGCTTTCAGTAAATTAGATATATTTTTTTTTTGTTATAAGCCAAATTACTTTGTAGTTGAGATGAAATGATTGTACTGTGATTGTACTGCCCATGCTTTAGTCTGGCATATTGTGAGAGGCAGAGCTGTTCCCCAGGAACACCTGAGTGGCGGTGAGCTATAATTTATGACTCTGCACTATAATCTTCCATCTGTTATTGCTCCCCATGTTATTCCCGGCATTTCCCACTGCCAGTCCCAGGAGAGCTCAGTGCTGGGTACTCAGGACCACTGTACTTTACTGGGCAATTGATGCTCCACCCCAATTTGTGCTGATTTGGGGCAGAAATCCCTGTTTTGTGAGTGCTACTGAGCAATTTTGTTGTCTTTTTTCTGGGTTGGATCCTGTGATGAAGCAGAACAGGTCTGTTGGCAAGGGTCCTGCCTTTCAGTTCAGACAGCTTCTCTGCCTCTTCATTGGTGGAGGGGCTGAGGGAACCAGGCTTCTCACAGAAAAGGAAGAGGGGTTGTGGTGAGAAATGAGGATTTGCAGGATGCCCTTAACTTTCCTTCCAGACCATCGAGGGGTTCTCTGATCCTGGGCACTGACAGCTCATTGCATACTGTGTCTTATTTATGTTGCTGCGGTGCCCGGAGGGTCTGTGCCTGATGGGAACTGCTGGTGCTGGGTGATGCACACCTGGACTTCCTTGGTGGTCAAATCCAGTTGTTGCTCTTTTGATGTCCTTTGGTGTGATTAATAGATTTAAGGAAGGGAAAGTGCTAGATCCTACAAAAAATTCATTAGGATCCAAGTCACCATCTCCTGTATGGGTTTCATCTCACCTCACTCTAGGTGAGATCATGTTATATCAAATTTAAAAGCTGACCTCTTGACCCAGAGTTGTCTTTGGCACCAGTAGAGAATTGGGCACCTCCGAGAGCTGTTTGCTTCTTCCCCAGAGAGGTTGCCTCCAACCCTCAGGGAAACCTGGGGACAGATCTGTTTAGATTTGGACTTTCAATTTCTGGCTGATAGAGGTAGATGAGATAAGTCATCTCATCCTCACTAGGTACCAGTGTTTAAAGTTGCTACTTTCAAATGCTGGTCCTGTTTTATTTTCATTAATGTGTGGTGTGAAGTTGCCTCTGCAGAGTGGTGTGTGAGCATTAGCCTCCGCTTGATCTGGCCCCGCGCCATGCACATGGACACGCATCACTGTCCTGATCTCAAGCATCACTTCACAATAAGTTATTTTATCTCAGTGTAATTTCCTTCCCCCAGAAAAAGGCATGGAAAGGAGAAATGCAAATAGTCAAATAACAATTCAAGCCATTGAGTATCTACAGGCTTCAGATTACAAAAAACCAAAGCTTTTTTTATGAGATCCAGATTGTCCTCTCTCCTTTGGTTTTCTTTTCAAGCAGTTTTTCTCAGCTCGGGTGACGTAAGGACACGTGTGTAACTGGGGATCTGCACATGCCTGCACAGCAGTTTATGTAACTAGGCTTCAGTGGAGAATAAAATGCCCCAAACCAGTATTATTCTTATAAAAAGCTGAAACCAGCCTGATTCCCATTGCGTGAAAATTGAGGGAAGGTGGTGAGTGGTGAACACGGGAGAAACAGCGATTGAAGCTTCAGGGAGACCTTGGCAACCACAAGGCATGAGCCTCGGGAGGTGTCTTCCAAGGGTGTCTGGGAAGGTGTTAGGTGGCCTTGGCATCTTTGCAACAGAGTGATAGAGAGTATGAAGCACTTCCCACCCCCCCAATTTAGCAACCTTCAAATTCAAATATCCTCAGGGTTTTGCTAGTTCTGCCTGGGCTGGTTCCCCATAGTCTCACCCAGCTGCTGAAGTGTGTCCCCCCTTGTTCTGCCTGGTGATGGCAAAATGATTGTGGCTGCTTACAGCCACCATGGCCACATGCACTCCTCTTCCTGGGCGTGTCAACCATATTCATTGTGGGACTGCACGTGTAAAATATAAAATGTGCAAAAATACACCTGTGATTTTAATAGTTTCAGATGTCTTACTAGCCTTTCCTGTCAACAAAGATGCCCCACTTGGTCTCCATAGTCCTGGGCAAAGGGAGAGACTCGTGGCAGGGGCTGAAGGCAACATGCAGCTCTCTTAAAGTGGACACCCCAAATCACAGCCCGATTTTTTTCCTCCATTTTAATGAATATTGGGTTTATCAGACTCCCTTTAACGCATCTCTGGCAGCTCCTGATGCAGGAGCTTCCCGCAGTTCTGTGATGGTGCTTCACACTGGCAGAATGAGGTGGGGGTTGTTTTCCTGGCTGGGCTGGTCTTTTTCTGCCCCAAAAGCATCTTTCTGGTGGGAAAATGATGCTTTTGGGTAAGTTTTGCATTGACATGTGTAAAGCTTTCCCTGCATGATGGGGGGCATATCTGTGTGCCACATGTGGAGCATATTTAGCAAACCCAGAGGGGTGTTGACCCTGGGATATAACAGGCAAATCTTTTTCACATGTTAGCAATGAACTGAACCCCAAAGCTGGGAAAATGTTGGATTTTAAAATCAATTTACTGTGAAAAATGTGATGTGCAAACTGTGCAGTAAAAGTGTCTCTGGTAACCACATTCCCCATTGAAAATGTGATACTTTTTCTGTAAGCAAAAATATTTCCCCAAGATGCTTTGCTTTTCATTTAGAAATCCTCATGCTGTAATGGTTGTTTTCTACAAAAATTTTGGCCTTAAATCCACTTATGTCACCAAAAAGGAGCCACTTGAGGTATGTTTAAAATGCTGATGACTTTTAATGAGCAGCCCAGGGAAAAGCTGACCTGGCTTTTTGCTCAGCGGGAGATTTCTTGCAAACAAAAGTGGCCAGCCTGGAGGCTTTGGGTTGCTTTTAATAGTTTCTTTTGTGCTTGTATGATGAAACTAGTGCAGACCTCGTGATTAGACAGTGACAAGAAAAGGTGAAAATGGAATTAAGGGGACTTTTTTTACTCTGTTTGTATGTTAAAGGCCTGATCTGATTTGATTAGAGCTGATGGGATCTTGTTGGTTGGGTTCATTGACATCGGCCAAATTAAGGAAGAAGGACTAAGGTGTTGAAATCTTTCTGTAAAGAGTGTTTTATTCTGTGTTACAATAATGGGGTTTATTCTGCATTATGCTAATGGGTTACAGCTGTCTGCCTTAATGCCACAGGAGTACAGGCTAGCAGGAATACAAAGACCTCACTTACTGTGAATAAAAAGGTCAGTAGGTAGCTGACGGATAAAGATAATTAGCTTATCTGTAGTTAATTTTGAGGATCTCAAAGCTCTTTATAGAAGTGACTAAATACGTTGCTCCTGCTTCCAGAGGAAAATACACAGAAACACCCCTGCCAGGTCCACTTGGTGTGTTGGGTGCTGGGGCCTGGGTTACTTACCACGTCCCCTGCTCAGCAAATGTAATCTGTCATCAATATTTGATGGTAATGTGGATTGTAATCATCTAATGAAAGTCAAATCCCAGGCTGCCACCCGGCAGTGACCAGGGCTTCTGGGGCTGGGTTGTCAGTGCACTGGGCTTGTGGGTGTGATGAGAATAGTTTCTAACATGGGCCATAAAATAGATGAGGAAATACATTTCTATAGCTACATACATAGCACTGTGGATTTATTTCATGTCCCAGCTAGAAACCATTTAAGTGGGTGTTTAAAATTGATGTGCAGATCAAGCCTGCTATATGATGAATGTTTTTGAGGAGGGACCAGGAGTGTGTGGCTGCTGTACCATTGATGATGGACAACGCTGTAGCCCGCTTCCAAAAAGCAGAAATATTGATTCAGCCTTTTTCCAGATTTATTTAGAAATCTCCCAGGGGGGTTCTTGCCTGAGAGTTTTGATACCTCCTCCCTTGTCATGGTCATCCACTAAGAGAGGGAGCCCAAAATCGACAGTAATATCTAACACCATGAAACCCACAGGCACATTCCATGCTGTTTCTCCTATGTGATGTAGTTCCTCTGGAAAGCATGTCTGTGAGAAAGGCATCTCGCTAGGATGTAAAAGCATGAAGAGATGCTAAATCCACTGGCTTGTTCGCAAGGAGGTTGTGCCTGGCTTGAGCTGCTAAAGAGCTGTAGATGTTTTGTGATTTTAGCAATTGAGCAGCAGTTTGTGGCTGCTGTTTTCCCTTTGTGAAAGCCCTTAAAGTCTGTAATCAGGGCTGTCAGAGTAATCTTTTTTAAAATAAAGACAGAATGCTTTACATCTGTCAGATATCTTATGCAGGGTGTATTTACATAGTGCTCTACTTCACTCTAAGTGGTTTTACCAGCTGCAGCAGTGAAATAACTAGGGGTTGTCCCTGGGGATGTTAAGAGATGTTTCACGTTGTGGAAATCCTCTGTTATTTTAACCAGCATGAGCAAAGGGAGTGCCCTGGGGTGTTTGCTTGCAGAAGTGAGGAAGGAGCCCCCCTCCAGCTGCCCTTGACTTCCCCATGGCCGGTGGAGGAGCCCTCACTGTTCAGCAAGGTGGCAGAAGCGTGCGCTGAGGGCAGGAACCATTAATTTTCTTTCCAAATGATGCCCTCTCCTCCCCTTTCCCCTTCATTTCTAGCAGCCACAGAGATGGGTTTCTGCCTGCGTGCACGTGTGGCTGGGTTGGAAGAGGATGAACCCCGAGGACACGCAGGTGCCGCTGGAAATGGGTGCGATGCCTGGGCACTTGTGGTGCAGGATCCATGCCAGAGTGGCTTGGTGCAAGGCAGGAGATGCTCTCCTCCTCAGAGCTAATTGACAGCAATCACTAACAATGTGGGAGTAATTAGTGAGGAAGTGGCCATCTTGATAGCCCCATGGTGTAATTAGAGACCAGAAATTAATTTATAGAGTTGGAAAGGAGATGAACTCCCAGCTCTGTCCGAATGGGTCTGCAAATAGAGGCGCTATGTACAGTAGAAATGGATTTATTTTTTTTGCTTTTTTACTGACTAGGCAGCACTGGCAGCCAGCACAGCACTTTAGGAGAGAAGATGCTGCATTGGAGTGACTGTCCTCCTTGGTCTGTGCTGTTCCTCAGCCAGACCTGGACTGGCAGCTGCTGATGGGGATCAATTCCAGGGGTAAACTGCTAGTTTAGAGGGTCTTTTTGCAGTAAATCGGATAGTAACTGCTGTGTAGACAGCAGAGTGTGGCCCAGGCTCAGCAAGCCACTGCCCATCCTCCTTTGTGGTCCTGCAGAGCTGCTGTCAAATCATATGTGTTTGCAGTCATGGCTGCTGTGCTTGTAGCTCCCGGGGGCCCACACTGACTTTACATTTGCTCATGCAGCAGAAAATTAACTCAGCCATAGGAGGGAAGAGTACAGCATGGGTTTGGTGTGTTGTACTGGCTTGTTGCAGAGGTGGACAGACACCAAGGAGCCTAAGAGTGCTTCTTGAAGCTCTCTGGTTTCTCTAGATGTGGAATGGACTTGGGCAGCTTAGGGGTGGCTTTAACTTGTTGTCTGTTAGGGTGAAGATATAGCAGAGCTTGGTTCTTGGAACCTCCTCCCCATCCCAGGGCACTCATCTACAGCATCTCCAGGAAAGAAAACAGGCTGAGTGATCCCTGAATTTGCAAAGTAAAACACAGGCATGGTACTGTCTCCAGGTAGGAGCTATCGCATTTGAGAATATAAAGATGCCCCAAATAGTGCAAACCCCGCTGAGCTTCCCTTTGCAATTCACTTTCCCTGGGCACTAGCACAGCCTGGCTGTGACGTTGCTGGAGATGGATGTTGCTTCGTTCACCTTAGGGCGGGATTTTGATGCCAAAAAGGATTCGACTCCATTTGCACGCAGCAGGAACAGTTGTGTAACGACCAGGAGAGGGAAGTGCCGTGTTCCTCTGCTCCCAGAAGAAAGATGGTTGTGGGACACGGCCTCCAAAGGCTCGTATTGAGTCTCAATCTGCTGTGCCTTGCTGCGTCAGTCTGTCCAGGTCACCGTGGCTCGCAGGCTGCTGTGCCAACATGCCCCAGCAGACTGGTGTGGGGGGAGCACGCCCGGCACAGCTGCTCTGGTGTTATCCCTTGGGCAGGGAGGAGGGAGCCCATGGGGACTGGTCAAGCCATTGAGGTAGCAGGGTATCTTCCCTGGGGGTGTCAGCATCCCAGCCTGAACCAGCATGGAGGGGACAGCTTGCTTTGCTCTCTGCAGCTTACAGTGCTGTCATCCTCTGCCCCAGGGAGCGAGTGGCTCTAGGGCTGAACTCTTCTAAATAAAGCCAGGAAAAAACACTGCAGCATGGGACTGGGAAGGTCCCTCCATCATGAAGAGCACCATATTGTTCATGCTTATTCTTGTTCATGCTGTGTTCAAGCTGGAAGGGGATGTGGTAGGTGGGTATTCACAGGCACTTCCCATGCAGGCAGTGCTGTGGGGGGCTGCAGGTGTGCTCCTGCCTTGGATAACTCGGGATCAAAAAACAGGACCTTGAGATGAAACAGATAGAAAGGAGCAGGACAGACCTGGCAAAAAGAAATGGAGGTGGAAAGGAGCTAGGAGTAAATACATCCTGGAAGTAGTATTGCACCCCCCAATAGTGCTGTGTGGTCTGGTATGGCCTCCCGGAGCCCCTGGGGGGGACACAGCCCCCCATCACCCTTCTGGCAGTGTAACATCAGTGGTGACTGCGAGAAACACCTCTGCCCCCTTAACCGTGGTGTTATTTTCTGACAAGACCAGGGGTTTGGGAAGGCTTCGGAAAAAGTTATCCCAAGCTGGAGGTTACAGCGGGGAGAATGAGTTGGGTGGTTTTTTCTGTGTTGTTGTTTTGTTTTGCTTTTTAAAGGGAGAGAGCAAAAGTCTACTGTTCTGTGCAGACCTCCTTGCATGGCTGTGCAGTCTCCTGACTCTTCTTTTCTCCCATCCCTCTGACTCCTCCAGTTTCTCTCTCTTGTTAAATACACAACTTCTCCTGGGCAGATTTCAAATTTTCAGTAGCATGATGAGACCTGACATGTTGTCCCTACTGCTCTCTCTTCATCCATGGTCCTGCTGTGTCACCCCAGCAGCTCTTGCGTCAGCCAGCTCTTGTTGACCCAAGAGATGTTGCAGCTCCACCACCATAGGGCCTGTGGCTGGACTTGCATGGTGGGGTGGGAGAAAGGGGCAAAAAGAGACGTGGGGACGTGCAAGAGGCATGTCGGGTGTTGCTGCATCTCCTGGAGCCTCCTCCTTCAAAGAGCACGGCATGTTGACTGGAGCAGCATCTCAGGAGAGGTGATCTCACTGAATTGTGTGGGAGCTGTAGAGATCAAGTGGAAGCCAAAGAACAAATGATGATGATGACTGTTATTGTAATACCTTGTAGGCTTTTGGAGCATGAACTTGCTGTTGCTGAAGGGATCCATGGGGACGTGAAGGTGGCAGGTGCTGGGTGTGAAGCCCGTGTGTGATGGTGTCACTCGTGTGTGGCAGAAGGGTTCCCACCTCAGGCTCTCATCAGAGCTGGAGTAACTACTTAGTGCTTTAAGTTTGAATGTCTGATGGAGCCCTGGCTGTGATGGGCCCATCTGTCACCGAGTGGAACTGATTAAATTACCTTTCCATTTGTAGGAAATGGGTTGTTAGGGCTGTTTGCCTGTTAATGATTTCTCTTTTGCCCTCTTCCAGGCGAACAGTGAGTTGCTGCCTGTCTGCTCTGGTGTGTTTGGAAAGTCTTGCTGCCCAGTGGGTGGAAGGAAGGAGGAAAAAGGAGAAAGGAATGACCAATGCCATGGTGTCAGCCTGCTCTTGGTGCGAGCACTGGCATGCCTGTGCACTCTGCCATGCCGTAGCATCCTCCAACATGCAGCATTTAAGCCTCGCAACAGTATTTTACAGAAGTGGGGAAAATAGGTGCTTCCTCATGTTCCTGCTTTCGGGCATCTTGTTCTGAGCCAGTGTCAGACCAGGACCAGTGCTGGCAGCTTAGTTGCAAGCTGGATGTAATGCTGTGCAGCCCACTAATTAGTATCTGCAGCTTTGGTGTTCGTTGTGAATTAAGAAGGCTTGAATGGTGCTGATAAACTGCAACTTTTAATTAATGAACATGCAGTCCAGTAAAATACACATTTGTTGTGCAGACATTCATCCCGCCTTACCCGTGGGAAGATTACCAGTAATTACTGAAGCCTTATTAGCAGTTGTTAGTTTGTAGAGGCATGCAGCCAGTTAACTTGGGTTTGGATCTGTCCCCACATCTATCTGTGAGCCCTCCAGCGCACGGTGATGTCCCAGCACTGCACCCTCAATGTGTTTGCTTGTCCTGCTGTAAGTTTGCTATATACCTCGCTTCAAGTCTCTCACTTCTAGGTGAGATTCTGTGTTTTGCTGAAGCTTCACCCTTGCTCTCTGTTGGAAGAATCTTCCCTACAATGTGAATCTTCCCTATAAAGCGTCCAACTGCAGTTTTGTCTTTCCTTGCAGTTCAAACCCTTACCAAGCCTGTTCCGACCTGTCCCGGATGGCCGGTGCTCAGGAGGAGGTTGGTGGAAGTGTGCGCTCCGTGGCTTTGTCTGCGTGTCAGTACTGATGGAGCAGGATTTAAATCCAAAGGCAAAAGCACTGGGAAGGGCCTGTAAGTCAGATGCCTCTTCAGGGCTGTTTGTGACCTGCTTTCACCCTCCCTGTGCCTTGGGGCTCTCAATTACACGCTGGGCAGCAGAGCAAAGGGGCTGGGTGACTTCCAGGTCCTGCAGCATCCCTCCCTTGCCGCTGGCATTACCTGACCTTTGGGGAATTGGAGGAAGGTAGGTAACTTAGCCACCCTGATCCTCTTACATGCGAGTAAGCTGAGCTCAGGCAGCTCAGGCGGATTTAAATGTGCATAATGGCATGCATTAATGTGACGGTGTTGCATCCAGCTCGGCCTGGATGGCTGTCGAAGACTTTCTCCAAAATGTTGGGTGAGCTGAGCTTGGGAGCCTGCAAGGATGTTGCTGTGTGCAACGTGGGGTCTCAGGGGCGAGGGGTGTGTTAGCTTGTGGCATTGGGAGAAGGGAGGCTGCAGCGTGCCCTCTCCTGAGCTGCTCTGGGCAGCATCGCAGTAGCAGAGATTTTGGGACAGGCTGCTCAGCCCCTGGTGTACCCGTGGGAGCTGAGCTCATGTCCCAGCAGACCTTGACTCCTGTAACACTGGTGCTGGCCATCTGAAACCCCCCAGTGCTGGTGAATTTTGCTGTCGCATGTGTGATCCTGCAGCAGCTGCAGGTTTGATGGGGACGGTGCTATCGCAGCCCTGTGGTCTCTTCCCTGCCTCCATTTGTGTCTCTGCTCCTGCTCCCTGGGAACAAGGTCCTTTGTCATCTCATTCTTGTTACCGAGGGTTAGTGAGGAAGGAGAGAGCTCACAGGGATGTGGGAGTGTCCTTTATACATCTCCCACTGTTTTTTGTGAGGATGAGGAAGCCTGGGGCAGGTTGTGTGTTCCCTGTTGATGGGAGACTTCTAGGAAAAAAGAAAACTTTATTGGTAAAAAAATAAATAAAAAGATTATGGACCAGGTTCATGTCTGGTGAACCCCTGGGAATGGTTACACCAAGGATGACATTACCCTGTGAGGGATGGGACTCGTATTAGCTCATGTGACTCTCAAATACCATTTGCTTGCTGAGTTCTGGCTGTGCCATTGGCAGTGCTGCCGCCTTCTGCTGATGGATGTCAGGAGGAGAGGCCAACCTGTATGTGAGCTCCCCTCCTCGCACTGCTGAAATTGTAGATAGACCTGAGGCTGGAAAATGTTTAAGCATCATTAAAAATGCATGTTTGGTGACGCATTTAGGAAGACATCCAAGACTTTTGATGGCTTTCAATAGCTGCATGCCAGGGTGATGTTACTGTTGTCTGTGGAAGAAGAGGGCATCACCCCACATCCATGATGGTGATCTCTTCTTTGAGTTTCTTCTCCGAAGAAAACTAATTTCCGCAAAAATATCTTGACATTTTAATTTTATGCCACTTCCGCATTTCTCCTGGCTTGTTTCAGGCTAAGCAAGCTGCTCATGCCCAGCCTTGCACCACTCCCTGCCTGCTCCTGCCTGCAGTCCTTGCAGAGACACAGGGACTTCTTGTTCCCTTGCTTGTGGTGCCACCAAACTGTGGTGGCTCCTTCATTTCAGCGCAGGGGAGCGGTGCAAATTCATAATAATCGCTGGATACTAAAGGATTTACAGAGTAAATGGACAGACACAATTAAATAACAAAGTATGTACATCTTTTCATATGCTTTGTTCATCTGTTAGACAAGAGCAAATGACACTTAATTATTTATGATGGCACTTGTGTCTGTGGGGCTAAATATTTGCCGGTCTAGTGGGAGATAGTTCCCAAGCCGTAGGTAGTGCAAGTCCTCCCTGTGGAGTTGTATTGGATTGTGTGTTGGCTGTGGATTCAGAGTGTACATATAAATGAGAGGAGGGATGGTTTAGTAAAGTGCAAATTTGTAATATTCATCTGGATGTGGATCTTTTTGGCCCTGGAGACTCAGAATGGGTCACGGAGGTTTTTGCTTCTGTATGGCCGATATGAATATGTTGAAAGATAACAAATGCTTTCACAGGCAGTTTTATGTGGGATTTGGTGGATATCAGCCAGATATCCAGCCTTTCTGTGCAAAATCTCAGAGGGATGCTAGGAGGAGACAGGGCCTCCTGCAAGCTCACCCTCCCAGCCAGCTCCCCGAAGAGCAAAGCCCCTTGTCACCCAGGGCTTGGCTGTCTGGAGGTTTCCTTATCCCAGTGCTTTCTGCCTGGTAGACTGTGGACCCCATGGAAAAGCAGACTATGAAGGAATACGGAGTCTGCCATGGAGCTGGCAGCCCCAGGTTGGATCTGCTCCACCTAAGGAGGTTTCTGGGGCTGAACCTCATACCTTCTACAGGAATTTGACTTGGGATATTTTTACATACAAGCATTACCAGGGCTGCCTGAACCACGGATTTGTTGATCTCTGTTCTGTCTGCTGAGTAATTCAATGATCCAAGAATACCTCAAAGAGAGAATCTCAGTATTATCATCAAACTCCCATGGCAGAGGTTGTGTTCAAAGGAGAGCTGGGTACCAGACATGGGCTGGGAACTTGTTCTGCAGCATTGCCATCATTCCTTCTTTCTTGAAATCTGCAGAAGAGGAGTAGCTGGACTTTGAGACTCATCGGGTGGCACATGTGGGCTGATTTGGGGTTGGCTTCCTTAGCAAGCCTGGAGCCTCCCTCTGGGCAGTGTCCTATGATGTCTGCTTTAGTTTAATTTAATACAGAGTGATACCCAGGTTGCTGACAGAGTGATCCTAGCATTCAGCATGTGGTTCTCATCTTCTAACAGCTTGGAAGGTCTCCTGTGTGCTTAGCAAACACCTTAAGTGATTCCTGAATGAAATTCTGGCATGAAAAATCTGTGGTTGTTAAAGGTGCAGAAGTTCCCTCTGCAGATGAGTCATCCTCAGACCAGATGTAAGGAAGAAATATTTTATGATGAGGATGGTGAAACACAGGAACAGATTACTCAGAGAGGTTGTAGATGCCCCATCCCTGGAAACATTCAAGGTCAGGCTGGTTGGGGCTCTGAGCAACCTGATCTACTTTAAGATGTCCCTGCTCAGTGCAGGGAGCTTGGACTAGATGACTCTTAATGTGTCCTTCCAACCCAAACCATTCTATGAATCTTTGCTTATAAAAAGGGATGTCTTCTGCATTTAGGATCCCTGGGGAAGGGGAGGCAGGAGTGTTCTGGGAGTCTGGGTGGCAGAAACCCTTTTGCTACTGCTAGATACCAGCTCTGAGAAACAGGCAGGTTGTTGCCTCTGTGTGTGTTGGTCAGACTCAACCCCAAAGTGTTCCTCAGATGTCTCTTACAGGAGGACCAAGTGGTTTCGGAGCTGTCAGGGGTGTCCTGATGCACAGGCTCAGTCCATCAAGATGGTCTATAGCAGCACAGTGCGTGTCTGCGTGGGCTCTCAGCAAAGACCTTCTCCATCACAGTTCCTGCTGCTGGTCCTCACCCAGCATGGAGTGGCCATAAACAGTTTGGGTTTTTTTTTTCCCTTCCCTGGTGTTAGTTGCTCCCTGAAGGCTTGGTCCACTGAAAGGTGGCACCCCTTGGTGGGTGCTGGGGTTCCCAGACCCTTGCTGGGCTTGGGAAGGAAACACGAGGAGCCAGGAGGTGATCTGCAGGCTGTACACTTACCTCCTGCCGTGATGGGACTGGTCCGGGTCTTTCCTCCAAGGATCCTCTCCCAGGGAAGTGGCATGTCCAGCTTTGCAGGTATGAATAAAAGCAAAGTCGCCGTCCCTGGGGCCTGCAATTAGCTGTGCCTGCAGACCAGGAGGCAGGTGTTAACACATGCTGGCAGTGAAGCGGAGCTTTGTGCTCTGAGCCAGTACTCGGGGAGGTTGTTACTTTGCGTGTTGTTGCTGTTCCGAGCTGTGTAATGAAAAAGATATGAAAAAGATTCTATTTTTGTCAATTTGGGTTTTTTTATAATTTTTTATTTTCTTTCCTGGTGATGAGATATGCAGCATGAGCCACCAATTATCTGATAATAAGCAGTTATTTCCCTATAATCACACCTTCACCACCATTTTTTTTTTCATTGCTATTCAGAACTGTCTGCAGGGGATGGGAAGAGACATTTGGCTGTGTCCAGTGGGGCTAACTTTGGCTCTCCATCATTTTAACAAAAGCATCAGCTGGGCTCATTTTTATCTCTGCTTGCTTTCCCTGCCAGCTCTGCTCTTCAGGCCCTGTGACTCCAGTTTAGCAGGTTTGAGGTCTGGCTCTGTAGTTCTCCTGGTGGCTGCCAAACTTCTTATTCCAATGGAAATGGAGAACAGAATACTGTAGTGAAGGGACAAAGCAAAAAAACCCAAACCGCCCTCTATCTCCTCCAGAAGCCAGCAAACCCAAATCTCCTTGCACAGTCCTCGTGGCTTCTCCTGAGAAGAGTTCTGGAAAGCTTTTGAAGAAATCCATTTGAAAGGCTTGTGGAAATAGCACTGATACCTGTCCATGTTTCAACACATTAATATATTTATTTATTTTTGTGTGTGTGTGTGTATATCTATATATCTCTCTCTCCACACACACACACACACACACACACACACACACGCTAAAATCTTGCAAAATGAGGCAGGAAGATTTCAGGCAGGATCAGCTCTATGAGAGCGATGCTCACAGATGGCTGCTGGTCTGTCCCTGGACATCTCCAGCATTGGAGTGTCGCAGTCCCTGTCCAAAGCCTCGCCAACGTCCCTGCCTCTGACCTGAGGCAGTTGTCCTAATTATCCAGAGTCATTGTGACCATTTAAGCTCATGGTGGCTGCTTCTCTTGGCTGTTATGCACATGGAGAACAGATCAGTCCCTTCTATACTTTATAAAAGTTGTTATTTGTGGATTGTTAGCATGTCTTTGGCCGATTTTCTCCCACTTCTGCTAAGCACTGTCCCTTCATTCAGTCTCTCCCTGCAGGACATGTTTTCCAGCCCTGGTGTCATCCTCATGGGTGTCTTTTCCTGGTGCACGTCTGACTGAGAAGTGCAGTATCCCAAAGCGGACATAGACTGTCAGGGACTTACCAGAAATTAGATCATGTGTTTGATACAGCTTTTCCATTCCTATAACCCTGAATTTATTTTGCTTTTTTTTAGCTTGCTTTTGAAAGTTCCACTGTAATTTATATTGGATTTGTAATAAGCCATGATTATTGGCTCCTTTTCTCCTAACCAGGCAATTGCCCAGTATCTGTTGCGTTGTCTCTCTCTCCTGATGTAGCGTGGTATCTTGCATTTATCATATCCTGCACTTCAGTCTCTGTTTCCCCAATGTGTCCATCTTATTTTGAGTTTAAGTCCTGCCTTTCGGTGTGTTTTAAACCCATCTGTATGTCTTTGTAGCCTAACTCAGCAGCTTATTGGAGCTGTTTGGGTGATTGGGTAATCATAAAACCCCATATGTGCCGGAAGGAGAGAATGACTGCAATCCAGTTAAAGTGCAGCATTTGCTGCTGAGGCTTATTGACTGGTAACATCATCATTTTCTAATTGCAGCAATAAAATGTTCAATAGCTGGACTGGGAATGCTGCAGTAATCATAATAAAAATACCTTGTGCTTTCTCATTGCTTTTCTTTCAAGAAACGAGGTCCTTTACATGCATTAATGGGCTGGTATGTTCACTCTCCATTCATGCTTGTATTTTAATATGTATTTCATAGGAAAGGAAGCTGACACCATAAGGTGGGTCAAAATTAATTCCTGGTGTAACTTCACTGGTTTCAAGACCCTTATGGCAAGGATAGCTCGTGCCGAAAGAAATCTGTGAGTTTAGGTCTCTCCTGTGATCCTGTGCTGTAGTGGGACAAATGTTTTTTACTTGCCAATGGAATCCTGAAAATGAAACTTAGTGTGGGTTTTTCTTGGAAATGTGGTCCCTCTGGTATTCCTGCAGCGTGCAAGGAAAGTTTTGGGCAGGATCTGCTTACACTGAAGCAGGCATTGGTTTAATGTGGAAGATGTGTCTCAAGGCAGCTCCAGTTAGAAAGGGTGTTTTGGCTCAGCTGGGTTATCCGTGTGACAGGCAGGGTGGAGCTACTGCTCACCCCTTGTGCAGAAGGGTCAGACGCAAGGAGAACGGCAAAGGGCTGGTGCCAGAGCAGATCAAGACGTATTGATTGGTTCTGTTGGCCTCCTTGGTTGCATCAACTTTCTGATGTCTCAGAAGAAATTCCTTGGGCAGCCTCCTCTCAGGAGCATCGTTCCTTGCAAGGAGGCATCTTCACGGGATCAGCCTTGGTACCTTTGTTTTGGGGTCCTGGCTCAGACACTTTCCCTGCTGTAATGGTGTGTATTTGCCTCGTTGCTTTCCTTGTAACATGTAATTTATCATGAATGTGAAGCAGAGAGATTAACCCCAGCTGCTTTTTATCCCTTTGGTCTCTTGTTCATAGTCTTTTCAGCCCTTGTGTCAGGATGGTGTTTGCTTACCAGAAAACCAAGCACTGTAGGGCCACATTAATGTGTCACTTCTTCCCTTAGGTTCAGCTCCAACCAGCTGCACCAAAGTATTAAGAAAATCACAGTTACTGAAATCAAGATACAGGAGTAATATTTTTAAAAATCAAAATGGAAGAAACTGCTTACCTTCTAACAGGCTGTGCTGAAATAAAGAAGAGTGTTGTCCAAGCTACCATCCAAAGAAAGGCTCAAAAAATTTTTAAGCCCATTTTTGTATTGTATTTATTTCACCTATTTAGAACCAGATATATATGTTGAATTTCCCTTGTTATTACAATTTAGCATTACATCCAATTGTTAACCAAAAACAATTACTACAGTTGACAAGGTTGCACTTAGCGTAGAGTCGTGGAGTAACTTAGGTCTGAAGGCACCTCTGGGGGTCTCTGCTCCGGCCCCCTGCTCAACCTTGGGCCAACATAGATCACGTCACTCAAGTCCTTAGACTTAAATTTTCTGCAAAACTTATTAATTTCAGGTCTCTCCACAGTACTTACGGATTTCAGGCAAATCTGATGGGATATTTGGTGAGGACCAGTGGTCTTTGAGCTCTAGATTTCTTCTGTGGAGCCCTGTTGCCAGGTTGGGGTCCTCCTACTTTGTCTTGTGCCCACCACCTGCTTCCACTGAATGTGACTTCAGGAAATGTCACAGCTTGTCACAAGCAGCCAATGTTTGCTATTTTTAGGCCTCCATTTGCTTGAACAGCTTTCCATTTGCATTAGCAGAGAGAAGAAATAGCCTTGCCAGGTTAGTGATAATTGCTAAGTGATCAGCCAAATTTGGAATGTTTTATGAATGATTATTTGCTGTACTATTTTGATGATTAATTTCCAGTGAAATTCTTCATAACCACAGAAGTGCCACCTGTGCCTGCATCCGCAGATGCTGTAAAAATCCATCTATCTTTTGGCAGCCAGGCTAGACTATTAAATATAGATATCCGTTTCCATTTAATATTCATAGCTATTAAAAGTGATGAAAGCAGATGTGCCTTCTAGAGCCAACGTGGAAGTGGCTCTAGTTGAGAAATGACGGGTGATCAACGTTTCTAAGAGATCCAGATAATCCCATATGGGAAGGGCTGGTTTTTCGGACTCAAACCCATGGTGTCAGCAGGGAGACTGGCCGATGCTGGGATAAATAGGGAATCTCCTAGGGAAGTGGAATGGTTTCTGTGACATTACTTGTCGGTACACCTGTGAGGAGCAAGGGCTTGGAGTTTTGTCTGGGATTGCTGCAGCAGAGGTTGGCTTTGATGCTTGCCTTTTCCTCATGGACTTTCTCCACTCTGCCTGCGGGAGGGAAAAAGGCTTTTACCAGTTCAGTGTGATATTTTTCTTACATTTAGATACAGAATTCCTAAAAAGGTATGGGAAAAGGCAGGACAGTGCACCAGAGGTAGAACTGAGAAAAAGAAGGTTCAGGGTGAAACATTTTTCTTTTCACACTGTATTTGGCAGTTGGGTTGTGTTCTGTCCATCCCATCCCTGTCCCTCCCCATGTTTCTTTTCATCCTCTCCAAACCCAGCAAATGTGCCATGATTCCCAGGCACCAGGTCCGGATGGCAGCGGGAGGGAAACCGAGGCAGGGAGGAGGGAGAGTCTGTGTCCCACCTGAAGCGGCTCAGCCAGGGGATGGTTTTGGTTTGGGTAGGATGGGGCGGTGACAGGGCTGCTCCTGTTTGCAGGAGGTGACTCCTCCGGCTCGTCCCTGGAGGCTGTATGTCGCCCTGCATCACGCTGAGCATTCTGACCCGCATGGTCCTTCCCTGTCCTCCCCCAGGCACCATTTGCTGCAGGACAATGGTCTGATGGCCAGTGCTTTTTTATTCCCACTGGGAGAGGGAAGGAGGAGGTAAGACTTTAGCAGAGATTAATTTAGCCTGAAAGTCAGATGTCTGAGTGAGTCAAGCAGCGCTGCCTCTGTCGTCAGAGGAGCAGCCAGCAGCTCCAGAGGCTGCTCCTGCCCCGGCAGCTCCCTGTGGGCAGCGAGGGCTGGGTGGTTGTTCTGGCATTCAGATACCCAAAATCAGATGAGAGGAACAGGTATTCATTGAATTCATCCTCCTTTGTAAGTTTGCAAAGAAATCTGGGTGCTGAATGTTTCCAGTGACCTGAAGTGGTGATAATCACTGACATGGGAACCAAGCCTAGACTTTTTTTTTTTGGTAAATATAAAGCTCTGCTTTTTTAGTAGGAAGATGACTTATCAGTGACAGGAATCACATGCTGGAAACATCAGAAACAAGTTGGATTGGATCAGCTCCTAAAGACAGCCACATGGGAGAAGAACCTTGAGTCACCTGATTCTGCAATCCTCTGAGCTGTGAACTGGGGAGTTTTCCAGGGGACACCCATCAGATGATGAAGGGCTCTTTGGACTTTTCAGTAGACCTCTGGTGGCAACTATGGAGAGGAAGCTGGGACCGAGGCAGGGCATGGCCTGTGCTGACTTTCCCTTTGGAAACTGTACTGGCAGGGAAGCTCCTGATTTTCTGGTGCCTGTTACAGGCCATGTGCTCTGCCTGGGCTGGCTGCAGGCAGCCTGCTGTCCCCAGGTGGGCAGAATCATGACCCAGAGTCCCTGCATGGCAGTGCCTGTTAGGAGGGACATCACATGATGCAGCACTTCATAAGGATGGGGAAAATGACCTCTAAATATGCTGCCCGTCAGACCTGGGAGAATACAGCAGCAATGGGTCTGGGCTCTCCTGGTTCTCACTTTGTGAGAAGCTCATTAGCGCTGTGGGGTTTGTTAAAAGCACCAGTGCTGCTCCACCACTTGCTTCAGCAGCAGTCCCATGTTTCAGGAATGTTGGTATCAGCTGCCCGTGCTGAAGCCCGTCCCCAGACGACATTGGGAATTGCTGATTTACTTCATCATCCTCTGGTGAGGAGGACCAGGTTTTGATGGAGGCTGTGCTGCTGTGGAAAGGCTTGGGCTGTGGCTTGTGGAAATGGGCAGCAGTGTGGTTTCCTTGGCACTTGATAGGAGCTTTCACTCAGCAGAGCATTTTGTTGGGATTTTGGTGGGGACTGTTGGGCTGGGGCTGCTTGCAGCAGTGTGTCTGCTGGGCAGGTTGTTGCTTGTCTGGGAAAAGAACTTTTCTATGGCAAGCTGATCCGACGGTGAGAAGAGTCACGGGATTTCTTGCAGCCAAAGCACACTCTTGTTGCACAGCTGGTATCATCTTAAGCAGCAGGACGTTGTGGCTTTACCATGCTGTGCAGGTAGCACATTGATGAGTTAATTTGTTCTATTTGGAAGAAATGATGGAGTCTTTTATTGTCCTGTCATTTCTCATGCACATGAGAGACTTGCCCTGTGTGTTTGTAGCCCCACAACCTCAGCACTCGGTGGTGCCACCCTGGCATGCTTCATCAGCATTGGAGATGCTTGGGTGCAGCACCGTGCCATGGACAGCCTCCAGTGCTGCCGTGGCCTTGGACGGCACCTTCCTTCCCGTGTCTGAGAAGAGCAAACTTGAGATAGCCACTTTGTTGTGGCTCTGATACCTGATAGCTTGCAGATCCTGTGGTGCCCATGTCCCTGAGCTTGACACCAGCTTGGCCACATCTACCTCCTGAGCGAGCTGATGGAGGAACAAGCCGTGCCTTGTGGCGGGTGGTGTGATCATCGGGGCAGCCCTAAGACAGCTTTTTCTAGGGATGTTGGGAACAACCATGGTGGCCTGGGGTTGCTAATGATGACTCAGGTGCTTCAAAACTCAGCTCCCCACCAGAAGACTTGCAGTTCTTGCTGCTGCTAGGCGAGAAGGCAGCTGCCAAGATGCCCTCTTGCCACTGCCGTGGTTTTTGGTAGCTTTGGAGGAGCCCAGGAGTACTATTGTAATTAAAGTCATCAGTGCTCCTTCTTTCCCGTTACAGTTTTACCTGTGGGCAGTGGTCAGTGATCTCTTTACCCTGTAGGTAAATGACATGTTTAGATGCAGAGGACAGCTTGCAGTGCAGTTTGCTTTTGGGTTGTGTGACTCCTTGGTGATGCCGGTGGCATCTCTGTGATGCAGGAACCAGCCTGGCTTGGCTTCTCTCTGCAATATCAGTCCCATGCTTTCACCCCTCTGTTGGGTTTCATCTGCTTATTCCCCTTTCCTACCAGCAGAAATCCAGATTTAATTTCTTCAGCAGGGCTAGCCCTGCTTTGAGAGAGAAGCTCCAGAGTCTTCGGCAAAGCGGTGGGTGAGAGGTTCAGGGTTGCAGGAGGCTCAGAGAGAAATTCAAGGTGATACAGGAAGGATGAGGACTTTTTCTGAAAGTGAGGATACCTGGAAAGGGAAGCTTTTCTGCTCATAGGGCGTAGAAGGAAGGTGTGGGATGTAGGAAGAGAACATCTGGGCTGGATCCGGAGAGGAAGGTAAGTGGGGATTAATTGCCCACCTTAGCCGTGGTGTGGTGCCCCATAGCTGCGATGCTTTGGGCTGGAGATGTCACAGCTGGACTCCAGATGCAGTTTGTGAATTTTAGAATAGAAAGTCTAACGTTGACGCCGTCAATCCCTTTTCCTCCTCCTGGTTTATCCCCTGGAAAGGCTCTTCCCCTCTTTGCTCGCTCGAGGGCAGCACCGGAACAGCCCTCCCGTGAGCAGCAGCACCCTGGGGTTGCTCCAGGTCTCCCCGATGATTTTGGGGTGGCTGTGCTGCGTGGCGGTGCCTCCGGCGGGCACTGTGTCATTGAGTTTCCCCATGAGCTGCAGTGCAAAGCCCCAGCGTGTTGCCAGTGCAGGAAAGTGCCTGCCTTGGGCCTCCAGCCAGCAGGTTTTCCACCAGCTCTGAAGAAATTGCAAGCAATGGGAAATATTTAGCTGAGGGAAGTTTTAGAGGCAGAAAACGGGTGTGTAAAGGGAAATTCTGCCTTAATGGTCTTCTTGTGAGATGCTTGCTCTGAGTGCTGAGGTTTTGTGTTGCTCTTCAGGCTGAGAAACAAGCCTGAAGAGGCTTAAGGCCGATAGCTGCTGATCCATTTTACATAGATTAAATAGCATCACAGCTCCAAAAATAATCTTCCCGGCTTACCGTGAGGCTGGCTGTTCCTATAGCAACTGCTTCATGCCAGTGCCCTACAAATAAAAACCACAACAGATTGCCTTTAAGTTCGTTCGCAAGTCAAAACAAAGTATGAGATGGGGAATGAAGCGACTTGACTTGTATGAGCGCATGTTTTTAGGGTGCGTAGTGTGTGCAAAATATAAGCTGTGCGTGTTCCTGGAGAGGAGATTTATAACAAGCTGCTGTTAGCAGTGATCTGTGTCTTGTATTTGAGCCCTTGGTTGCAGATGTTTCCCGTGTGCATCGTGAGCAACAAAGAAAGGCAGTTCATAAAACAGCAACTGCATTTGTAAAACGTTCCTGGGGCAGGAGGGAGAGGAGGGTTTTGCAAACCTTGTTGGCTGTGGCATGGGTTACTGTGGTGCCTGGGGGCTCGTGGGTCATGGCCTATACTGCAGGCAGAGGGCAGAAGTAGTGGTTTTGGGCCTGGGTTGTGCTCCCACATGGCTGATGGCACCTTACACGCAGGCTGAGCCCAAAACTTCTGCCTTGGAGCCACCTCTGGCCCAGGGTCCCGGCAGGCGTTGCCTCAGAGGTGCTGGTACCGAGAGAGAACCCTGCTCTGAGCAGTCGGTGCGAGGCTTGGTTGTGGGAGGGAAAGGGGTGTGTGTTCAAATATCCAGTGTCCCTGTGTGCCACCAATGGGCATGGGGAGGTCTCCAAAGGATTCTGAGTTTGGGCAGGGCAGGAAACCTTGGGAGGATGCTGTGGAAGCTGTGCTGACTCGTACAAGACACAGGAATGAAAGGAAACTTGCAATTTGTTGTCAAATATTTGCTTCCAGCTTTTCATTTTTATTTTCTTGGGTAGCTTTTGTTCGCTATAGAAGAGTGACAGAATTTCTGCTAAATGTCTGTCTTTTATTATAAACGTGTTGTGGTGAAGAGCAGGGTGAGCTGAGGTGAAGCTTATGAGCTGGGCACCTGCTACTCCCCGAAGAGGTTCAGGGGTACCCAGATCCCAGCACAGGTGGGGGGTCCTGGGCTGGGCAGCCCCCCTGCCAACCTACTGAAGGTTTGCTGCTTTAGGGACGATCTTTCTTCTGTAGAGAGCAGATGGCAGAGCTGCTGCCGGCAGCACCGGCTGGCACCTGGCACAGAGAGGGATGGGGTCAGGTAGAAGCACCGCTGTCCTTCACAGGAGGGGAATCCATCGCAGAGCCCCTTCCCTCTGCTGGGGGCAGCCTGTGCTGGGGCTGCGTTGGAGGGTGGCATGTGATGAAATAGTATTTGTGTCCTTGAAGGATCTTTCCTGTGTGAAGGGAGCAGGGATGGCTTCCTGGCTCCTGCAGAGCCTCCAAGTTTTTTGCTGGTTCCAGATACACAGCCCATGGTCTGCCCTGACCCTGCCCAGCTGGGTTCATGGTTTAATGTGATTCAAGTTTTAATGTGATTTAGGAGCTGTTAGGAGGTAGCTTGGGCTTGGAGTGGGCAGTGGATCCAAATAAGTCAAAGTGGTGAAAGGTGTAAGGTGGCATCCAGAGGCAGTGAGCACAGAGCATCCTCCACCTTGACATGTCCTCACCGCCCTGGTTCTGGCACTCTTTTCTTTATTCCCTGCTTGTGTTGGAAACCCCTGTTCCGAGCCATCATGAAAACTCATTTTGGGTTGGGATGCACTTGCTGCATTGGAAAACTTTGCAGGTGTATCACAGAATCGTCTAGGTTGGAAAAGCCCTTGAAGCTCCTCCAGTCCAACCATGACCCTCACCCTGACCATTCCCAACTCCACCAGATCCCTCAGCGCTGGGTCAACCTGACTCTTCAACCCCTCCAGGGATGGGGACTCCCCCCCTGCCCTGGGCAGCCCATTCCAACGCCCAACAACCCCTTCTGCACAGAAATCCTTCCTCAGAGCCAGCCTGACCCTGCCCTGGGCAGCTTGAGGCCATTCACTCTTGGCCTGGCGCTGGGTCCTTGGCTCCAGAGACTCATCCCCCCTCTCTGCCCCCTCCTGGCAGGGAGTTGCAGAGGGCCAGGAGGTCTCCCTTCAGCCTCCTCTCCTCCAGACTAAACCCCCCAGTTCCCTCAGCTGTTCCCCATCAGACCTGTGCTCCAGACCCTGCCCCAGCTCTGTTGCCCTTCTCTGGCCACACTCGAGTCACTCAATGGCCTTTTTGGAGTGAGGGGCCCAAAACAGTAATCTGCTGGGCAGCGCCGGGGTGCCCAGGTGTTCCTCACTGTCAACCTCGTGCAGTCCTTGCTCTGCAAGCTCTGCCATTGTGGAGGGGCTGTGATGGGCCAGTGAGGGATGCTGCACTGCTCTGCCTGGATTTTTCATCTCGTGAAGCTTATGGCAAACCCTTGCACATGTCCCTGGTGTGCTTTGCCCTCGACAGGTCTCTTTTGAGTTGGACCTATCAGCCATTTCTAGGGATGGAAAAGAATATTTGAGAGTCATGCTTTCCTCGACTCTAGGTCCAAAGCATTTAGGAATATAAGTTTGTCCAGCTTCCAAGAGGTTTTGTAGTCTTGAATCACTGTGATTAGGAAACCTCCCATTCGGGCAGCTGCTGAAGCCCTGGGTGATGCAGGTCTGCCAGGCAGGTTGGAAATTTGCTTCTGGAAATTGCCTGCGATCTTTGCCCTCTTCCGAGGAGCCCTGGACCTCTGTGTGTTTATTTCCTGACCTTCAGGGTGTTTTACCAGCCTTAGCAAAGCAAAATACAGGCTTTTTTTTTTTTTTCCTGTCTGAGTTGATAAAAAGGAGGGATCCCCAGCACCGCAGTGTTTGGCCGTGCTCCAAGCAAAGACCTCCAGGCTATGGCTTGTGGCTGTTTCACCTTTCTGGATGAGTAAATACTTTATCCTAAGCCACAAGAATAAACATTGCTGCTCTTCTTTACTCCAGCACCTCACAAATCTTCAGCAGTAACTGTAGGAGTTGGTGGGTCTTGTGCTGTCACAGCAAAGTGGCTCCCCTGGGACCATCCTCCCCCAGATGGGGGAACGAGGACTTGTCCAGACCCCGATGACAATCCTGTCCCCACACTCCTGACTGTGCTGCAGGGACAAATGGGAGTGTTCCCGTTGTGGTGATTGTCCTGGTGATACCAGGAGACGAGTTGGGAAGCTGCGTGGAGATGGCGTGGAATCAGCACGCTTCTGCTCGGATCTGGGGGCTGCTCTTACCTTCAGCCTGGGGGCTGAAGCTGGTGCAGATCTGAGGGGCTTCTGGTTCCTTGAGGAAACAGAAGGGCTTGTGTTTCTGCATATTTGGGCTTTTGTCAGCTTTCTCTCAAGTTCCCAGGAGAAAGAGGTACAGCAACGCTGGTCCTCATGCCTCCCTTCCTTGGGCTGGAGAGCAGCCCGGCGCTGGAGGATGCTGAAGCCTCTGGTGAGTGCTATGTGTGGAGCAAGTGTGGAAGGATGGAGCGGAGGAAACCTGTGTGTAATTCAAAAAGTAATAATGAGTGCACACACCGCTATTCTGCTTGTGATGGTGGTCCCTGTGGGGCTGCAGGTGGCGTTTTTCTGGCCCTTTTTCGATGTTTTTCTCAGTACTGCACCTGTAGGTGAATTCAGCCTCATTCAACCTCCCAGCTTTCCCAGAGCCAGGATTTCACAACTATCTTTGCAGTCAGAAAACCTCTAGGGAGAGAAATGAGTGACAGTTAGTTTCTGGGGACTTGATCAATCCTGCCTGGCCCGTGCTGGTGCTGTGAGGGCGGTAAGGAGCAAAGTATTTCAGTGCTGGGAGGTGTTTTGGCATTGATTGGGTTGGAAACTCATCTGCAGAGCCGGTGTCTGTGCTTTGCCCTGGTGGGATGGCAGTGAGGTTGTTTGGGTGCTTTGTGCAATTGTTTTTGCTTTAATTTGCTCTGATTAGATGGTAGCTATGACATTGTGTTTCCTTCTTCCTGTGCTTTGAGATAATTACAGCAAATTATGTTGCTTGAGGTATTTTTATTTTATCATGAGAAACAGAAGCATGAAGCAGTCCAGGTCTGTATATGTCCTGGGTACTGGGGCTGCGGGTACAGAGGCAGGGCCAGTGATGGGGATGAGCTTATGATGGGGATGGGGAGAGAAAATGAGTTTTCTGTCTTCTGCACTGGGTGTGCTTTCGCTTCCCAGTGTTGCACATCGCTCCCCATGGGTGCACCACGACCCTCGAGCCTTAAGGTCCTGTTTGAAGTCTCCAGCCTCAGCAGAAGGTCTGACACCCTGTTCCTCCATTTGCACAGGCAGGAGGAGAAAGGTGAGATTCTGCTGCCCACCCCACCAGCGTCCCTGCATGGCCATGAAAGCAACTTTGGGGCAGGCAGGGAGCGGGTGAGGGACGATCAGCTCAGCTAATTCATCCTGAACAAGCAGCGTTATGGCTGGCGTGGTCTGACCCAGGTGCCTTCCCCCTTTTTCCCAGGCTTTGAGGCATTTATATAATTCTGCACAGTGATTAAAAAATGGGCCACGCTGCATTCATGCCTCCTGCCTCAAGCTGAGCACACAGGCAGGGATCATTACCACAGCCTCGATGAATGGGCAGCGATGGGCAGGAAATGATGCCCTGGCAAAGGGTGGAGCCTGTTCATCAATGCGCAGTGCTGTCCCTGTGCGGAGCATTTTAATGATGGGCAAAAGTCCCCAGGCTCTTATCTGGGATTGCACCTGGGGAGGGTGATCCGGGCTTTGCTCTGGAAAACACGGAGCACCAACAGCCCGTGGGAGCCGGGGCTTTGGGGTGGTCCCATGGCACTGCCCTGGGAAAGGGCATTTTGTATAGAAAGAGAGGGGTGAAGAAATGAGAGGGAGAGATCTGGGGGTTAAATACTGCCTGGGGACAGGTCAGAGAGATGCTTCCTCCTTCTTGTCCTAATTTTTCTAGTTTCTGTAAACAGTTTGGTAAGTATTACCATTGTTTACATAGAGAAAAATTGAAAATTTGGTTTGTTCCCTTGAGTCCCCCAGAGGAAATGGTGTCTTTTGACATAATTAGTGGTGTTAGAAGCCTGTCAATTGTCTGCGGTGAAAGCTGAGCTAGTGTGGTTGACTTCTGCTTCTGGTAGTTTCATAAAACATTATAATGGATCAAAATTGGCCATTAAAGACCAGCCTCATTAGCAGTCAGATCCTAGATGCTATGGAGAGGTAGTTCCCATCTGCATTCATCTCGCACAGCCTGGGAGAGGCTGCTGGGGTGCTCAGATGGGGAGAGTACAGGTGTGCTCCTGGAGAGAGCAGGGGGCTCCTGAGCAGGGAGGAGGTGGCTGTGGCTGGCCTGAGCTGTGTAAATACCTCCGCCATCCTGTTCCCACCCTGTGTGCTGTATTTGATGGTGAAGAAGGGCATGGGAGACTGTGGAAGGAGATCAAGGATTCAAACCTCTGCCTAAGATGGCCTTGGAAGGCCCCAGGGAGATGGGAGATGGCTCTGAGCAGCAGCAGCAGCAGAGAGTCCCTCTCCCTGTGAGTGTCTGGGCACTGCAGGGTGCAGTGTGCTCTGTCACTGGGATGCACCAGCTCAGGACAAAGACAATATTCAAAGCTCCGGGGGGATGTGTAGATGCTCTCGGGGACCCAGAGTGCCTTTGTGTGCCCCAAGGTGAAAGGCGCTGTGGAAATACTTGAAACATTTGAAACAAAGCAGACTTTGGGGAGGTTTTTGTTACTTTCTTTACTGGTGGAAAAGTGGCTTAAATGTTCTCGCTAGATCTGCAGTTGGCATGTACAAGATGACCATGCCCTTTGCAGTGGTGTGGCACCTTTCTGCACCTCCTGGGATGGAGCCTTTTGAATCCTGCACATCCCCGTTCCCTTTCCCCAGCCTGTCACCTCTACTTGTGCAAGAGACTTCCCTGGTGCTGTATGTGTTTCCAAAATGCTGGTCCTGTCCCTGAGAGCAGGTCTGTCCCCTGGCCGTGCAGCTCGGGAGCTACTCAGCCTGTCGGTGGGAGCCAGCTCTGCCCCCAGCACCTTGGCTGGCTGCTCATCTTCCTTGAGCAGGTCTCAGGTTGTTTCCCATGGGTGCTGTGAATGCTGGCTCTGATAGCTCTTTTTCCTTGGTGGCCACAAGCTGGTTTATTGCCTCACGTTTGTCAAAGTTTTTTGTGCTGTGGGTGATCAGGGCTGGGTTCCAGCCAGACCAAATTGTGTTGGGAGATGCTGCCCTGGTGCTTCACGAGCCGCTTGTGTTTTGCTCTGTGCCCTGGTTCCCAGCAGGGCTTTGATTTTCTTCTCCCTTCATCCTTGGGTAGCTTGGGTAAATCCCGCTTTGTAGGATGAGCCTTGTCACAGAATCACAGAATCATCTAGGTTGCAAAAGCCCTTGAAGCTCCTCCAGTCCAACCATGAACCTCACACTGACCATTCCCAACCCCACCAGATCCCTCAGCACTGGCGCAACCCGACTCTTCAACCCCTCCAGTGATCCCGGGGACTCCCCCCTGCCCTGGGCAGCCCATTCCAATGCCCAACAGCCCCTTCTGCAAAGAAATCCTTCCTCAGAGCCAGCCTGATCCTGCCCTTGGCAGCTTGAGGCCATTCACTCTGGGCCTGGCGCTGGTTCCTTGGCTCAAGAGACTCATCCCCCTCTCTGCACCCTCCTGCCAGGGAGTTGCAGAGGGCCAGGAGGTCTCCCCTCAGCCTCCTCTCCTCCAGATTAAACCCCCCCAGTTCCCTCAGCCGCTCCCCAGCAGACCTGTGCTCCAGACCCTGCCCCAGCTCCGTTGCCCTTCTCTGGACACGCTCGAGTCATTCAATGGACTTTGTGGGGTGAAGGGCCCAGAACTGAACCCCCTCAGCGAGGGGCGGCCTCACCAGTGCCGAGTACAGGGCTCAGATCCCTTCCCTGTCTCTGCTGGCCACGCCAGTGCTGACACAAGCCAGGATGCCCTTGGCCTTCTTGGCCCCCTGGGCACACTGCTGACTCCTGTTCAGACGTCTGTCAATCACCCCCCAGGTCCCTCTATGACTGGCAGCTCTCCAACCACTCCTCCCCAGGCCTGTAGCGCTGCTGGGGGTTGTTGTAGCCCAAGGGCAGCCCCCGGCATTTGCCCTCAGTGAAACTCCCCCAGTTGGGCTCAGCCCATGGCTCCAGCCTGTCCAGGTCTCTCTGTAGAGCCTCCCCACCCTGGAGCAGATCCACACTCCCACTGCCCGTGGGCTTTACTTCCTTGTCCCATCACCTCCTCACTGGGTAGCTGTGCTCCGCTGCTGCTTCGACTCTGGGTTGATGGTCCGTTTGTATTACCCAGCTTGCTCTGGCTCTTGCCTTAGAAGCACAGCTTCGGTGCTGTTAAATGAAGGGTGCTCTTTCTCTCATTTTCCTTACTGATCCAAGAGCAGTGGAATTGGTATGAGCAATGGCTGAACATCACTGTCAGTATCTACAGCATTTCAAAAGGTCTTCTAAATGGGCCAGGAATGAAAAACAAACACCCACCTATCAGTGAATTAGGGGCTTTTCTCCTTTCCTTGAAGCCCAGAAAGGGGATGTGCTGCACGCCCGTTTATAACTGAGGCATCCCTGAGGTCTGTGCTTTGCAGCAGCCCGCTGTCGAAGCCTGGTTGGCTTGGAGAATGTCCTCATCCCCTCGGGCTCCCCCAGTCCTGGCAGAGAAGCTGCAGGCAGGTTTTGCTGGTCCCTCCCTCTTTTTAATCCAGAAGATGATTGAGGGAGGGGAAATGAAGGGGCAGCTCCGTGCTCTGCTGCCTTCCTGGTTTTTGGGTGCACCTGGAGAAACCTTGGCTAAACCTTGCACATAAGGATGGGGTGTGGACCCTGTGCAGGACCCGCTCTGTTCTCGCTCTTTGTATTTGCTTCGGGCAGCGCTGCCTCTGGGAGCCACTCACCTCCTCTGCCTTCCCCGGGGGTGCGGGGAGATGATCTGAAGAAATTCTGTGATTCTGTGAAATGCTGTGTGATACTTGCTGCTCGGTTTTGGGTTGGTTTTCTGGTTTTAAGTCACCCAAGTGTTCTGGAGTTGCAGGAATAACCATTTCTGTTGTAATTGAGATGCCGATTGTGGAGTTTTCTGCTCTCTGAAGACGTGGTGATGGTTTTGGGTAAAGGCTATTACTCTCTTCTGTATCTTTAAGACCTTTCCCTTGGGTAGAATAGTTTGCCCTGCCCAAAGCAGACCTTGCAGAGCCCCCGTGAGGTTTGCTTTCGGTGCTGGAGGCACTGACACTGTGCCTGGCTCCCATGGCTTCATGTGGAACAGGGGAGGTTTGGCATGTGGCCCTTCCCCGGTGGCACCAGCACACCACCCCCCATGCCACCCCCAGTCACTCAGAACCCTGAGCCAAATCCCGGTAACAGCCACAGGAGCCCTTCGAACGGCTCCTCGGGGCTCTAGGTGATGTCCAGCACTGCTCCTCCGCACCACGCTCTGCTCCCGGAGGACACGGTGACAATGACCCCAAGCCCTGGCAGAGCCGCCTGGGTGCAGGAGGAGGCAGGAGGTCCCCCTGCCCGCGGTGATGACGGGTTAGTACGGTCCGGGGGTAACCATGGAAACTGGTTTTTTTTCCTCCATCCCTCCCTTTGCAGATGACTCGGGCGACGAGGAGCCCGCCTCGCAGTCAGACAAGAGCGAGCTGCACAGCACGTTGAAAACCCTCTCGAGTAAGCTGGAGGATCTGAGCACTTGCAATGACCTGATCGCGAAGCACGGGGCGGCCCTGCAGCGCTCGCTCAGCGAGCTGGAGAACCTGAAGCTGCCGGCTGAGAGCGGTGAGAAGATCAAGGCGGTGAACGAACGAGCCACACTCTTCCGCATCACCTCCAATGCTATGATCAACGTAAGTGCTGCTGGCCCAGCCGCCGCGTTAGCGAGGAGATGGAGGGAGAAGCGTTTTTTTTCTCCCCTTCTTCCTCATTGTCCTCCTCCTTCTCTCTGGCGTGGCCCTGTTTTATCCCCGGGCACTGGCTTTCAGCAAGAGCCGTGCATTGGCATGGGGCTGGGGCATAGCCGGGGGCTCGATGCCGGCTCGGGGATGGGAAGTTGGGAAGATGCAACCTGGGAAGTGGGCACAGGCGCATGTAACCCCCCAAGATGCAGGTCTGCTACCTCCTTACAGCATGCTTTCTGGGGAGGCTGCTCCAAAATGGGCCGTTTTGGATGTAAAACCAGGTAATGCAGAGGTTTGGAGTGCAAAGGGGATTTCTGCTGTTCCTGGGGGTGGCTTTCTGGCTGGCACAGCAATTCAGAGCCTGTTGTCCTCTGCAGATTCAGACCTACCTCCCCACATCACTTGTATCCTCATGGACTTCCATGAAGCTGCTCTTGTTTTACATGACCAGGGATTTAACCCCCTTAGGGTCTGACAGCTGTCTTGTGCCGGCTGTGCTCTCCCAGACCGCTTGATTGGAGGTCGTGAAGCATGTGCCAGCACCGGCGCTCTCCCTGCCTTGTGCAGCGTGACGGTGCTTTCTGATTATTGTTTGGACAGGTTCTGTTTGGGGTGTAGATCTGCCTCCATCGCAGTGAGACAGCCCTTCCTGGGGAGCTTTATTTTCCTTGGGGAGCGCTGGGAAGGAGAAGAGAGAGCAAAGCTAAATAAAATATTCAAAGCAATTAAAAAAATCCCAACCCAAAAGCCTTACAGACCTAGAATAATATATTAAGGCAGAGCTCAGGGAATTGTGAATGGAGCGGTGCTGTCGCTGTGCTGTCCCAGCCCTGAGCAAAAGGAGGTTGTGTGTTGTTTTATGTGAGCTTTTAAAAAATAATAATAAACCACAGCGGGAGCCGGAGAGCACTCAGGAGCCCTGCGTTCGCAGCATCCCCCCTCTTCCCACTCAGAGGATTTTGTAGCCACAGGGAGAAAGGGCTTCCTGAGACAGTGTCTTGCATTTTGGAGCAGCTTTGGAGGTGCCTGTGCAGCGCTTTCCCCATAGAGAGTTTGTTGATGTTTTTGGAGCAGGGATGGCAGTGTGTCCTGAGTAGTGCAAGGTGATGGTGAAGCCCTTGGCGCTGCCGGGAGTGGTGGGGGTTTGCTGTTAGAAGGCAGACTGGTGGTGGTATGTGGGCAGGGAATTGCTGGGGAGAAGATTTCTCCATCAGCTTTTTGGGATGGGACGGGCAGAGCAATATTCGCTGTGGGCAGGCTAGAGAGTTGTGGTGTTTGTGACATGATAAAAACTTGAGCAAGGCTGTTTGTACAGTGGGAAATAGCATAAAAACTGTTGTGCAGGGAAAAAACAGCAGAAACATGGTTTGTCCAAAACACCGAGCGGTTAAGAGGGGCCAAGTAGGGAGTGAGGGATGTGTTTTCAGGTACATGTCAGAGATCTGTTTTTAACAGCATCCTTTTGCACTTCAGCTCATGGCTGAGTGTCTCGAGGAGATGTCTGAAGCAGGACAGGAGCGGAGTGGCAGCTCTGAAGGAGTGGTTGCAGCTCTCCCAGCTTGCTGATGAGCCTGTCATTTAGGGGGGAGATGATGGAGCTGTGGGCAAGGGGATGCTGACTCCTAGGAAGCAGCAACACTTTGAGGGGGATGGATTAGAAAGGCAGGAGGAAAGTGAGCAGGGCAGGATTGTGGGGGCTGGGAGGAGGGGGACCAACAGCCTGACTACCCCCCATGGTGGGCTGGTGCTCCCAGCTACGCTGTCTTTTCCTGCACAGATCCTTTTTTGTGCCTTGATTTATCTTTTCAACATGGGGTTGCTGCGTGGACCCTGCCCGGGGAGTGTCTCATGGGGTGGGGGGGATGGCTCTGTGCAGTGCAAAGATCCCGAAATCTTCTGTGTTGAAACATGAAACATCGCTACAGGGAAGCACATGGAGTCAAGCCATCTCCTGGCAGTAGGTGAAAATACACCCTGCTCCTGCCCACCTCAATCCTCACAGGCTTCTCAGGGCCTGGGAGCACAGGATGGTTTTGACAGACTGATAGTTCTTTGCAGGAGAAATTAAACCACTCTTGCTTGACAGCTTTTCCCCAGAGGGGTCCCAGCCGGCAGCGACAGGCTGGTGCTGGCACAGGGATGCTCCATGTCCATGCTCTGCCCTGGCCCCAGCACCAAACCTTGCTGATCCGCCCCACCCAGAACGGCCAAATCCTGCTCCGAGGGCATCACCTCTGACTGCGCAGCAGAGATTGGCTTTTGCAGGAAATGCTGAGGCTCACGTCTGTGCCTTGGCTGGCTGGGGATGTGGACATGCAGTGCTGCTCGTTCGTCACTAAGGTCGTGCTGCATTCACTTCTTTTTCAGTTGCATCCCTGAGCAGTTTTGAGGGGTTTGGACCTGTGAGCTGTTGGCCTGTGACCAACCCTCAGGAGCCATCTGCTCCCGACCACTTCCCAAGCTGTGCTGGACACCCAGGAGTTAGTCCCAGGCTCTGCACTTGGGTCCTGCTCCTGGCTGGGACCTGTGCGGATAGTGTGCCCAGCTGGTGGGCAAGGGACAGGGCAGAGCTGGGCTTTGCTGCCTGCAGCAGGATGGGATGGATGCTCCAGGCCGGTGCTTGTGATTTCTGTCCAGCTGCATGTGATCCGATTATGTAAATGTCCCCGGAGCCGCGGGGAGCGGCAGCTAGCAAGTAGAAATAAATAAACATATATGTAAAAGAAAGAGCTTTTCTGTGAAGGTGACCTCCTCTCTGAGTGCTCTGGGTGCCTGCCTTGGTCATCTCTGGGTGCTTCTCGAGATCGGGAGGAGAAAGCAGCTCGGGCTGCCCCTGCGCGAGGGATGCTTGGGATGATGGAGGAAGGTTTGGGCAGAGGCAGAGTGGGACGTGCTGGACCTTTGCATTACAGGTGAGGATCTGAAACACAGAGATACTGACTGTTGCAGCGCTTAAATTTAAGAAGGATGTCCGCGAGCGACCAGTTCGCTCTGCTCCCATCTGAAATCTTGGAAATCTCACATAACTCCACACCGGGTGAGACTCACAGCAGTTCAGCCTTGCTGGGACCAAGACGCCCTGTGTCAGCAGGTCTGTGTGGAGCGATGAGGAGACACAGAAAAGCAAGTTGCAATCTGTTGCAAGGGAGGAGTGGGAGGTATGTAAAAATAAGAAGCAACAAATTAAAGGGATAATGAGAGGCACGGAGACGAAGAGCGCTGTGCTGAATTGTGTAGACTTGTAAGGAACCGGGAAACCTCCTGTCTCATAATTTAGCAGCAGGCAGCAGGCAGGAAGGCCGTGTGGACACGCTGAGGAAACCAGTTTGGGCGTCAGGAAGAGCTCACAGTGCTGTGGGTGTTGCTAGAAATAGGCTTTTAAAAGGAATGGGGTTTGCTACAGTGAAGCTTAGAGGTGGCTGAATGGCATACGAGCGTGTGATAGCTGTGCTCTTCTTTTGCCTTGCTTTGTGCTTCCTTAAGGGACGTGAGCATGGAGAGCAGCAGGGCTTGGTCTTGGTCTTGCGTCACTCCTGGGTTAGTTTGCATTTTTCCTCGAGGTTTATGAGGAGCTGAGGTGGAGGAAGGCTCTGCCAGGCCAGTGCAGCCTGGGCAAGGAGGGGTGAGAGGCGCAGCTGGGGCAGGGATGCGGTGCTGGGTGGGAGATGCTGAGCAGGTAGGATTTCGTGAGGAGGGAGCCCTGCGTGGGCTGGCGTGGAGCAGGCAGTCCCGGGGACCCAAAGTGCTCCACGCCTGCTCTTATGAGACACCACCGTGCCAGTGGCCACCCAAGCCCATCATGCAGAGGGTACCGGCACCCGCTTCAAGGCAGAGTGACTTCCTCACTTGGGTTTTCCTTTCCCACGGGAATGGACCTGTCTGGAGCACCAGCACCCCGAGGCATCAGCAAAGAACATCCTTCAATCCTGTGAACCTGCAGGGAGGGTTTATAAGGAGGTGAAACACAGTGCTTGAACCGGAAGTGAGACCAGTAGCAGTATGTGCTGCTTGTGCCCCAGGGAAGGCAGCTGCAGGCAGTTTGTTTAAGCCTCTCCGGGATTCCCAGCAGCATCCCAGGGGCTGCACCTTCCATACCCTGCAGTGTGTATCCTTGTGGAGCCCTCCAGGGCCATGCTCCGGCTCAGCAGCAGTTACGGGGTGGCCTTGTGCCACGCGCCGGTGGCTTGAGGAGCAGCCAACCTCTTCCCGAGGTCACACTCCACTCCTGGAGACTCCGAGGGCACCATGGGTGGGTTTGCAGAGGCTCTGAGTGCTGGAGCTGGGGGGTTACAGCTGCTCACACAGTTTATTTGGAGACCTCCTGGGTGCCAGTGCTGGAGCGATCTGCCTGGGCAAAAGATGGACTTTTACAGAGCTGCCCCTCTGCCTTCCTGTGTCCCAGCTTCTCTGCTGTATTTGTGAAGGGCTGAGCTTCCTCTGCCCCCATGGGGATGCTGCTGTGATTAATCTGGACTCCTAAAATTGTTTCCTATTAAACCGGACTGATACTGAGCATGTGCTCGGAGCAATGTCAGGTTCACCAGAGCTGATGTGTAATTTCTAATGATTTATTTTAGTTATAGGTTAACTGCCATATGTGTCTGTGTTTGCTTGCAAAACTGCCTAAAGCTGGTAGAAAAGAGACTCCCTGGGATCTCCTCCCCGCCCCGGGACTCAGATGCCAGAGTGACTGCGTGGTTGGGGCGATGCTGCTGCTGCAGACGTGGCTGGGTCCTGGCGCAGAGCCGGCTGCCGGCATGGGCGGGTGTGCGATGCCATCCTTTGGCGTCCCCAAGCCCATCATGACACAGGCAGGAGGATGGACCCAACCTCTGCCTGCACAGCCCTCCCAGCATCTGGGACAGAGATGTGGAGCAGGGAGGGAACAGCAGCCTGCTGGGCTGCTCCCAGTTCACCCCAGTACAGCCAGTGGGGCTGGAGGAGCTCTCCACCCTGTGCATCCTCATAGTGCAGGGGTTAATACAGGCACTGCAGTGAGCGAGCTCCAGCTTCAGCCCCTGGATTTGACTCATTAGCGGCAGGGATTGCCCCCAGCAGCCCTCAGTGGCCTCAAATCAGAGGCAGAACCTTATAGTGGGGCAGGGTTTCTCTTCCCTGGGACTGCTGCAATGGTGAGCACGCAGGAGGAGCTTGTTCTCGCCTGTAAAACAGCCTCTGTTAATTATCTGTGCTGTGCTAACGACACACGCACTAATCAGTGCATTGAAAACCATGTCACTGACCCAGAAAACCCACGGCCTCAGGATTAAGTCTCTAACCCAACCCTAATCCTCATCGGATGAGAGGGCTGCAGCAAGGGGTCCGTGTGTCCTGGGCGTTTTTGCTGTGGATGTGCCGCGCTGATGCATAAATAACTGGTGGGTGCTTTGCTGTTCCCTGGGGGACGTGGTGGAGGGTGACGGGTGTCCCTGGCGTCCATCCCTGCCTGCACGTCTGCCAGGGTGGGGCTGGGGTCCAGGGGAGTGGCGGTGTGAGCCCTGTCCCTGCGCTTGGAGCTCCTGCAACTTCCCCTGGAGCATCCTTTATTGCTTTTTTATTTTAGAGGTTTCAGGGTATGTCTGATCAGATCTGTCCAGACAGGCAGTGCCTTCCTCCAGCTCCCCTCATCATCATCATTTATCCCCATGGGTTGCTGAGTCCTTCCGGCCAGATTGTCATGCCTGTGGGTGCTCAGACCTCGCGTGTGTCCATGGGGCCTCTGTGCCAGCCAGGGGCTTTCGGCTGGTGCTCCTGCAGACAACTTGCTTTATCCTCCCTGTGCTTTGGGTCTTCTCACCTCTTCTCCTACTTATGGTGCCCATCTGACCCTCAGGAAGCTTCAGACTCTGTCCTGGGGCTTCCCTTGAAGCCTTGTGCAGGAAGATGGGGGACACAACTGTCACTAGCACCCGAGGATGCCTCTTGCAGCTCTGCCCTCCTGTTTTTCGGCTGAGAGCAATAGCTTTTCTATTGCAGCTTCAGAGGAGAGTTTTGAGTGTTTCTGCCCGTGTAGCTGCTGGATCAGCAGGGCTGCATGTTGGTGGGCTTAGCATGTCGGAGATGGGGATTGCGCTGTCAGCAATGCCTGATGTTAATCAGCAGCTCTGCTGAACCATGAGACAGCCCAGCTGGGCATTGCTTCTGATGTCAAATGTGGTGCTGTAACCAGGTGAGCCCTGCTCAGACCTCGTGTGGTCCTCAGGCAGCTGCCAAGTGTCTTTGCCTGGTGGTTATTGGCACCTTGGGGCAGGATGGGGACACGGGGAGGGCAAATACTAAAGCGTCTCTGGGTAGATCCCTTCTGGGGCTCTGCTCCTGATATCACAAGGGTTGTGTTTGCTTCTTGCCCAGGCTGATGCACTGAGATAATTCTCTCTGGCTCTTTCTTCCAGTGTCTGTCAAAAGAGAAGGCACTGAAATGGCAGCACTGCCCTCCCATGGATTTACCCAGGAAGAAGTTACGGCATGGGGAGATGAGGGGGATAGAGGGGTGCTGCTGCCAGACAAGCTGCTAACGGCAGCCTCTGCTCCTGCAGCACCTCTCCTACAGCAGAGTGGTTTGCAAAGGCATTTCACGAGGCTGAAACTGGCTACAAACTGAAGCAGCTTCCTCCAGATCCCAGGGTTGGAGCTGCCCGCAGGCAGTGGCAGCTGCTTGCTGCCACCGCAGCTGCCCGTTGTGTGTTTGGGGGCAGGTGCTCTTCAAGCCTGGAGTTTGCTCCATCCGGCAGAGGAGAAAAGAAGCAGCCAACAAGAGTCTTGTTAAATCTTGCTTTATGAGAGCTGTTTGCAGGACAAAGCTCCCTGAGCACACCACAGCCAGGATCTGGCCTCCAGGTGTGCTAAAAGTGGAGACTGGCTGCTCTGGTGGTGTGCAGTCCCCCACTGCTGCAGTGGTTTTTGGTGGTTTGGGTAAGCGAAGGGTAAGGAGGGAACTGCAGCAGCTGCCTGGAGTTACATCCCCATGGGGGAAGAGCTGGTGCTGGGAGCTTCCCAGGGAGGTGATTTTTGGCTCACGTGGCAGTGGAGGTGCCCTGCTGCTGGCTGGGTGGGTAGGAGCATCAAAAGGAAGAGCCAAAGACACGAGTGTTGATAAAGAAGAACAGTGAAACCCTGCAAGCACATGATTCTGCAGCAGGAGGTCCCAGCATGAAGTCTCAGATCCCCGTGTAGCTTCTGTACTGGTCCCAGCATGTCCTCGGCACATTGCAGTGCACAGCCAGTGGATGCTGCCATGAGCTGCTCGGCCAGGTTCGGGGTGGGAGGGAGCAGTACTGCCGGCATGCCAAAGCATCCAGCAAATGCCTTAGTTGTTTTTCTACCAGAGAGCAATGCTTTGAAAACCAGGCCCTGTGTCTTTCCCAGGCCATGGTGCCCGGCTGTCATTGCTTTGGCCTGTAACCGCTGGGCAGGGTTGGCTTGTTCTGCTTCTCAGAGCCATAACATTTCTTTTTATTGCGCCGAGAACGCAGTGATGACGGATTTGGTAGCCTGTGTAAAGGCTGCGTGGGTACAGGATTAGAGCCTATTAACACAGCCGGGCTGGCGGATCTGCCACTGTTTCACACTAATCCTCTCTTTATTGCATGGGGTGGATTACATGTCTGTAATGGCACTTGCTGCAGGCAGAGTCTGGCTGCTGTGCCAGCGCCGGCCCCGGACTGCCTCTGCTGCTTTGGACCCAGGGTGTGGTCCTCTTGGAGGAGACGCCCCCTGGGTAAGGTGTGTGTGTGTGTGTGGTTGGTTAAGCAGTGCTGAGCCTGCTTCATGACAGGGAACACTGGTGTCTTCGTCACATTTAGGCAGGTGGCCCAAAATAACATGATAAGGTCCTAGTCACAGAGGGACCTGGGGGGATTGACAGACGGCTGAACAGGAGCCAGCAGTGTGCCCAGGGGGCCAAGAAGGCCAAGGGCATCCTGGCTTGTGTCAGCACTAGCGTGGCCAGCAGGGACAGGGAAGGGATCTGAGCCCTGTGCTTGGCACTGGTGAGGCCGCCCCTCGATTCCTGGGTTCAGTTTTGGGCCCCTCACCCCACAAAGGCCATTGAATGACTTGAGCATGTCCAGAGAAGGGCAATGGAGCTGGTGCAGGGTCTGGAGCACAGGTCTGCTGGGGAGCAGCTGAGGGAACTGGGGGTGTTTAGTCTGGAGAAGAGGAGGCTGAGGGGAGACCTCCTGGCCCTCTGCAACTCCCTGCCAGGAGGGTGCAGGGAGGGGGGATGAATCTCTTGAGCCAAGGAACCAGCGCCAGGCCCCAAGGGAATGGCCTCAAGCTGCCCAGGGCAGGGTCAGGCTGGCTCTGAGGAAGGATTTCTTTGCAGAAGGGGCTGTTGGGCGTTGGAATGGGCTGCCCAGGGCAGGGGGGGAGTCCCCATCCCTGGAGGGGTTGAAGAGTTGGGCTGACCAGTGCTGAGGGATCTGGTGGGGTTGGGAATGGTCAGTGTGAGGGTCATGGTTGGACTGGAGGAGCTTCAAGGGCTTTTCCAACCCAGATGATTCTGTGATAATCCAAGGAGGCTGTGGATGCTCCATCCCTGGAAGTGTTCAGAGCCAGGTTGGATGGAGCCTTGAGCAACCTGATCTAGTGGGAGGTGTCCCTGCCATAGCAGGGGGCTTGGAACTGGATGATCTTTAAAGGTCCCTTCTGACCCAAACCATTCTATGGTTCTGTGATTCTAAATAAAACTCCCAGAGACACAACCATGAGACCAGATCTGACTCTCATCCAAGTGTAGATGTTTCCATCTTGGACGTCTCTGCTCTACTCTGGTGCCTTCCCACTCCCTGTTGGGATGCTAATAAGACTTTTCCATATCCGGGCATTTCTGTAGCCTGGATATAAAGCTCCTTCCAATGTAACACTTGGAAGTGTGGAGAAAAAAAAAAGCAATAGGGAGTGGATGATTTTTGGTTTTGAACTCACCTACTGTCCTCACAGTGCAATGCCACCTTGTTTTTTCGTGGTGTCATGACCTGGCGAGGCTCAGCACCTTCTTTTCAGGCTCTCACCACCAGCCCTGCCCCAGGGAGAAGCAGCTCTCCGTGTGCCTGCATCCTCCTGCTTCAGACAGCCAGGATGCTCGTGAGCTGGCTGAGGGTCACTCCAAGGATCTGGGACAGATTTGTCGTTATTTAAGGTCTGTGTTGATCTGGATGTTTCCATGCGCTGCTGCTTCTGCTGTCATGGCAGATGACTACACTCAAAACCACGTCTCATTGTGATCCGACTGTTCCTGGGAGATGATTTGAGATTCAAGCTGGCTCCATCCTTGTATTTTCCCTTTTGCTTTCTGCTCAGAGTATTTCGGTGGGGAGAGAAGGACAAATTAACCCTCTCTCAGGGTATCTCACCGCTCTGAATCCAAACAGCTAATTTTTATGCTGTGCCACGTGCCTGGAGCGCTGACATGGTGTGAATGTGTTCAGAGCTAAAAAGAGGATCAGAAATTGTCCTTCCCTTGGGGGGTGTTTTGCAGTAATCAGCAGCGCAGATGTGTCCCAGGGTTTTGATGACTCCCAGGAAGGAAGGGAGCACTTATCTCTGAGGCACCAGACGCATGCAGAATGGCAAGGCGCTCTTTCCCTTGATGAATGAAGTGACGGCTCTTGCTGTATAATTCACTGCTGAAAAAGAGATGATTGAATGCATCTGGCAGTTGTCTTCTCTCATGTCACTCTTGGGTGATGAAGTGGTCCTTGTCCCATGGGGACAAAGGAAGGGTCTGGTTGAGGAGCAGGAGATGTTGCTCCCAGAACAAGAGGTGCTTTTCCTGGTAGTTTTTTTTCCTCCACAAAGGTTAGATTTGCAGGGCTGTTCCTCTGGGACGCTCAGGGCAGATGGGACTGCAGGTTTGAGTGCAGTCCCTTGGATCCATCAGCATTGCATTGGAGGTTGTGAAACACTCAGCCTTGCTAGGAATTTCCAAGAAGTTGTCATCCCCCGTGGTTCAGACCCTGGCAGAAATCTAGCATACCTCGATGTGATCCTTTACGCTTTCAAGCTAATTAACCTCATCTCTTTGTTCCTGTTATCTGATTTTGACTGTCTGCTCCTGTTGAGGAACCAGGAGCACTGCAGCTCTGCAGAGGTGTCTGCAGGCGGGTGACACCACCACCTTGGCAGGATGCGGGTGACCTCGGGTGATCGTTTTCAGCCGCATAAATAATCTGCAGGCTGTTAATGACATTCCTATTAGCTTGCAACAAGCTGTGAAATCTGGTATGTTTGCTGCTAGAAATGTGTGAAAGGTGCTAAATTTGCCCATCGCGGCAGTGAGTGCTGGGCAAGGTTACAGACCATGGAGCTGGTGGCACCACGTCTCACCTCCTGTTCCCCAGCAGGGTATTGATGGCAGCTTGCCTCTTCTTCCATGGGAATCTGCAGGAGCCTTGGTGGTGTTTTTCTGTGAAAACGTGCTCTTTTGGCAACCTTGGCTGTACTTCCTTGTCTTGATGGTGATTTACAGCTCCATCATCCAACACTGGGTTAGCACCTGCTACAACAACTTGTTCCAGCTACAGAGAGGAGGAGAAGCCATCTCTGTCCCACCTGGTTGCAGGTGATGCTGGGCTTCCCTGCGACCTTCTACCTGTACTGCAGATGGATGGAGCTTGCTTTTATCTTTAGTTGCCGGTGATCTGCCAGAATCTTAAAATGATGAGGGGTAAGCATAGGCTGGGACACTCAGGGGTGACCAAGCAGCCCTGCCCCTTAGCCGAGCCTTTCTCTTAATGATTTTCAAACAAGCTTGGGCTGCTGCTCTCTAACCCTGTCTCTGTGTTGTGATGATGCTGAGAAGTAGTACGGCCTCTGGGCTGCAACCACTGGTGGTTGGGCTTTGGGACACCATCCAGCTCTGGCCCTATGACAAATTGTGCCATGTCCTGTACCCCGCCAGCTCCTCTGTATGCGGGGGGGCAGCAGCTGGGGTGCTGGAGGATTGCAGCCTGTCTCCTGGTGGGGTGGGATGCTGCGTGGGTATAGGCACAGCATCCTCTGCCAGCCCCTCTTCTGCTTGCTGGAGGGTTGGTCCTGGGGGATCCTTTAAGGAGGACAGTGGTTCAAGTTGTGCAGGCAGGGTGGGATGGGAGGGGGGAATTGCCTTTTTCTCCAGGAGGCACTGAAAGCAGCCAACTGCTCCTGTGATGAACCCCACTCCGGGGGGTTAGTGGGTGGTTCCCCAAACCCCTGCGTGCACAGCGCCACCGTGCCCTGTCCCTGCCTGGCTGGGCTGGGGGTAGGAGCAGCCCTGTTGTGCAGGACCCGAGCCAGTGTCGGTGCTGCTCGAAATGCAGCAGCTGCATCGTGACAGCGATGGCTTGGTGGGATGTGGATGTATGGGCTGTGCCTTGGTCCTCCTCGTGCTGCAGAGAAGCTGTGGGGTGGGCAAACTCTGCAGGTGGTGATGGCAATATCTACATGAAGGCTGTATCTTTAGATGTGCAGAGCCTCCCACCCCAGCCATATAGGTTTCTTTCGCTTTTACTCTGCAAACTGGTGGCTGGGCTCTCCTTTGTGGGCTCTTCATCAAAGACCCACTTGCCTGCTGACCTTTGTGAGGATGGCCCATGTCCCTGTGCCAGTCTAACGTGGATTTGTGGCTGTGTCTTGCTTACAGCCCAGATAAGCAGTAACTAAATTTAGCCGCTGCTCTGTAAGGCTTTTATAAGCTGGATTTCAAGGTGTTGCTCCTGCTTGGTGACTGCAATTGTTTTCACCTTTGAAGAGGGGGATTAATGAAATGAATGAGTGATGACCTGGGGTGCTGGAGTTTCATCTGGGTTCATGTCCCCTGCCCTCACCTTAATCTGTGCCAGGACTGGTTTGAGGCAGTTGCTTGCGTCCCTCCACTGTCACCAGCGGGAGGTCACTGGCAGGGGCCATCCCTTTGCTCCTCAGCTGCCTGCAGAGGTAGGATCGCTGCTGCTGAAAACGGCTGCCTGCCTTTATCCCGTGTGGTTTGCAAGATCTGTTGCTGGTGGGGACAACACAACACAACCCACCGACTGAGGTGGGAAGCGGTGGTGTATGTGAGTGCTGAAGCAGAAGGTCTAGACTCCCCCTGGGTGCTCCCAGCCCCTGTTTGAGGTAAGTTGGGTGCTGGGGGGACAATGGGCAGCTCCTGGGCCCTCTGGCTTCCCCTGAAACAGGAGAAGGCAGGTGGACGACGATGAGGGGGAACAGCCTGGGGGCACCTTCAGCCCAGATCTTGAGCATCAGTTGAGCTGCTGCAACAGGGTCCATGGCACAGGAGGGGAGTGGAGCCAGGATTCATCCCAGAGCAGTGCAGAGCAGTGAGCCAAACCTGCCTGAGGTCAGGCCTCAGCAGAGTGGGGGCACGAAGGGATTTATCTCCTCCCCTGGGTCAGAGCTTGTCCTGGGACCTTGTCATGCTGTCTCCTGCTGCAGCCGCTCCTCTTTGGCTGCCCCAGCGGGTCGAGGTGCTGCAGCACTGCTCTTGGTGCTGCTTTGGGCACGGCTGGAGCATGGGTGGGGGTCCCAGGGCACTGCTGGTGTGCTTGGGGCACTGACAGCAGGGTCCCTGTGTGTCCTTGTGCACAGCATCTCCCACCCATCATCTGTGAGGAAGGGACATGTTATGCTGCACCTTTGCCTCTTCTGTCTGGGCTGGATCCTTCCCTGAGAAGAGACAAACCCTCAGGATTGGGGTCCCTTGGGAGTCTCCAGGCTCTTGGTGCCTTCCGTGGGGTCCCCGTCAGCGAGGATGGTTCCCCTGTTATGCTGGTGCCACGTTGGGGCTCCCCAGCAGCTGCATTTCAAAAAGCTTTTGCAGTGACTGAGCTTTAGGGAGACTCGTGTAAGGATGGGAAGCTGCTCCCTGTTTTGCTTGCTCCCTGTTTTGCTTGCTCCCTGTTTTGCTTGCTCCCTGTTTTGCTTGCTCCCTGTTTTGCTTGCTCCCTGTTTTGCTTGCTCCCTGTTTTGCTTGCTCCCTGTTTTGCTTGCGCCCTGCACCAAGGCAGCATGGTGACTGTTGGAAATCTGGCATCCGCTGCGTCCCTGCAGCAGTGCCTGAGCCTCCTGTGCTGCTCTGTAGAGGGTGGATTTACAGTCCTCACTTGCAAACATCCAGAAAACCAGTCAGAGGGTGGTGGGGAGATCCCTCTTTACAATTACTCACTCTCCCTTGCCAGGATGCCCGTGGTGCCAAGCAGACACCTGCTAACAGTGCATGGCGGCTGCCACTGAAGAACCAAAGGGTTAAATCCTGCCCTGGGCTGTGCACAGGTGTCTTTCAGCCCCCCCTGCATTAATGGGGGCTTCTCAGGCAGCCTTGGATCCCCAGCTACCCACCAGCACATGGCTGATGCAAGCTGGGTGCTGCCGTTTCGGGTGCAAGAAGCAATGAGGGACAGGGTGACTTGTTTTTGCAGAGGAGCAATCAGGAATCGGGTTGCTGGGTGATGCACCTGTGAAAGCCCCATCCCAGGGACCACAGAGCCTGACTGGTTTCAGGAAACCCTAGAGCAGGTACTTTATGTGCCTCTTGTGCTGCTGGGAGCACACTGGTGTCACCTGTGGGCCTGACCCTGAGAAACCAGCCATGGGAAGCTGCAAATCCTGCGCTGGGGTTGCTGGTGGGAGGATCTGGGCATTGGAGCAGCAGCTCTGGGGCTTCTCCTGTCATCAGTCCCGGGTTCTGGTGTGGCTGTGTGTGTGGGAAGTTGTGCAGAGAGCATCCCACTGTTGTGCCACCTCCTGCTCTGGCTGTGGCACTTGGTGCACATCTCTTTTCCTTCCTCCGTTCCCTGCATGGCCACTTGCTGCTCAGGACCTCACTATCATCTCCCAAACTCTCACATTGCAGGACATCCCTATTCCCAACTCTGTTTGCCTCTTGCCTTCACTCCGCTCTCCTCCAGGACTGTTTTCCTAGACAAATCATCTTGCTCTGCAGTGACACCAAACAGCCCATCGTGCTCAGCCAGTGGGGGAAAACATCTGGGTGATGGATGTTACCAAAAGTGGTGGCGAAGCTGTCCCAGCCCAGAGCAGAAGATCCAGCTGACTGGTCCCGGAGGAGCCTCATGAATGGTTTCCATCTGGATTTGTTTCCTCTGGGAGCGGTGGGCTGGCCTTGCTGCTGTTTCCCCTCACACTAAACAGCAGCCCCATACTGGCATGATGGCTGCGGCGTGTCCAGGGTCTCCATCCTGCATCTCGGATAGTGTGCGGCGAGGAGTTTCACTGGAAGAGGAGGGGGTGTCCAAGGGGAAGGTGCAGCTCTCTGGGCTTTTGCATCTGTAACCAGATGTAGGTCACGTCATGTCCTTTGGTGGAAGGCAACAACCAGCAGCGTTCTAATTGCTGCTGCTGACAGCGGGGGAGGAAATGGCCTCGGAGGATCACAGAATCCCAGAATCATCTGGGTTGGAAAAGCCCTTGAAGCTCCTCCAGTCCAACCATGAACCTCACCCTGACCGTTCCCAACCCCACCAGATCCCTCAGTGCTGGGCCAACCCGACTCTTCAGCCCCTCCAGGGATGGGGACTCCCCCCTGCCCTGAGCAGCCCATTCCAACACCCAACAGCCCCTTCTGCAAAGAAATCCTTCCTAAAAGCCAGTCATCCTAAAAGGATGTCAGACTGCAGCTGTGTTTGGTGCTCCTGTTTCTTTGTCTTGGGGAAGGGTTATCGCGGTGCTCAAGCTGGTGCTCTGTGAGCAAATCCCGTAACACAATGGCTGCTGGTCTTGGTTTGTCATTGGTAAGGGTGGGGATGGCCAAAACAGCCTTGGCTGAGGGGGTGTTGGTTTGAGCTGCTGAAGGGATAGGGGCTCCTGCTGGGTGGCCAGCTGAGACCATGCCAGCAGCCGTGGGGGTTGGGGAGGGCAGCCAAGCCTGAGGTAAGGACTGGGATTCATTTCCCTTCAATACCGACCTCCCTGAGGGAGATGCTCGTGTCTGAGCTACTTGCCCCCAGCTCACTGCAGCCTGGTGGAACTTGTGAGCTGCTCTGCACTTGGGGGTTTGGTGTGTGCTTTGGATCAGGAATGAGCTCTGTCAACAGAGACAGCAGTGGAAAAATACACCCTGAGCCCTGCTTGGGGCTACTCCCCCTCCAGTGAGCATCCTTGTGAAACTCTGCGCTGTCTAGCTGTAGGAGGTATATAACCAAATTAATAAGTTTAATTTGCTTGGCTGCTGCTGGCAGCTGGGGAGCTGGGTTCAGGGTTCTTGCAGGATGTTATCCTGTTGGCATGCTCGGCTTCGCTTCTCTTTCGGCCAGCAAACGTGATGCTTGTCTGGGTTGATCTGGATGCTCCGGGAGTGTGGCAGTTTGGGTCAGGCCACAGGCAGGGTGCTCGTGCCAGTGTCTGAATTACAGAAGAAGAGGGTGCAGAAAGGTGGCCCGACAGTCTTTTAAAAACAGGGAATAAACCCTGTACGTACCCCAGCTGGCTCCTAAATCCACATGGACACAAGTTGTGGGGTGCTGCCAGGAGCAGGCATCATCCCAACTTGCTGTGTGGAGGTACCGCTGCCTCCAGCGGGGTCTAGGGTCAGTCATCTTCCCAGAACATCCCATGTTTCTCAGTGGAGAGTCTGCAACACCAACAGCTGCTTCTCCGTCACTTGGAATTTTTATTTCTATGGCTGTAAATGAAGCCTGTTGGTGCAGGTTTCCCTGTGGGATACAGCGTGGATCCTCCGTGAAGCTCAGCAGCCTTGGGATGGGAAGACCCGAGGTTTTTTCTGTTGTGATTTTTATTTTGGATGGTGATTCCTGTTGAATGACAAAGTGATTTCTCCTCTGCATCCCACGGCTCCCAGCTGCCTGATGACGTGCTGGAGGGCTGCCTTCATGTGACTCCTCTGTAATTACCTCCTTTTCCCCTAATTTATCATTATACCTTACAAACTATGTTTAATTGTAGTAGGATAATTACAGGTGATTTCCTAGTGTATCGTTTTAAAGTGCTCAACCCCCTGAGCTGGGGGCAGCCAGCAATTTCCATCTTCAGTGCCAGCGAGCTGTGCCACAATGGGGGTTTCTGTGCCCACTGCATGTGGGCTGCCTGCGGAGAGGAACCTTTGGAGCAGATAATGAGCTTTACCAGGCCCAGAAGGTCAGGGCCGCTATCTCATTACTTGCCCTTGTGGTTTCATCCTCTTATCGCAATGCATCAGTGTAAAAAAAGAAGCCAGTGGTGCCAGCTTGGGGCATGGGTTAGTTTTGACTGGCAGGAAGCTTCAGCTTGAAGCTGGGTATGAAGGCATCAGGGCAGGGTCTGCCCATGGGTGGCTGCCAGTGGGACTTCTTGGGGTGAGGAAAGGAGCTGAGTTGATTCCAGATAATGAGGTGAAAACACAGTGTGAAGGACCCTGAAAATCTGCTGTCCAGTCTTGCACCTCCCCGTGCCGATGCACGAAGCCCCACTGGTTCTGTGGCTCCATGAGGAGGAGCTGGGTGGTCCCAGTCGGGCTGGGGGGATGTAGGATGATAGCACAGAATGGAATTTGGAGGGATGGGACCCTGACACCTCCCTGCTTGCAATCAGAGAAACAGCAAAGCGAGGGGACCTGCCATGCTGCTCCAAGCTTGCAGGAGCTACATTGCCCATCGTGGTGCTGAGGATGTGCAAAGGGCTCTGCCCCTCTCCTGTTTCCACTTGCTCTCCTGGCCAACGATACAGCCTTAGTGCCATTGCAATGTGGTGCTTGCAGGGGAATGTTTATTGAGCTCGGGCAAGTAGGGATCGCTGTGACAGCCGCGCTGAGTTGCTTCTTAGAGTCACTGATGGCCACAAATAGAAATCCAGAGGCTGAGAAGCTGATGCCATAGGACAAGCCAATGTTAAGAGCCTCCAAACACTTTCTGGCTGAATAATTTTTGCCTAGCAAAGCCGCATGTGATTGTGTCTTGTTAGAGAGCCTTGATGATGCTGAAGACTGATGTATGTTGGAGCTCACCCTTGGGACACTTGCATATACCCGTCTGAACTGGAAAAAATGGCTGGTTTGCAAGAGCATGGTCTGGGAGTTTAAATTCCTCCCAGCCAGCTTTGTGCTGGGACTGATCCTGCAGAAACCTGCCTGTGGACAGAGCTCTGTGCAGTGAGAGCAGGCAGGAACATCAGGGCTGGAGATTACACAAATGTACAATCAGGTCCTTGCATGCTGCAGGTGTCAGGAAGCAGGAGAGAGCAGAGATGAATACAGAGCAAAACATCCTTTTTAATATGATTGCTTACAGTGATTTTTTTCCAAAGAACAGACTCTATATAAGTAACAGCCCTATGTACCATAGCAGCCCCAAACTCGTTATGTTTGTCCTTCATTATCTGATCTGAGTTTGGTTCCTGCCTCTTTCTGTGACTGGGGGCTCCTCGGGGTGAGGCTGGGGATGGTGGTGAGCTCCCAGTGGACATGACAGTGTTCAGGACATCACTGAAGGCATGCGTGCCCACCCCCTGCATTTTTCTGTCTTATCATGGGATATTCATTCCCTCTGCTTCATGCTTCTTCACGTGAAATACGAAAATCTGATGCTTTCCTGGTGATTTGTTTCCAATGTTATTAAAGGAAAAACTTCTTTCCCTGGATGAGACTCAAATCCTGCACCTATTCAAAAGGAGAGATTTGATGAAGAACTGGTGTATCAGAGCTTTTCTTGGACAAATCCTGGTAAAATCAGGCCAGGTCATGGAAGCTGAAGCCCTGAGCCTGTTACTTGACCAGGAGATACCTCGATATTCAGGTGCCACCTGCAGCCCAAATTTAGAGTAAGCTCCCAAGAACTGAATAAATCACATGTGAAATCCAAGTAGATTGGAAGCATGAACAATAACTGAGTTCTGGGGATGGTTAGAAGTCTGTTAGACATTCAAAACTCTCTGGTTTTGGTAATTTTGAATAGTTTTGAGGTTTTCAAACCAGCAATTACCTAAAGAGGACCTCCCTTAGTATAGCAGTGAGTTGGAGCTGAAGCACAAGCACAGTTAATTTGCCTGCAGGTTGCCAGTCTGCCACTGAACTCCTATAGAATTTCCATAAAAATCATATTTTCCTACTTTTAAACGTAAGAAGCAGTTTAGTGTTTCCCAGCTTGCAGAGATTTAGAGGAGGGAGGAGGAGGTGCAGCCCTGCTTCTGTGCTCAGCTTCATGTAGGGTGGATTGCAGAGAAAGAGGCAAAGTTGAAGGGATTCAGTGTTTCAGTCTAATGTAAAAAAATAACCTAAAAATAGAGATCTGAGAGCTGTCTATCTCGTCAGACAATAGAAATAAAAATAGCAGCTCGGAGGAGCTGGCAGCATCCCATCCTGGAGTGGATGTCCTGCACCTGGAAACCTCCCTCTTGGCCTCGTGTGTGCCCAGGGATGGGCGATGCTGAGAGGGTCTCGGGGCGGCTGCGGCGGTAGTTGCTGCCCCCAAGGGGGTCTCCTGTCAGCCCTGGTCATGGCGTCGCTGCTGTCTGCTGCCTGGTGGCACAGGACAGGGGCGCTCTACATTCTGCCAGGCATTGCCTAGTGCATCCCGTGAGTGCTGCTGTCCCTGCGGCCAGCGGGTCCTGTTCCTCAGAAAAGAGCCCATCATGGAGAGGAGAGGACTCTGGCCATGGTGACTGTGTTCTGGGGGTAGGCCAGGCCCTTTGCTCTCTGCTGTGGCTCTGAGGAGGAGCTGGGCATCTTCCCTCTCTGCTTTCTTGGAGCAAAGGGCTCACTGGCTCCTGTCTGTGGTTGTCACCCCAGGGACTGTCATCCGGGGGACTATTGTCCTGTTCAGCTTCTCCTGATCTGCAGGATGGGGATGGAGGTGGCTGCTGGGGATCTCAGGGCATCTGCGAAGGGCTGGGCTTGACCAAGGTTTGTCTGAGCCCAGCCTGGGCTCCTGGGGACCAGTGACAAAATCAGGAACAGGAACCAGCTGCTGTGGGAGATGGGCCGTCATGAAGGCTTCGTGGTCTCAAGGCAGTTGTCCATGTTGCAGCCATCTCCTTGGAGATGATGTAGGTTTGGATGGTTGGAATTGAACTGACTTTACCCCCATGGGTATGGGGGATTGGAAAAAGCTCCGGGATTGCATTTCATAAAACCAGGGTCCTGGGACGGGAGGAAGGGGAGTGGTGGGGAGTGAGCTGTGGAGCCACCCCGTGTCAGTGCTGGCTCTGTGACAAGCTCCTGGGCTCTGGGGGCTGTGCCGGGTGCTGACATGTCCCTTCCTCCCTCCCAGGCCTGCCGTGATTTCCTGGACTTAGCCGAAACTCACAGCCGAAAATGGCAACGGGCGCTGCAGTATGAGCGGGAGCAGCGGATCCGGCTGGAGGAGACCATCGAGCAGTTAGCCAAGCAGCACAACAGCTTGGAGCGAGCCTGCCGTGGAGCCCCCGGCCTCTCTGCCAGCAGCACCGGCATCACCAGCACCACCAAGGGTGAGCCCCGCGGGCCCCAGGGCAGCGCCCTGTGAGAAGCCCAGGGCGGACAGTGGCTCCCAGCAGGGATGGGAAAGATGCACAAGGCAGTGACCTGTATGCCCGTGATTTTTTTTTAATGGATCCCATTACACCATAATTGTCCCCAAGATACAGATGCAGGAGAGGGCTGTGTTCCCAGCTCACTCATGTTATTCCAGGCTATTTTGGTAGCCTTAACCCTCACTGGTGGACACATCTCTGACTGCTGGAGGGCAGCTGCAGTGCTTGGGGAGGAATCCCAGGGTCCCCTGGCACTGCTGAGTTCCCAGCTGCATGGAGTGGTGGTGTCACAACCAGGGCTCATTTGCTGCTTGCAAGAGTTACTGGGCAATAAAATCTTAACAGCTTTGTATATTCGTGCCAAATCTCCTTCCCTGTGAGAGGCATTAGTTATAGCCTGGTAGCCCAAAACTCCAAATAGTGCCTTGTCTTATTTTTAAAGGATATATAGACTCAAGGGAGAGAATAGCAGCTGGTGTGGGGGATGATGGCAGTGCCAGATGCTGCCCTTGTTCTTGTATGGCCTCAAGGAAATGGCCTTGAGTTGTGCCAGAGGAGGTTTGAATTGGATATTAGGAAAAATTTCTTCACCAAAAAGGTTGTCAAGCGTTGGAACAGGCTGCCCAGTGATGTGGTTGAGTCACTATTCCTGGGGGTATTTAAAGACATGTAGCTGCAGTGCTCAGGGAAATGGCTTAGTGGTGGACTTGGCAGTACTAGGTTGACTAGATTAACGATTGAACTCGATGATCATAAGGGTTTTTTCCAACCTAAATGATTCTGCGATTGTGTGGCAGAGCTGTGGAAGACAGGGAGGAGATCGCTGTAGGGACAGGTGTAAATCCAGCCTGGCCCTGTCGCAAGGGGTGACCCTGCTCCTTTGTAGGAGTGTGGGAATGATGCAGGGAAAGAGGTTGCTGAACCCTGCCAGGAAGCTGAGGCAGTGGCTGAGCCGGGCGGGCCGCTGCGGCGCGGTGGCTGGAGCCAGGGTGGCTGTTCTGGTCCTGGCATGTGGCATCGCCATGCCGCACAGCAAGGGCAGGAGCAGCACTGCTACACCAGGTCTCAAAAGTCACCGCAGTTAATGTCTGCTCCCAGCTTCATAGTGATCTCTCCCACCACAGCAGAGAAGAGAAATGTTTATAAGTGCAGGGATGGAAAACCCAAGGGCTGGGAAATCTCTGAGCATCACCTGAAACACGTGACTTTTTTTTCTACTTTAATCCAAAACGGATTTCCCGGCAGACAGGGTGGTGCTGGAGTGGCAGCCACATTAGGCACGGTTGGGCGGGCGAGTCATGCGTGTCTCCTGGCTCAGGCAACCCAGTGGCATCTTTGGAGGTGGTCCCCAGCCTGGCAGGGAAGCCTTGAGTGCCTGGGCTGGGGAGGAGGACGCATGCTGCCAGGGTGTATCCTTGTTTTTAGGAGCTGGAAGTCGGTACGGCATCCTCTTGTTGTAGAACGGGATGGAGAGGAGGGGGACGAGCTGTAAAGGGAGCCAGTGCTGGAGGGGACAGTGAGAGGAGGGTGGGCTCTGGGGACAAGCTCGGAAAGGGGACCAGCAGCATCTGAGTATCTCAAACCCTTTGTGCTGGCAGGGAGTGTGCAGTCTGCAAAAGGAGAAGCCAGTGATGAAGATGAAGAGACAGAGTATTTTGATGCCATGGAGGATGCACCAGCTTTTATCACTGTAACCGCAGACCCCAAGCATCACAGGTACGAGCCCCTGCCCCAGGGCCACGCATTGCACGGGGCAACCTGACGAAACCTGTTCTGAGTGTAGGAAGAGCAGGGGACAGACAGTTTTTCTGGCTTTGTGCTTGGGCTTGAGGGCAGCATCCTTTCCCACGGGGCTACTCTCTGTGTACACATCCCCCAGCAAACTGGCTGCCTCTGCCCAGGGGTCCATCCTGCACCCGTCTGCTCTTGCGTTCCCGGAGTGAATGAGGCTGAGGATGGCCCCAGCTGTAACGAAGCAGGTGAGGAAGGGCAGGTGTCAGGCCCATGCTGCAGGAATGCTGAGTCCTCTGCCCCAGCAGCTGGTGTGAGCTCGTGGAGAGAGATCCCTCGGAAGAAGCAGGGAGTACCTCTGCTTTGTCTGCCTTGACCTCCTCTTACACCTCCCTGAGCCTCTCTCTGGGCTGGAGGCACCTGTGGTCTGAACCATGGTCACTCCACTGCTCTCGCTGGCAAAAGCAGAGGCTCAGTGCCCCTAGGCTGGGGCACGCCGTGCTGAGCACCTCCCCAGCACCTGTGCGTGGCCTCCATTATCCTGTTGCCTTCCCAGCAGCATGCTGGGGCGGTGCAGGGCAAAGCTCCAGGGGATGGTGTCTGTGTTCCACCAGCCTTGGCTCTTCTCCCCCCTCCTCTACCCTTTCTAGTGTTTACCAGCTGGTACTTTCCTCCCCACAGGCGTTCGGGCAGTAACCTGAGTGGGGCCAGTGAGGGCCACCCCGAGGACTGGAACCTGGAGGACAGTGTGAGTTGGCTGGGCAGAGCGGAAGGGGCAGTTGCGGTGGGATGAAGCTTGGGGAGAGGAGTGGGAGAGGAGAAGGTTGTTGGGGGGACTGTCCACCTGGGTGCCTCCAGTGTGGGGCAGGGTTGGTTGCTCTGTGAGCCATGGGCAAGGCACAGGTGTCAGCAGTCTTCAGCAGCACCCCAAGCACCCTCCTGAGGGAAGCAGGAAAGTGTTGGGGGGGCAGTTGTGCTGTTGTTTCCCCTGTGCCCTGGAGAACAGGCTTCCAGCAATGCTCCCCAGCGCAAGTGCACACAGTGTCTCCTGAGCTGTGTGGTTGCTGCTCCTGGGAGCTGTCAGGTCTGGTTGAGTCATACTGGGCAAGTCCAGCTTAGACCTGTGTTTCTTCTGTTGCTTCCACAGGTCTTTGAAAGCTCAAATCAAAGCAGCTACAATGAGTCCACTTGCAAAGATCTCCTGCCGAAGAAAAGGAGGCGGACTCGCATCCCTGACAAACCCAACTACAGCCTTAACCTCTGGAGCATCATGAAAAACTGCATCGGCAAAGAGCTCTCCAAGATCCCCATGCCCGTAAGTGAGCGTGGCGCAGGGCTGAGGGCCGGGCACTGCCATGGTGCCAGCCTTGAGGGTTTGGTTTGGGCACAGTTCTTGGCTCTTTTCTGTGCAAAGGAGTTGGATTACGGCTCCGGGTGGTCCTGCCAGGTGCCGTGATAGCACAGCAGCCCCGAGCAGGACAGGAGCGTGTCACCAGCTGCCAACCCCTTCCTGTGGGGCTTTTGCACTGGCAGAGCCTGCTGAAACCACCTCACTCCCCAGCCCTGCTCTGCTGCACCAGTGGGTTCTTGCTGCTCAGCTCTGCTGACTCTAAGCTCTAAGTTTTTCCCTGAAATTTATTTGCCCCTTGAAATCATCCATCTGCTGCCAGAGAGCCAGCACAGCCAGAAAGCTGAACCGGGCAGGAGGAGGCTGTTCTCAGCAGTGTGGAGCTACTAATTGCTTTGTGGTAAATGGCTCTGATGTTGTGGCTGTTACATTAGGGACGATTTGAATGGGATCAGCTCGCTCTTTGGGACTGATCCATTCTCCTGTGCCAGCTGTGGAGAGCCCTGGAAGCTTGCTGACATGAGTTCCAGGGCAAGCTGGAGCAGAGGGGACATTGCCTAAGTGTCCTCTGCAAATCCAACTGTTGCAGAGGCAAGGAGGGAACCAAGACACCTTGAATCCCTGAGGATTCCTACATTTCACCCAGGGCCTAGGAGAAGCCTTATGGCTGATCACACAGTTTGTGTCCTGAGGACATGATGCTTGGGGAGCATCTCTGCCTGCACCAACAGCACAGCAGGGCTGTGTTTTACCCCAGGGACAAAAAGTACCTTTATTTTCTTTGCAAAGAGCGGCCTTTTAGTGAAGGAGATATTGTGGGGACAACGTACAGCACTGCTGGGTGCTGTGGGTTTGCTCCTTGGGGTGAAGGCTTCCTGCAAATGGTCAGGAGAGGGTTTGCTGGCAGGGATCTGTCTGGAGGAACCCCCCTCATAGGGGATAAGCAGGATGTGCATTTAATTCCTGCAGATAAATAACCCAGTGCCTCATGTATACCCAGACGAAATGCTGCCCACACCAAAGCTCCCACAAAACTACAGCAAGTTTCAGAGCAAACCATCACTTCCCGGGCTGCTGCTTCTCTAGCAGGTCTTCAGCCCAGTAAGTGGCATGGATGGGACTGGGTGACATTGTAAGGTGGCCGTTTTCCCCAAACCCATGAAGTCCTAGCAAGAGGCTAGGAAGAGCTGTAAAGCAGCTGGGGGTGGCTGGGGGTAGTGAAGTGTGGAAGTGGAAGTGTGAACTGTAGCCCTGGAGTGTATTTGAGGTCCTTCCTTTGCTGGGTAAGAGGGGGGAAAGAGCATGTTACAGGGGCTTGGTTGCTGACCTGGCTGTATTTTGTCTCTTCTCTAAAGCACTGGCTGATACTCTCTGAGTAAGAAAGATGAGTTTGTCTCTTCTTTGTGCTATTTTCAGCTGAGATATACAGCCCAGCGCCATCCGTTAGCATTTCTGCAGCAACATCAGTATCAGATAAAGGCATGATGGATACAGAATTAAGCTCGGGATGTGAAATACCAGCAGCTGCTGATGCCTGGAGAGAGGAAATTTATATCTTCCCTATCAATCAAATCATTCTGGGAGCTACTAAAGCTGAGTTCAAACCTGGGAGCAATACTGCGCACACAGCAGCCCCCGGTGCTGGCTCAGGGGATGTAATTACTCCTTCCGTCCCTGGGGCAAGCAGATCTGGTTTCCCAGCACTGCTGTTTCTGTCAACTGTTCAACAGAGCTATGGGCTGTAAAGAAGGAGCTCAGCCCCATGTCAGCCACTCGCTGTCAGCTCCTCTCTTTGGGTATCTGTACAGACACAGAGTCAGGGAGATGCTTTGCACCCTGCAAGCTCAGCTGCACGTGGCATTTCTCTGGAAGATTCACCCCAAGAGCAAGCAGCCCGTGGTAAGGTAACAGGGGGCAATTTAATCTCCTTTCAACAGCCATTGAAATTCTCTCTCCATAGTGCAGGAGGAGTCGGTAGCTCTGTGAATGGAGACAGAGCTGCCGCATGAGGGCATCCAATGTGCCGCTGTGCTAAACGGACTAAAGGAGGAGGAGAAGGAAGCGGAGCCACCAGCTTAGGGAGGGCTGTTTGCAAGCGTGGTTAATTATAGTACAAACCATCAGTGAGCCTGCTGTGCAGGCTGAGTGATGGGAGTTTCTCCTTCCGTGCGCTTCACCTGATTCTTGGCAAATGAAGAGCATTTCTGAGACCTTCCCAGGGACGGGAGGGATTGAAAACCATCTCCATGCAGACAGTGCGCTCCTTAATTTTTCTGCTGAATGAACAAATCTGCAGCATTTAAAGAAGAAAACAGCTTTAGGGATTTTGCATTTCGGGTGGGTTCATCTTCCTTCCTGCATGGAAGGGTTTTGCTTTGCTGTTGCCTGAGCGGTGCTGATGGAGAGGATGCAGCTGCTGGTTTTGTTCTCGTGCCTCCTGCATCTCTCCGCCCTTTCTACATAACTCTTTTCCTTCTTGGGTGCTGTAAGATCCCTGCTGCTTACAGGCTAAATCCCCAAGTGGAGCAATCTGGAGTTTGTTTTCTTTAGTATGAAACATGTAACTTGGCTTATAGAATTGGTTCTCCCATCCTTCAACATCCTCCTCCTTCTAAAATATATTTCTTTGTTCTGAACTGAAAATAAAAAGTGAATTTCACATGGTTTCCAGGCAGAAGAACTTTTGAGACAAAGTATCTACATCTTTCAGTTATTTTGTCATGCTCTTGTGGCACAGTTCAGGGAGCAGAGCACGTATTTCTTGACTTTATTTAATGTTTGTGTGGTGCTGCAGAGGCAGCGTGTGCCCTGTGGGGCTGCTGCTTTGGTTTGGCACTTTCCATCTGCCCAGGATCCCTGGCTGTCGGAGCACACTGTGCTGTGCTTAAGGAGCCAAATGTGTGGGATGCCTGTGGTGAGCAGGGCACAGTGCTGGGGGAAAAAGGCAAAGGGTGAAGTGCCCGGCTTGGCATCTCCCCTGCTTTGCTAACCCTTACTTGTTCCCTTCCAGGTAAACTTCAACGAGCCGCTCTCCATGCTGCAGAGGCTGACGGAGGACCTGGAGTACCACGAGCTGCTGGACAAAGCGGTCAAGTGTGAGAGCTCCACGGAGCAGATGTGCTTCGTCGCTGCGTTTTCGGTGTCTTCCTACTCGACAACTGTCCACCGCACCGCAAAGCCATTCAACCCACTGCTGGGGGAAACCTATGAGCTTGACCGGCTGGAGGAGTTTGGTTTCCGTTCCCTGTGTGAGCAGGTGAGCTGGAGGCTGCCAAGGGGCTCTGCCTCTGCCCTGCGGCCCGTGCCCAGCCAGAGCAGCCCTTCGCTTCAGGAGATGCAGCATCTCCTCGTGCTGAGCCTTCCTCCTGCCTGAGACAGCTGGTGGGTTGCTGTTGGCACTGGCAGAAACAGCAGTGGGCACAGCCCAAGCCATTTTTCAGAAGCAGGGTGTACCCATCCCCACCAGAGCAGGAGGTGGGGAAGACAGGGAGGAGAAAGGTGCCCATCACCTTGTCAGCTCTCCTGGCCACCTGCCTGGAGCTGGGGTTGCTGTCACATCTCCATACTTGAGCAGAAAGGGAGAAGCTCTCATAACTCTGCAGTGATGCCCCCAAACTGTTTCAGGGTGTCTTTGGGCCGGAAGGTGTCTCAGGGTCTCCTTTCTTTCTTGTTGGACTTAAAATTTTTAGTTTCAGAGCCTGGGGGCAACCTGAGAACCTCTGACTGCCCCGTGCTGTAACCACAGAGCACATCTGGCACACATCAGTCGAACAGCAGGTCTTAATTAAAAACCTGGAGCGCTTAATGAGTTGTGACCTGTGAAGAAAATTGACTGTTTAATATTTAGCACACTTGGCTGGTCCGTCCTGGATTCCTGGGGAGAGACGGGGCCATTTATCACCCCTTTCAGGCAGGACATCACCTTGTTATGGGCAATCTGTTCTCTGTGCCATCTCAGGGACAGAGCAACCATTGTGTCTTTCAGTGTTCAGAAGCATTTAATAAAAATCACAAACCTCTGTCAATGCAGAGGCCGATGCAGGTCCAAGATCTGCAGACCTGTTCTGCAGACCATGCCCTGAGACCTGTGGGGTTTTTGGAGGGGCGTTGCATGGGAAAAGGGGCTTGCTGCTGATCTGGACATGCTGTGCTCTGCTACGTGATGCCCACAGCAGACATCAGACACGTGGGTGGGATGTGCTGAGAGTACACAGTGGAGAGGCTCAGGCTTGCACCAGCATTCCCATGTCCCCCTGATGTGGTTTAGCTTGTCTCTGTCCCTCGTCATCATCTTCTCCAAGTCGTGGCCCTTCGTACCCGGGTTTGGAGCAGATGCTGCCACGGGTGCCATGCCTGATGTCAGCCACCTTTGAGTGTCCCCAGTGGTGCCCATGTGGTCTGTTCCAGCCTTGGGAGCTCATGCCCTTGGCTGCAGCAAGCCAGGACACTGCCAGCCAGAGTGTAATGAACTACAGCTGCGAATGTACCTCCCTTCGTGCTCTGCCCGGCGCCTTGCCTGCTCCTGGGAGGCAGATCAGAGACAGCAGCGTCCCTCCAGGCATCCCCCGGTACTTTGCTGTGAATGTCACAGCACTCAGGTCCATCCACCTCAGCAGCATCACACCCTCACCTCCCCTCGCTTGGCAGCGATTCCCTTGACCTGATGCACAGCCAAATTCCCCAGCTGGCTTTATGCATGGCAGAGAGAAATTAGGGGTCTCTGTTCTCCAGCACCTCCCTGGTGCCACGTCTCCCTGGGCTGTCACCCTGCTAAGCCTGATGTTAGAGGAAATGGGTGATTCCTTACCAGGATATTCAATCCATCCCTTAGCCAGCAACATCCCTCATCCTCCCGGGGTACAGCTGGAGCAACAGGGTGTGTTTATCACCCTCATTCAGGCCGTGGTGGTGAAACCCAGTGCTGCTGTCAGGTGCTGCTGAACAGCCCTGACCACCTCACTCCCGCATCTTGCCATATCTTTCCTCATTCCTTCACACTTCTTTTCACCACCCTTCTTCCTCCATCCCTGTCCTCTCCCAAATAAATAATCTGCCCTGAATTGCTTTTTCTGGTTGGTCCAGGTTTTCCGACATCTGTACCCAGATTTGGTGTTTCTGACACCTCCATGTTAGGTGAGCTTTAGGGCAGCCTGAACTCCTGGGTGCAGCCCTCCTGCCTGCTCCTTGACTCCTTCCCTCGCTGGCACAGCACATGAGCTTCCTCTGAAATAAGATTCACTGTAACTCAGAGCAAACCTGCTCCCTCGCAACACTCTGGTGCCTTCTCTCCATGAGTGGGGCCTCCAAATCTCCCTTCTGGAGCCATCTCAAAGGGCACATATCATCGACAGTGCGGCTTTGCACTGGGGCAGCATTGCTGGTGCCTCTTGCCCTGGTTCCTGTGGCCGGTGTGGGCAGCGTGGGACAGACAGACAGATGCCCTTCCCACTGCTCTGAGCTTCCCTTGGATGCTGTGTGTTCTGCTCCGCCCGCCAGCGCACCAAACAAAGCGTTGATAAGCTTGTGCTTGAAATCCAGTTATCCAAATAGGATTTTCTCCTGCTGGTGACAGTGGGATTTAATGGAGAGGTTTTTCCTCTGCTCATGTTTGTAATCCAGTAGTTTGTGGCGCTCAGCCTGTAATTACATTGGTGCAAATAATCTCTGAACTCAGTGGCGTGGCCCTCGGGGCCCGGTGGTTAGCGGGTTCCCGGTGATGGGTGGTGTGTGCTGTGCTGGAGTACCGCGGGTGTCACAGTCCACTCAGTGGACTCGTGATGGTTTGTTTACTACGATCTCGAAAGTGCAGAATTACGGCAACACCACTGAAGGGGATTGCATCAATCAAACAATAAAGCTTTATTGTGTTGCCTGTGAAGCAGCACGGGATAGTCAGAGATGGGTGAAAGAAAGGAGAAAAGTGAAGTTTAGAAGGAAGGGAAAGAGAGCTTATAGCTACCACCGCTGATCTCAACATGTCCTAACGGTCCCGGGTACAGCCAGTGCTCCATGGTTAGTTGTCACGTTCTTGGTGGGGAAGCTTCCAATTTTCGTTGCCCAGAAGTCATCTCTTAGTGACACCTTGCTCCTCCTCTGCCTCAGGGATCCCCACCCTTCTCGGACAAGGGTCCCACGTGTGCACAGGGGGGAGTGTCTGAGGCGTGGTCAGTGTTGGAGGTGGGCAGCCTTCAACCAGGAGGTGTGTTTTGGGATTATAATGAAGCAAAGTTCATCTAAAGGTCATGATTTCTTCATGGATGTTATGGCAACAGTTGGGATCCATCCTTTTTGACAGTGGCCATGGGGTTATCTGTAACGGCTCTGTCTGGGCCCAGGTACCAAAGAACAGCAGAACACTGTACCCACAGTTCTGTATTCAGGAGCATTTGCACCACATTTCCCTGTTGGGATCGGCAGCTGTGTTCCAGACAGGCCGCTGTGGGGTACCTTCCTGTCCATGTTCCTGACAACAGTGTTGAGACAATGCTCATCTTCTGGCTGTCTTCCACCACCCTGTGGCTCAACATGGTTGTCAGGGCATCAGGAGCACATGGTAGTAGCACAGTAAGGAAGAAGAAAAGGAAAAGGAAGAGAGAGAGAGAGGGAGGGAGAGAAGAAAGAAAGGAAACAACAGTGATCAAACAATTTACAAAAATTAAATTGTTGAAACAACTACAGTCAAAGCTATTTATAAAAGAAACAATGAGTTTTTAAAACATCAGTTGATTTGGGGATATCCACGTTGGACGGGACATCAAGCATATTCTATGCGTTCAGTACAGACATCAAATGTGTTGACTGATTCATCATTCTCCAGATTATGACACACAACACTGCTGCCAAAACCAAACTGAGCAAAACCAATATCAAGAGAACCACCATGGGGTGACACAACTTGTTCGGGATACCTGCAGCAGCAGGTGATCATCTGAAAAGTGTGTCCCACCATTTACATTCTACATCCTTTTGCCCTCTCTCCAAAACTCAGTGTATTTCTTTCACATTCTGATGAACAGTTATTAAGGTTTTCTGTCCATTTTTCTTAATTTTTTCCAAAAGCTCACTCAAATCCTCGTGTTGTAGTCATTGCTTTACCAAAGTGAGATTCATCCCAATGGGTGCAGGCAACAATTCATAAATCAGCATGTAATTAGATTGCAAAAGCTGGTGAGATGTGACAGGGCTAAATAGGAAAAGTCACATCCAATAATTTCAGTAAAATTACAAACACAAAAATTTGAATAATTTTAGTCTCTACAACTACCTCATCTATGGATAAAAAATCACAAACAATCATCCTCAAACATACACAGCCTTTGCCAATACAGATGGCTGCTTCTTTCAGGGCTTTCATCAGGATGAATCTTGAAATGGCAGATATTTTGTTCAGTATCTAAACAAATATCTTGAGCCTTAATCGTATTGCCTTCACAGATGTATCCTTGTTGTTCTCATACAGTGCAAGATTCCAAGTTGGCAGCTTGCCATTTTTCATCCATCTTTTGGGCCCATACTCTATGCTCAAAAGGATAGAGTATAGTTCCACTGTGGTTCAACCCTAATGCAATGATGGGATAAATTGAGTATATGGTGTTATTATATATGGTAAACACAAAGGTTGTAGCTGTGTTTGTGACGGGATCTCGGGTAAAATTTACCAGATTCCACCAGAATTGGAGTTTCTTCTCAAAATCAGTGGCACTGTCCCAAATTATTTTCCAAATTTCAGTGGGGAGAGTGCCTTCTTCACCTTCTCTTATAATTGAGGCAGCTACCGACTGCATCCACAGTTGAGCTGGGATAGAACCGAGAGCCAAGGAAAGGTTATTTTGGATCACACCAAATGCATCTGCAACCAGTTCATGTTCCTTTACATTTACCTTTTCCCATTTTGGTAATATATTTGACAACAGCCACTGGTTAGTCCCCAAAGCCAATAAAAAAGATTGCAAAGGCCGTTGTAAGTTAGCCAGATTGCTAACTGAGGTAGTCAATTTGTTCATTATTACCTCTGAATCGATACTACTTGAAATTCCCAATCCTGGCCCCAAAACACCGGTTAGGTCTCTCCGTGTTAGGCTTGTGTGAGGAGTTTGTTTTTGCAGCCAGGTTGTCCATCCCTTGTAAGAAGCCTTTAGGAAAGGTGAGCAAGCTGCCTAAATTTCCGAAACATTGTTTTGCATCAGCAATTCAACTCGTTTGAGAGACCATGCCGGGTTAAACAACATTTGTTGTTAGCCCATATTTCTGATTACATAGGGTCCAATTCCAAAGATTTTCGGGATAAGACAATTGCTTGGGTAGTAGGTATTACAACATCTATTTTGAGTTCTCCCCAGTATTTAGTGTTACTTTCACCACACATAACATTATGGGAGGACTGTACAGCAGTCAAGTTTAGCCAACAATCTAGGTTTTGATTTTTGCACAACAAAATAGGGTCTCGTGGTCCAGTTCCATAACTGATGGTGGGTTCAGCGAGGGATTCAGTGATCATCTTGTTGCGATGTTGTCCCCTTGTACCACTGTAAAAGAGGGTATAGCTTCATCTCTGTCAGTCAGTGTGAAGAGGGTGTCTGTGCCACGGTGTGTGACTACTGCAGCAAGCGTCACTGGAGGCTTAGTTACAGCATTTATTTTGAATTTAAATGTTAGGCCTGATAGGCCTCCCGCTGGTGGATTAGGTTGCCAATTGCACACCACATAGACTGGCTTAGTCAAAGTGAAATTATACCAACAATCTCCTTGTTCCTTAATACAGGTTTTGGTGATTTCAACACTGTTGGTACTTGGGTCTAAGGTGTAGTTACTGACATTCTTTTGATGGCAACACATGATGAGAGAATCCTGTTTGTTACGTTTCCATTCTGTAGTAGGACAGAGTTCTGCAGTGATGTTGGAATTTGGATCCAATAGATTTCCAAAGAAGGTAATTGAGGAGGCTTTCTCATGAAGAGATCCTTCCACTTTTCTGCAACCCACCTGAATTTTTTCTCCAATCGTTCCAGTCAGGACACGGACCTAATCTTTTCTGTCCCATTCCCATTCAGTACACTTCACTATCATGCAGTACTACAGTGGCTAAGTTTGGGAAATGGTCTTTGGGATAGCATCCTGTAGCACTAGTATGCTTGATGGTAGCTTGGGACCATGGCCATTCTGTATTCTTTTGGTTACAGGTTAGTGCTAAGATGCAGAAAAGTACTACCAATCCAATTAAATGATTCATGATTCATGCTATTCTTGGCATCCCTTGAAGTTCTCCTGCAACAACAGAACTTGCCTCTCTGAGGCAAAAATTACAACCAGACAGAAAATTAGAATGATGGAATTATCCAGCGAGTATTTATCTGATGCTCCTTCCCATGGGCATTGGAGTCTACCCATGTGTATGCATTCAGTGGGGGTTTTAGTACTAGTGGTACACTTCCCATGGTGGGAATTTCTACCAAAACGGGTTGTCCTGGGAAGTGAGCTGGATTCCTAGAATTACCTGGTGCCTTTAATGAGGGAACTAGTGAGGGAGCCTTTGGTCAAAAGGTAGTGATGTTGGGGCATCCATTTACCCCCCATCTGTCATTTACACCTTTGACAGCTTCCCATAGGGACATCTCAATTTCCCTCCTGTGGTTTCAGAAGTTGTTTCAAGAGACCATTTGTTCTTTCCACAGTCCTGTTAATCCCTCCCAATCTTGTGATTCTGGCAGTGAAGTGGGCACCGTTATCAGATTGTATTTCTTGTGGTTTTGGAAAGGTTACAAATCATTCTCTCAGTGATTTCACAGTATTTTCTCCCTTAGCTTTGTTAAAAGCTTCAGCTTGGATTAGTGCTGATGTTATTTCCACTCCTACCAGCACAAAACATTTCCCCCCTGATTTCTTAAAGGGACTGATATAATCTACCTGCCAAGCATCCCATAAGCCTTTACCCTCTCTTAAATGCAGAGGCTCATCCTCTAAGGTGTGTCTTTCAAGCCGTGTACACACTGTTCGTTCAGGTTTTATACATTTCCCTAGTGACAGACAAGCCTTGGGCAAGGGCTTCACCATACAGATCTTTAGCTCCCTGTGTTTACATTTTATATACAACCATTCTAACAAACGCTCCCAATCTTCTGTGATCTGGTCCTTCTGTACAGGAGCTAGTCTTGCTAATTCATCACCTTTGTTGCATTCCACTGCTGAGCCCCCATCTACCTGATGAGAAGCAAAGTTCCCTTGGCTAGCAGTGCTTAAGATTTATTGCCACTTGTCCTTTTGCCACACTGGAATTCTGTTAACCTCCCATTCATTTTGCTTCCAGGATGGGAGCCATTCAGTACATCCTTTAAACACTGCATGGGAGTCAGTGTAAATGTGGACAGGGAAGTGGTTTGTGCTCCGCGCTGGAAAATGCTCTGTACTGCAATTAATTCTCCTCCCTGGGCACTCCCTTCTCCCTCTGTTATTATCTGTTCCTCATAGTAGTGTGGAGAGCTACTGCCTGGTATTTCCACACTTTCCCTTCTTGCTTTGCAGAAGTGTCGGTAAACCAGGCATTCACTGGGTGATCATGGGGAAAAGGAGGGGCCACTCGAATGACTAAGATAGGTTTGTGCTGGTTGCCGTCCAGGCTCTCTGTTTCTTGGATAGCTATAGTTTTTTAAAGCTCCTTCAGTCACTGAGAGAAGGTTACAAGAGTGTTCAGTCTGGGCATACCACTTCCGTACCGAGGCTCTCTGGGCCACTCCGTCAGGAGGGGTGTCCCACTAGCGACTATCTTTAGAACTTTGAACAGGTCTCTTAGCACGATTGGTTGCTGACGTGTAATTTTTTCCACTTCTATGAGAGCCAGGCTCACCACGAGCAAACCTTCCTCCCATGCAGTATATCTCTTCTCAGCATCCTTAAAGCCACAGGAGTACAATCCTACAGGACGGGTTGGACCCTCAGGGCCACGCTGCCAAATGTGTTCTGACAGTCTGGTTGTGGCAAACCCCCGTTCTGCTTGAAAAGGGTCTGTAGGGTGGATGGGGCCAAGAGCCTGGGGAGCTGTTGCTTCAAAAATTAACAATTACATTGCTTCTTCCTGAGAAGCAGTCTGTTTCCATTTGGCCCTTTTTGTCAACAAATCATAAAGAGGTCTGACAATGGTAGAAAAGTCTGAGATGTGTTTTCTCCAGAACACCAGTAACGTAAAGCATGCTGCAAATCCTTTTTTGAATCAGGTGTTTTAATCTGATAGGGAAGTGAGGGTGTCTAGTGGGATACATGTCATTCCCCCTTTCCACCAAATTCCCCAAAACTTTACTTCTTGTGAGGGCTTTTGGACCTTTTCGGGGGGGATTTGCAAATCCACGTTCTCCAAATGAGAGGTTATATTCTGTTGGGTTGTCCCCACCTCCTCTTCTTTATCTCCCCCCACAAGAATATCATCAATGTACTGACAGACAGCTCTGCCTTCGGATTTTGTTTTTTTCTCCAGCTCTTGGGCTGGTGCATGGTGAGCTCGTGTAGGGGAATGTTTGTATCCCTGAGGCAGCTGGGTGAAGGTAGATTGTTGTCCCTCCCACGTAAAAGCAAAATGATCTCTGTCTTCTGGTTGCAAAGGTATCATGAAAAACATATCTTTAACATCTCGGGTTGCCATGATTGGATGAGCTTTCTCCTGAATTGTTATTACCAGTTCAGGCATATTAGGAACTGCGGCAGTTGGAGCCTCTGTGTTAGCATTCAGCCTCCGAAAATCTACTGTGAGTTCCACTTCCCATTAGGTTTTGTCACTGGCCACACCTTGCTCCCACTTTTCCTGCACGACTGGTTTGATATTTTCCTTTGCTCCCAGGGGGAGGAGATACTGTTTAACATTAGTTACTTTGCTAAATGGCAGAAGGGGTGCAGTTTGATGTAGCCTGATATTCAGCCTCAGTGTCCTGAAAGTCCACAACCATCCTTCTGAATCCTCCCACCCCCTTCCTTTAAGAGCATCCATTCCTAACAAGTTAGTTGGAATGTCCCCAACTACCATGATAATAGTGACTGTGCTTCCCTCTCCTGGCAACTGATTTACAGAAACAGACTCTACAACTCAGAGAGTTACACAGCAGGTATGTTTACTCTGGCACCGGGGTGCAAAGGGGATTTCTCCACAGAGCTTGCACACCCCCAGCACATTTTACCAAAAACTTATCAAGTGTGGATATCCATATTCATTGGATTACATAACACAGATATCCATACACGAGTGAGGCTGGGTTAGTTCTAGAGGCTGGTGTCAGCGGTTGATGTTCTCTTTGCACCTGCCCATTGCCTCCTGGGGGGTGTCTCCGGGGGTCTGTTGGAGGAAGGCTCGTAGTCTTCTTCACCTTGTACTTTTCCTTGGAGCATGCACAGATTCTTGTAGCCAATTTCTTGAACAAGAGTGGTTTCAGCCGGTTTACTCATTCTCTCTTATCTAAAAGTACCAGTGTATGCATTTCTACCATCCATACACGGCTACCTAGTCATTACAAAGACTAAACTCGTTAGAGCCCATCGGCTTTCCAAGGATATGTCTCCTGTTTTTGTCAAACATAGTAATTTTTGGTAAGTTTCCACATAAAACTGCTTTGTTTTGATGAACACAATAGCCCTTGGTAAGCTTCCCAGAACAGTCAGGGCAAGCAGGATTATTAAGCAATATTCAGAAATCATTATCAGTTGCTATAAGTAAGTAAGTTGTAAAGTAGGTGGTTGTTTCCTTGTATCACATCAGCTTTACCAGAGAAACATTCATAACCTCTGTTGACCCTAAAGCATTCAGGACACAAACACTTCACTTAGAGGGAATCAGCCCACACCTCTGTCAGGACAGAGATCTGTGCACTGCTATCAGTTAAAAAGGTTACAGGTGCACACTTAGGACCCACCGTAGCTGTGATCAATACATCTCCTCTATTAGTTTTAGTGAGCTGTTGGGTGTAAATCCATGCTCCATTCCCCCACCCACTACTAGGGAGTGGAGGTTCTAGTTTCCCTGCTCACTTTCCCATCACCCGTGTCCTCCACGGGGCAGGGGCGGGGCCATGAGCGTGACAGGAGAGATTTCTCTATTCTTCTGTGAGTGCTGTGGGTGTTGTTTTGGACTATACCACTTTGATACTGACTTGCTCAGCTTATCAGTGCGTAAACCATCCATTATATCCCTGGAAACTCCATTTTTTTAACTCCCAAATCCCACCATTGTTGTTGAGTCTGCTGGTTTAGAGCAGGGGTGGTCAGCAGGAGTGTCTGCAGTTTTACCAGCAAAAAGGGGTAGATCTTTAACTCCTACTGGGTGGATTCCTCTCGATTTTTCCTCCAGAGATTTCACAGCACCATATTTTTTACTATAATCTACCAGTTCCTCTGCTACCTCTCCCCACATCCACACCTTTTTTATGATTTGAGTGGGAAGGAGATGAGCTGTGATTAAAAGGTGAATCTGTGTAAGCATTAATTTAATCTCTCTTGCTATTCAGAAAGCTCTCTAGCTTTTCTGCAGGGCCTAATGACACGATGGTCCTTTGGAGATTAATCCCCGTAGATTTAAGTGACTCTGGGAGTCCCCTTATCAAAGGAGTCATGTCTTCAGGATCCACCAGCAGCATCACTAGAGATTTGCATCCAAGAACTACCTTCCTTTCATGTATCATTCGCAGGCAGGCTGCTTTGTGCACACTTTCTAGCAAGTGATCAGCTGTGCCAGTGGTTGCCAGGGCATCCCCCCTGTCCAAAGGGTTCGACCCTCCAGCCCAATGGGCAGCCCACTGGGTTAGGGACCATGGGGCATGTCTATCTCCTGTTGTTAAAATGACGCTGTGACCCCAGGAACCACTTACTTCTTTTTCACTTAACTGAATTTGGTCCCCCCTGGTTAGGGATACGTGCCACACACACTCCGTTCCAGGTTCTTTAGGAAGGTGCTCATATTCTCTTTTAATTTTGCCCAGTTCAGTGGGAGTATGTGGTATATATTCTGCTTTGATCAAAGGAGGGGTTTCCCTGAAGCATTTCCTCACTTCCTTTAGTTCCTTTTGGGGATATATCGGGCTTATTTGCCGAATACCTATTTCCTTCATCTTCATTTGTACCTCACCCAACGATTCAGCAGTCTTTGAATATTCCTCCCTTAAGGCATCTTTTAACAAGCAATTTTCCTCCTCTATCCCCTCTTTTTTCCTCTATCTGCTGTTTTAACAATCAAATTACTTTCTCTTTCTCATCTAACTGCTCTTCTTTCTCTGCTAACTGCTCTTCCAGGTTGGAGGTTGTTTTCTGCAAAAGTTGCACCAAATTTTCAAGAGATTCTATGATTTGTTTTTCATGACTATGCTACTTAAAGCTGTCTTCAACTGCTGTGACCAGTCTGGTTCCTAGAACTGCACAGATTATTGCTTTGCCTTTACCTGACCGTATTTTAGCCTCATTCTGTAAAGAAATCACTTGGCCTGTTACACTCTGCAAATGTGTCCAATTATCTCGAGCCCAGTCTTCCCTGGGTGGGGAGGGTCAAGTTCCACACTTTGCCAGGAGTGCATAGAATGAGTCAAGATTTTTCACTAACAGAGAATCTTGATAATCATCCTTTTCAGTCATTCTTAGTATGAAGGGACCAAACTCATTTCGAAGAGGCTGAACTTAGTTACACACACACACAGCCACTGCTGCATCGCCCTTCTCTTCCCTGAGTGACCGAAGGGACCAAAATCTACCACAGGGAGTCAAAACTTAGTTACACACAAGTGCAGACTTTCTCTGCTTGTCCCTTCAACTGCCCAGGGTACTTGACCTCATCTGTTTGAGAACAGATCGCTATTTTGCACTAATAGATCCTTGTTCTTGATTCCGATAGACAGGGCCCTCAATTCGAGTTTGGGGTGCAATACACCGAGGCGTGTGTGGTGTGTGGGAATCTTGAACCACCTCCCCCTTGCTTTCTGGACACCTCTCACCCTTTTGGGTGTAGGGCCAGGTGCGGCTGGAACGAAACGTTCTTCCCCTGTTACAGATCACACACAACCTGCACCCCCCTGTCTGTCAGGATCCTGTCCGTGACACCAGTTTAATGTCACAGTCCACTCAGTGGACTTGTGATGGTTTGTTTACTACGATCTCAAAAGTGCAGAATTACGGCAACACCACCGAAGGGGATTGCATCAGTCAAACAGTGAAACTTTATTGTGTTGCCTGTGAAGCAGCACGGGATAGTCAGAGATGGGTGAAAGAAAGGAGAATAGTGAAGTTTAGAAGGAAGAGAAAGAGAGCTTATAGCTACCACCGCTGATCTCAACATGTCCTAACGGTCCCGGGTACAGCCAGTGCTCCATGGTTAGTTGTCACATTATTGGTGGGGAAGCTTCCAATTTTCGTTGCCCAGAAGTCATCTCTTAGTGACACCTTGCTCCTCCTCTGCCTCAGGGATCCCCACCCTTCTCGGACGAGGGTCCCACATGTGCACAGGGGGGAGTGTCTGAGGCGCGGTCAGTCTTGGAGGCGGGCAGCCTTCAACCAGGAGGTGTGTTTTGGGATTATAATGAAGCAAAGTTCATCTAAAGGTCATGATTTCTTCATGGATGTTATGGCAACAGTTGGGATCCATCCTTTTTGACAGTGGCCATGGGGTTATCTGTAACGGCTCTGTCTGGGCCCAGGTACCAAAGAACAGCAGAACACTGTACCCACAGTTCTGTATTCAGGAGCATTTGCACCACATTTCCCTGTTGGGATCGGCAGCTGTGTTCCAGACAGGCCGCTGTGGGGTACCTTCCTGTCCATGTTCCTGACAACAGTGTTGAGACAGTGCTTCTCTTCTGGATGACTCTTGCAGCGGGTCAGCTGGGTGAGACGTGGTGGGAGGGCAGAGCCCTCTGGCTGGCATGTCTGGGGTTTTGGGCAGCTTTGCCAGTGCATGGGAGTGTGGGCACTGTCCTGTCACAAATCTTCCCCAGGACAGACGATGTCATATGTGCTTTTCCAGCCCAGTGTGTGTGGGGGCAAAGCCGAAGTCTTGGCTGGGCAGGTCTGTGTGTCTCTGACAGCCTGGGGACCTGTGTCCCCTGGGAGTTTCCAGTCAGAACAATGGGAGCCACTGCTGGTAGGAGAGGCGCTGTGACACTGGGATTACTGGGTATCTAGGCCGGGTGTCGGCACATCCCAGTTTCTCAACCAGGATCCCTGGAGAGCGGGGCCGTGTCCCGGGGTCACAGTACAGCAGCATCTCACAGCGATAGTTGCTCAAGTTAAGGTTTGCTGGATGATGGTTCGCTAATGAGCCTTAGAAAACCCTGCTGGGGGCTTGGTGCATCTCTGCGTGCTGCTGAGGTACCTCACAGCAGGTCACCCCAGCAACCAGGAGAGGACTGGGGTGCTCAGGTCAGCACAGGAGAGCATCCTTAGGGCCAAAGCTGGCGTGGAGCTGTCACCTCTCCTAGGAGTCCAGGGCTCTCCAGGTCTGGTGGCTCTTTCTTACGGGCTGTTTTTCCTCTCCCCCAGGTGAGCCACCACCCCCCAGCAGCCGCCCATCACGTCTACTCCAAGCGAGGGTGGACGTTGTGGCAGGAAATCACGATCGCCAGCAAGTTCAGGGGCAAATACCTCTCCATCATGCCACTGGGTAGGTGACCTGTGCCGAGAGGATTGGGGCTTGCTTTTCTTCCTCTGCTGCTCCTGCAATACCCAAGAGGTTTAAGCAATGTGCTGGTCCCTTGGGCTCGTGTAGGGCTCAGTGAATTCCACCCCAAGCAATGTAGGGAGCACAAATACATGATCCCGATCACAGACAACCCAATGATAACTCATCTGCCCTGGAAATGGAAATTATGCCACCAGCAAAGGGAGACTGCTTTGCCTGCTGCTCGCACCATAGCACACGTGCTTTGGAAATACCCTGCTTGCATATGAATTGATTTATTTTTAAATTATATTTAGAGGTTACCTTGCTGCCTTTTTTAACCTTCTCCCTGGCAGTCAGATGCAATAAGCTGCCTCCTTCCAGTGTTTTATTTGTCTTCTGCCTGTCCCTGGTCTGGGCAGCACACCCCGGGGCTGGTCCCAGAGCTGTGCTGGTGCCTTGCTGATCTCCTGACACTGAGAGTCAACCAGGCAGCACGTTTCTGTCCTGCTTTTAAAATAGTGCTTTTGATGGGGTGGGAAGGGGGCAGAGGGCCCTGCAAGACCCTATAGCTCCCTTACTGCAGCAGACCACAGAGCATGCAGCAAGGGGAGGGATGAATCCAGACCCAGCCCTGGCTGGGGGCTGATGATGGGAGATGCAGGTAGAGGTGCCATGTCGGCTCTGAGGATGAGCTGGCATGCTCTGGGGGAGCATGCCCACAGCCCTGCCCAGCCATCTGCCCTCGCTGAGCTCGGGGCATCCCTCTCTCCGCAGGCGCCATCCACCTTGAGTTTCACTCCAGTGGGAATCACTACGTCTGGAGGAAAGTCACCTCCACTGTTCACAACATCATCGTGGGCAAGCTCTGGATTGACCAGGTCAGTGGCTATGGGTCCGAGGGGATTGCCTGGCTCCAGGGAAGGGCAGGGGGCTGGAAGGGCACTGCCCTCCTGGGGTGTATGCCAGCACTGCCTGGCATCCCCGCCATACTCCTGCCACAATACAAAGGTGTGCTTCCCTGGCAGGGATGGGGGAAAGCTTCTGGGAGCTCCTAATGGCTCTTCCCAAGGCTAGCAGCTCTGTGGGGCAGGGTGGTCACACGTGTGGTGGGTTTTACCCTACTACTGGCAAGCCGTGGGGCTGGTGGGGGCGGTTGCACGAACTACAACTAACGCCTGATTTGTCTCCTTGCAAAGTCTCTCACTCACTGTGGTTCTGTGTCTTTCATCTAGTCTGGTGAAATAGAGATTGTTAACCATAAGTCAAAAGATAAATGCCAGCTGAAATTTACCCCCTACAGCTACTTCTCCAGAGATGTCCCCCGAAAGGTACGTATCCAGGTATCTCCTTGCTCCTTCTGGCAGCCTTGCATGGGGTGAGACCTGGCTCTTACCTCTAAGCCAGGCTCACAGGGTCCCAGTACTGCAGCTGGGATGTGCCCCAGCATGGGCCCAAGGGTCTGTGCTGGCACTTCCTGGCATGGGGTCACCAGGGAGGTCGGGGAGGGACCTCCAAACACAGCCCGTGTTTTGGCTCTCCGTGTGCTGGAGCTGCAGCAGTGAGACCTCAAAAGGATTTGATGGGCTGGAGACCCACCTGAATGGTCAGGATGGGCCCATGCTCCCCCTGGACATGCAGCGCCAGGCCAGCTGCTCCAGCTGGGGCACCTGGAGGGTGCTCTGCCCCCCCTGCACCTCTCCCTGTCCTCTGGGCACTTCCAAACACCACCAGAGCCATCTCCTTCTGCCAGGTGACAGGGGTGGTGAGTGATGCTGATGGCAAAGCCCACTACGTCATGTCCGGCACGTGGGACGAGAAGATGGAATGCTCCAAGATTGTGCACAGCAGCCACGGCAGCACCAGCACGGAGGGCAAGCAGAAAACCGTCTACCAGACACTGTCTCCAAAGGTCCTGTGGAAGAAGTACCCCCTCCCGTGAGTCCCCTCCCTCCTCAGCACGGGGTGCTGTGCTCGGGGCTGCAACAGCCACACGGGGATTAACGGTGCTGCCCTGAGCCCTGCGGGATGGAGGGGGAACATGTGCCGAGTCCTGAGGACATGGGGAGGAGACCAGGACTTGAGTGGCCTTGTGGCTTTTTCTGGGCTGTGAGCACACAGCAGGAGAGGAGAGCAGGTCCCTGAAAGGCGATGGTAGCTTAGGGGGACCCGTTCAGGTAGGTTTGGGGCACCCAGGGACACTAGTTAGGTTTTTCTGGCTGCTGGCTGTGGCAGAGAGATGTTGAGTGTGTCCCTGGCTGTCCTGTCCCACCGGTTGCTTTAGCCCGCTGAAGAGCCATCCTCTTGACACGTACCCACAGCGGGGCTGCTCTTAAATCAGTCTCCAGCCTCTGGTAGCAAAGGTCCTTGCATTGGAGACACTGTTGAAATGGTCCCCTGTGGAAGTGTCCTCTGCCTGATGCCTCCACTTCTGCAGTTGGGGATCCAGCAGCAATTGGGTGAAGCTGTTTCATGTCTTGGCTTTCCAATAGGGTCTGGAGCACAGGTCTGCTGGGGAGCGGCTGAGGGAACTGGGGGGGGTTAGTCTGGAGAAGACGAGGCTGAGGGGAGACCTCCTGGCCCTCTGCAACTCCCTGCCAGGAGGGTGCAGAGAGGGGGGATGAGTCTCTTGAGCCAAGGACCCAGTGCCAGGCTCAGAGGGAATGGCCTCAAGCTGCCCAGGGCAGGGTCAGGCTGGCTCTGAGGAAGGATTTCTTTGCAGAAGGGGCTGTTGGGTGTTGGAATGGGCTGCCCAGGGCAGGGGGGGAGTCCCCAGGATCCCTGGAGGGGTTGAAGAGTTGGGTTGATCCAGTGCTGAGGGATCTGGTGGAGTTGGGAACGATCAGGGTGAGGTTCATGGTTGGACTGGAGGAGCTTCAAGGGTGCTTCCAGCCGAGGTGATTCTGTGATTCGGCACTTGGAATTTGTAGGCTTGGCTTTAAGCTTCCCTGTGCAGAGCCAACAGAGGAGGGGTTTCTGTTCCCCTCCAAGGTGAGGTGCCATCAAGGTGCCACCCACAGAGGGTGGGAGACAGGGCTCCCCAAATCACCTCTACATGTCTGTCTGGGGTATTAGGAGTGGCATCAGTGGGGCTGGGGTAAGACACAAGGACACGAAGTGCTTGGGGAGCGTTGCTTGAGGGAGGCACCACCTCCACCCTCCTGATGGGGGCTCTCCGGCTGCAGGGAGAACGCCGAGAACATGTATTTCTTCTCCGACCTGGCCCTCACCCTGAATGAGCCCGAGGAACGCGTGGCCCCCACAGACAGCCGGCTGAGACCTGACCAGCGGCTGATGGAGAGCGGCCGCTGGGACGAGGCCAACGTGGAGAAGCAGCGGCTGGAGGAGAAGCAGCGAGCTGTGCGCCGGAGGCGAGAGGCCGAGGCCGTGGAAGCCCTGGAGGAAGGTGAGATGCTTTGGGACGCTGGGGGCAGGGACCTCCCGCCCCTCACTGTGGTGAAGGAGCCCTGCTGGGCGTGGGGGATGGAGGAAGGACCCTGCTGCTGTCCTTTCTAGAGAAGGGCAACGGAGCTGGGGTAGGGTCTGGAGCACAGGTCTGCTGGGGAGCGGCTGAGGGAACTGGGGGGATTTAGTCTGGAGAAGAGGAGGCTGAGGGGAGACCTCCTGGCCCTCTGCAACTCCCTGCCAGGAGGGTGCAGAGAGGGGGGATGAATCTCTTGAGCCAAGGCCCCAGCGCCAGGCCCCGAGGGAATGGCCTCAAGCTGCCCAGGGCAGGGTCAGGCTGGCTCTGAGGAAGGATTTCTGTGCAGAAGGGGCTGCTGGGTGTTGGAATGGGCTGCCCAGGGCAGGGGGGGGTCCCCATCCCTGGAGGGGTTGAAGAGTCGGGTTGACCCAGCGCTGAGGGATCTGGTGGAGTTGGGAACAGTCAGGGTGAGGTTCATGGTTGGGCTGGAGGAGCTTCAGGGGCTTTTCCAACCCAGATGATTCGGTGACTTGGGCAGCTGGGGGCACGGTGGGACTGGCTAGATGGGAGAAGCAGCCCCTCACCCCCTGTTTCTCCCCGCACAGGCAAGGACTACGAAGGCTACATCCCGCTGTGGTTTGAGCGCAAGGTGGATGCTGTGACGGGGGAGCTGATCTGCGTCTACAAGGGCGGCTACTGGGAGGCCAAGGACAAGCAGGACTGGAGTACATGCCCTGACATCTTCTGAGCCGCCCCGCGCGCCGGGGTGACCGGCCCTGCGCCTCAGCTCACCGGCACAGACCGAGGGACAGTGAGGACATGCTGGCAGCATCCTGCCAGCAGTTAACAGTGCAAATACAGAGTCAATACATGCAGAAATTTGAAAAGCAAATCTAAACAGGGATTCCAAACCTATTTTTTTACGCACTAATAAATAGCATCCTTTTTTTTTTTTTTTTTTTTAATGAGGAACAAGGACAGTGAATCTGGTTTGTTTTTAGCCTAGCATATTTACTGCTATCAGGAGTTGCTGCCTATATCTTTCAGCGCCTCGGCTTTATCAGCTGAGACGTCGACTTCCAAAGATGCTCGCATTGTGGGGATGCTGTGCATTTGTGTGAGCTCTTTTCTTTGACGTTTTTTTTTTTCCCCATTTATGTGTGGACTTTATGGAATTATTTTTTTAAAAAAAAAATTCATCTCCTTGTTCAGGTTTCTTCCAAGACAGACACGAACAGCCCTGTGTCCTGGTCAGAAAACTGTCTCCAGGGGCCATGGCACTTGATCCTGGAGGCTCTTGGTGGTTCCCACAGTGCCCAGTCATCCCAGTAACACCAATTAGGAAGTTTCAGTGACCTTTTTTGACCTTTTTTCTTCTTTTTTTTTTTTTTCCTCAAGAAGTGTTTGAGCAGATTCCCCGCAGTCTGCCATGTTTAGTCAAGTCTTAGGACTGTCTTTAACATGATGCTTTGTGAGAGTGATTTGAGTGAGGTTTGGTTTGGTTTTCCTGCAACCGCATGCAAAGAGGGAAATGGCCTTGCTGAGATGAGGAACACCTGTCATATGCCGAGTGGAGAGGTTTGTAGCCCAGTGGTGCTCCAAGGTCCAGGTACCAGCTCTCTCCTGCTCCATATTGCTCAGCCCAGGGGCTGGCAGGAGCCTGGACCTTGGTGCTGGGTTCACAGGCAGCATCTCCCTGCTGAGCTCTGCCTGACGCTGGGTGGGAGGGGAGGGAAGAGATGCTGTGGTGCCATTGGGATGGAGCCTTGGTCCTGGGTTTCCCATCCCTGTGTCTTCCCGATGAAGCCAGACAGGTCTGGGCTGCAGTTCCCCGGCACGGGAGGTCACAGCCTGAGCCTGGTGGGCACCTGGTGCCTGGCTCCATTCCATCTCCTCCCTCGTGGCTGATCTTTCCCAGGAGCAGTTCAGGTCATGGCTGAAGCAGCTTGAGCACGGGGCTAGGGGAACCCCACGTCCCCCTCTTGCCCTTCCTGCGTGCCACCGCCTCACTGCGGCCCCGGACCCGCCAGGAGAAGCAGAGCAAGTGCTGCTGGTGATCGGCGAGGACCAGGAGCCAGCGGTGCTCAGGCACTGGCCACGCAGGCAGGGACTGCCGGTCCCCAGCACCGACGGGGAGGATGGGGGTGGCAGGACCCCGAAGATGGGATCCGCTGGGCCAGAGAGTATCAGGGAGACCTGGACACCCACATTTGCCCCACTGGATCTCATTTTTGATGTCTTCTTCTCTGGGTCTTCATCATATCACGCTGACTGCTGCCTCGTGGGGGTCAGAGGCCACCCTTAGCCAGACTGTCACATCCACATTGGAAGATAATTAGCAATAATGAACTTTGAGGCAATGGTAACTGGAGTACCCAGGCTGCACACGGGACACTTATGCAATCAGGTTCCTCAACCATCAGTTTCCTCCTGGTCGGCTTCTCTTCCAGCACCTCCATACCTGTAATTTACAGCAAACCTACGTGTACAGTATATATAGACCTTGTATGGCGTAACAGTAGTGAGTGGCTATTGGAGTGGCAACACCCACTGATTTCATTGTACCCTTTAATCTTATTTATTTGCTTCTAATTTATATATATATAAAATATATATAAAATTATTTTGCTTAAATTTCTATGGTACACAATAGATGAAAAATAATGAAGACAGAAGTGTCTGTCTGAGTTTTTGTAGCACGAGTACGATTTCCCTAGGCTTGTCCCAGAGTGTAGGAGTGATGGTGACAGATTAATTCCCAAAGTAGAGAAGCAACATTTGGCTCCAAAGCTGGATGCAACTGCTTTCAAAAGGTGTTAGAAAGACATTCCCATCTAGAAACGATGCATTTGGGGTTTGAAGGGCGGCACTCAGTATCCCCCATGTTTGGGAGCGGGATGCTCCAAACCGTTTCCCGGTTCTCTGAGTGTTAGAGCAGCTGATGTGGCACGTTTGGCCCTTCCCGGAGGTTTGCCCGTGGCTCAGTAAAGCTGGTGCAGCTCTGCAGTGAGCCAAAGTGCTGCATTAGGTGTTGGATGTGGCCTGCAGAGAGCTGCCAGGGGTCCTGGCCCAGGGCGTGCAGATCTCCTCTGGAGAAGGGCGCTCTCCTGCCTGTGGAAACGGAGGATGCTCCGTGTGGGACCTTGGTGCCATTGGCTCAGTTTGTGGCACCAACCAAAGTTGTGGGGCTTTTATTCCACTCGAGGCCTAAATCAGTTTTGTAAAATGGGCTAGAAATTGAGCTCTTCAAAATGCCTTATTTTCCTTGTTTGCTTTGTCAATGCAAGTCTTACCCGAGAACTTGTAGAGGTGAGAAGCTCCTGCACAGGCTGTTCCCAAACTGGGGTCCAAGCGTTCCCGCAGCGGAGGAGAGCGGGGAGCGAGGTGTTGCTCAGGAAGTGCTGGCACCAAGGGTCCTGCTGGGCTCTGGGACCCTGAGAGGTCCTCTCTGATGTACTCCCTGTCACTGCGTCTAGAAATCACCATCACAGCTTAGCAGAGCTCGGGGGAGTGCAATGAGCACCACCCAAAGCAGAAATCCCCCGGTTTTTAGGCTAATTTTAAAAATTGCTCTATCTTCCAGAGATCATCTAGCAGCAGCACTTAACCAGAGCACCATCTCCTGGTCTTTCTATTCCCCCCACAGGGATTTTAATGTCATTCCACTGTAAATGCTGTTGAATGTATTTCTTTTTGAACAATATATTGTGAGTGATCCCTCTTCTCCTACACAGTAATAAAACTTGGATTCGGGAGTTTTAAAAGCCGCAGTGCTGAGATGGTCACTCGCTCCCCAAGGCTCCAGGTGGGGGCCCTGGAGGAGCCCTGAGGTGGGTGAGCTCTGGGCACATGGTGGATGGCAGGTGAGGTGGCCAGGGAAGGGACCATGCAGGTGGCCCAGAGGTCCAGGGAAAGGAGCTCAGGAGGAAGAAGGGCCAGGGGAGGGGGTTGTCCAAAGGGGGAGGTTGTCCAGGGGAGGTGGCCCGGAGGACATGGAGATCCAGGGAAGTGGTTGTTCAGGGAAAGAAGGATTGGGGGGAGGTTTCCCAGGTCAGGAACTGCTCCAGGGCAGGTGGTTTGGCAGGAGATGGCCCAGCGGAGGTTGTCCAAGATGGGAGATGTCCTAGGGAAGGTTGCCCAGGAAGGGGGGGCCAGAAAGCAGGAACATGAGAGGTGGCCCGGGGTAGGTACCCCTGGTAGGAGGTTCTCCAGGAGCGCTTGGAGGAGAAGGAGGACCTGGGAAGGGGTTGCCCAGGGAGGGAGGAGGGCTAGGGAGGAGCTTATCCAGGGAGATGTCCCAGTGGAGTGTGGCCAGGGGAGAAGGTGGTTGCCCAGGACAGGAGCTCCAGGAAAGGAGGAACGAGAGAGCTGGCCAGGGGAAGGTGCCCAGGTAAGGAGTTTCTCTGGGGATGGTGGGAAGAGGTGACCCAGGGGACGTTGACTGGGGCAGGAGGTGGCCAAGAGTAGGCGGCCCAGGAGCGGAGGCCCTGGGCAGGGAGTTGGAGGAGGGTCTGGACAGGGGCTGTGGAGGTGGGTAGGGGACGCCGGGACAGGCTGCAACTGGCAGCCGCTATAGCATTGCCAGGCAGCAGGCACACACAGCGCTGCCTGTCCTGCCTGCAGTCTGTCCTGCCTGCAGTCCTGCCCAGCTTGGCCAGGTGAGCACGAGTTGGGGCTGGGGGGGGAACCCTGGCACTGGGACCCACTTGGCCCCTGCCGGCAGCCTGCTGGGTGGTGGGGAGGCGCCTCCCTGCCTACTCTGGGTGCAGGCAGTGGGGCCCTGGGCACACAGCACTGAGTGCAGCAAGCCTGCTGGCTCTTGACTTCAATGACTCCTCTTGACTCCTCTGTGTCCTACAGCACCTGCAAATCCACCTGTCACTCCGTGGCGTGGCCCTCAGCCCGGCACTGTGGCTGGCTGAGCTGGGCTGAGTCATTTTCAGCATGTTCACTCTGAAGCCTAATGAGTTCATGGAGGCTTCTAGAACGTGTTACCTTCACCTTGCCTTGTGTTGCAGGCCTGGGTGGCAGGCATGGAAGCAGGAGGAGGCTGTCTCCAAAGGCCAGAAACGCAGTAAGGCTCATGCAGGTGCCCGGCACTGCACTGAGGGCATGAGAGGGCCTGGTTGACCCTAGCCCTGGACCAACACACTTTGCTCCTGTGCTGCCAGGGATGGGCTTTTCCCATCCACTGCATAGCTGGGTGGTTTTCAATCCCAGGGTGCAAGAAGCCAGGGCTCCTGCCTGCTGCCTCCCTGCCTGTCCCCCACACCCCAACATAGGGGATTTTGCCCCCACCCCGGGCTTTTAACCTGCTGCTCTGTCCTGACCAGCAGCACCTCATTTCTCGTCTCTGCAGAGCTGGGCCCAGGAGGGTGTCCCAGGTTTGCAGGATCCTGGGCTCGGGAACACCGGGACTGTAGGCTGGACCAGGGGTGGGATGTGGGCAGGGGGGTCACATTGTGGGGGTGCAGTGGGACCACCCAGGGGGACAATGCAGCACCAACACGGGAGCGCTCCTGCCTTGTCCCACCCCCTGGTGCCCTGAAGTGTGAACACGGGTCGCCAGTGACACCCCACGTCCTGCTGCCCCCTGCAGCGGCATGGCGCAGGTGCGTGGGGCACTGGCAGCACTGGGGTCGGTGGCATCTCTCCCGACACCTCCCTCGCTGGCTCCTGGAGAGCTGGTGAGTGTGGAGAGGGCACTTTGGTCCTTTCTCAGCTCTGCTTTTCCCCCCGCTGCAGCCTGCCAGGCCCAAACCCTCCCTCGCGGGGCACTATCAGATGGGCTGATGCTCGGCAGAGGATTTTGCAGCTATTTAAATAAAACAACAGCGCACCACAGAGACTAAAATAACAAGTGCTGGGAGAGCAGAATTTTACCCTGGGAAATGTCAGAGGGGCTTTTGCGAAGATCCAAAGGGCAAGTTTGGGATCAGGACTCTCCCATCAGGCAGCAGCTTCCCATTTTTCGGAGTGGGAGAGATAAGAGCATCCCAGCCCCCTGCCCTGCTGCCCCCACAGGCCTTTGCACTGTCCCTGCAGCTGAGCTGTACTGCCACGGCGGTGAAAAATTACCCTGTTTTTTTAAAAACAAAAACAAAACCAAAAAGGATCCTATTGTGGCTTTTTCTTTGGGAAGCAGTTGAGGTTGAGGTTCTTGATGGAGAGAGTGGGATGCCTTCGGTGTTTGAGCTTAGGTGCGTTGCCAAATGCTCCCTGGTGAGTTGCTGGCACCTCCAAGCTGGTTCAGATGCAGCTGGGTGGGATGAGGTGGCTCCTTCCCACCCCTGCCCGGGTGCAGGGGAGGCTCATGGCTCTGCTCTCCCACGCAGAGCTGGAAGGACACTGTGACGGGTGTCCCCGGGGTGATGCCAGCCCTGTCCCTTGGGAGGAGTGCTGCTGGGGGCTGGCTCAGCTCCCCAGCTCCCAGCCCAGTCCAGGGGACTGGAGCATCTCTAGCTCTATCTGCACAGAGGACTTTGCTGCCAGGTTTCTGGAGGCCATGGTGGAGCCCCTGCTGTTCTCCGAGGAGGAGGAAGATGAGCCTGATGGATATGATCCCGGGCAGGATGAGTCCTTGTTCCCCGCAGGGAGAAGACTGGGTGTCTGGCAACAGTTGGCGGCAGAGCCGAGTCGTCATCTTTTGCAGGGCAGATCTCCACCTCTGATGAGGAGGCAGAGCCTGGAGTCTCTGGGAGGGAAGATAACCAGACTGAGCCAGAGCGATGCTTTGGGGATGGCTTGGGGGGGGTCCCTGGCCAGTCCCCTCCATGCAGCCAGCCCTAGGCTGGGAGGACTCTCTCCATGGGAATCCATTTTCAGGGGAAGAGCGGTTGGCCATGGCCTTGCATGGTGAAGACATGGCTGCTGGGTGTCCCTAGAGAGTCCCAGGCATCTCTGCTGGCAGGAGCAGGGCTGGGGCAAGGAGGGGCTTGGCCACTGGTGGTTTGCCAAGGGTCAGGAGACATCCCACCAGCAAGCCCCTGGGCCTGAGACAGCAGGAGCCACCAGCTCTCTGGGGATGGCATGGAGGGGACATCACTCTTGCTGTGGATGATGTAGAGAAGGAAGGAGCAGGCAGCAGGCAGAGGAGAGCTCCCTGCTCGTTTCAGAGTGAGCCTGGGCTGGCTGTGGGGTGCTTGGGGAGGATGGAGGACTGGGGCCAAGCAGGGGGAAGGGGCACGTCTGGGCCAGGGACCCTCTCTCTGGGCAGGCGCAGTGAGATCATGAAGGGCACAGTGGCAGGGACTCACAGGATTTGTCTGGGGCGTGTGGGCTCCTCCTGTGAAAATACCATTTTTTCCTGCAGGTACCAACACAGCAGTGGGACCCCCTGGGTGATGCAGAAGCAGAGGAAATGTGTCATCCTGCCCAGGAGGAGCAGCTGAGTGCCAGGGGCAGCATGGGAAGCAGAAAGCTGTGCTGCCCTGCAAGGTACATCCCTGGGCTGGCTGTGTCCTGCGAGGGGGGACAGCAGGGTGGGTGTTTGTGCCACCCGGGGGACAGCCCCAGCTGCGGCAGGATACTCTGAATGGTCAGTGATGGATAAGGGGATGGCTCCTGGCTCTGCTTTCTGCTGGAGTGTGGAGAGCAGAGGTGACATGGCTGGGACACCAAGCCTGGCCCTGGACCTTGGCTCCCACGTGGTGACCATGGAAATGCACAGAGACAGGAGCAAATGGGGTGGTGATCCCGCTCCTGCTGCCAGCGTGCAGTGGGGCAGCTGGTGTCACTGCGTTGGTCCCTGCAGAGGAGCCAGGAAGGAACGCAAGCACTGGGATCTGGTGTGAAGGGGACTCAGAGCACAGGGGACAGAGACAGGTATGCCAGGGGCTCCAGGCAGGGATCCTGCACTCAGGCATGCCCACAGATGCCCCAGGAGCAGAAGATGGCACGGGAAACCCAAGAGGGTCCTGGACCCCTGGGTGCTGGGTGGGCATCCAGTGGGGTCTCTGCCTGTGGAGCCGGATAGTGGTGAGGACAGGGATATGGGTAACAGTGTCTCTGGTGCAGGGCTGGCCTGGCGCTGCAGGCGCACATCCAGGACATCAGCCATCGGGACCTGACAGCCCTGGAGAGGACGGTGAGATGACCCGGAGATGGTCAGAGCCTGAGGTGGCCAGGCACAGCCACGGGTGGCAGGGACAGGGCAGGGGGGTCCTCAGGCATATGGTCCTGTTGTGCCCTTGGTGGGCTGGGGACAAGCTGTGCTGGCCATGGCCACCGGCTCTGCTTTGAGAGGGAAGAGCAGTGTCACTCCTGGGCATGATACGAGGGCCAGAGCTAGCTCCTGGAAGAGGCAAAGACATGGGAGGTGGAGAAGAGGGGGATGTGAGAGATGAGAGAGGATTTTCCAGTCTCGGCAGGGGCAGGGAGCCTGTGTGGACTGCCAGGAGGGGCAGGAGAAGGCAAGAAAGAAAACACTGGCTTTGCAAGAAGAGACACTGGAGCTACAGAAGGTCAGTGCTCTCCTGGCTTTTCAGGGGCCCGGGGACACACTGGAGGTACCCTGGGAAGGAGCACATCACACCCCCTGTCAGAGGCTAAGCCCCTGATCCAGGCAGGCGCATGTCCCACGGGAAGCGTTCAGTGCTGCCCAAATCCCTACAGAGCCAAACTAGATCTATCTGCAGGAAGATTTTATTGAGAGGCTGGAGTTTTTTAAGAGAAGATTTTGTTGGGAAAACCCCTCGAATGGTTGTGTGCAGATTGGGGTTATTGGTCGCAGGTCAGAAGGTCCCTGAAGAGGCCCAGCAGAGGCAGGGAGAGCTGGGGAGGATGCAGACAGGGCACGCAGCTCTGCAGTGACCCCCGGGTGGTGATGTCACACCAACACCACCTCCCCACCAAGCTGCAGCGCTTGCCAGGAGGGTTGTCAAGCCCTGTGCTGGACAGGCTGAGGTGGTGCCAGGAGGGACTCAGGCATCCTGCACAGAGACTGCCCTTGGGAAGAACCTTCCTGGACCTGGAGGGTGGACGTGTGCTGCCAAAAGGGGTGACGTGACCACGGCTTCTCTTGCAGAGGCTCCGGGAGCTGGAGCATCGTACCCGCTCCCTCCTGCGGCAGAGGCAGGAAGCCCTGCACCAGCTCCATGTGCTGCTCCTGAAGGAGAAGGTGGACGCCCTTTGGCAGCTCCAGGAGGCCCTGGAGCAGGTTGGGGATACGGGATAACTCCAGCCCAGGGCCCAGGAGCTGCGTTCACACAGGGACCATGCTGGGCAGGGAGCAGCAGCCAGGGCCCACCGTGGCTGGTGACGTCCAACCACAGCAGAACTGCCGGCTCCGCTCGGCTGGCCGAGGACTGTGGCTCGTGCAGGGAGGGGGAGCAGTGCAGGGGAGCACAGCAGCCCAGATGTGCTGCTCACCTGAGGTCATCCAGGTGTTTTGTCCTGCTCTTGAGAGGGGCTGTGCAGGGATGATGGGGTCTGCTGGGTGCATCAGGCAGCGAGCTCAGCCGGTTGCCTTGCAGGGGTAAGGTCTCTGCACTGAGCTGGGGATGCCTCGGGAGGGCAGAGGAGATGCTCTGCTGGGTGCCTCCATGCTTGACCTGCTCATGCCAAGCCTCTCCTGCTCAGCCCTGGGTGTACAAGGTGGCTCCAGATCTTTCCTAGAAGCTCCACCACAGAGCACACCAAGAGGAGTTCAGCTTGGTGGGAATAGCTGTGCAGTGAGGTTAGGACACCAGGGTTTTGTTTCTAACCTAGAGATCTTAGGGAGATCCCAACACCACCATAAATCTGTGTCATGGAGTTAGATACCAGGATAATTTCTGAGGGCTGAGGGACCTGCTGGTGAAAGAGCCAGGGAGGTTCTCGGGAACCCTCTCCTGAGTTTGCCTGCATGAGACACAGGGTCTCTACAATCTGCCGCTTCTCCTTTGCTCCCCAGTCTCTCATCTCCTAACCTGGGACATAGCCATGAGGTACATCCCACAGGCAGTTTGGAGGTTGCATTCCCTTTTCTTTTCCACCACAAGGACACACATTTTCATGGGATCACAGAATCACACAGAATCATTCAGGTTAGAAAAAGACCCTCGGGATCATCGAGTCCAACCCTCAGCCCGACTCTACAAAGTTCTCCCCTACCCCACATCCCCCAACAGCTCATCCAAACGGCCCTTAAACACCCCCAGGGATGGGGACTCCACCCCCTCCCTGGGCAGCCTGTTCCACTCTCTGACCACTCTTTCTGGGAAAAGTTTTTCCTCATGTCCAGTCTGACACCACCCCCACCCCCCACCC